>NC_072413.2:90107556-90415738 GCF_028858775.2 Pan troglodytes
ATGTAAACAACAGCAATGCAAACATACATTCATCAAAAGACATGTATAAGAATGTTCACAAAAGCAGTATTTTTGTGCTACAAATAGCATTACTATTTGTAGTAATACAAAATAGCATTACTATTTGTAGTAATACAAAATAGCATTACTATTTGTAGTAATACAAAATAGCATTACAGATAGCATTACTATTTGTAATGGACCCCAAACTGGAAACGACCCAAATGGATAGCTGGGATCACAGTAGAATGGAAATTGTGTTTACTCACAAAAGAATACTAGATAACAACGAGGATGAATTAACTACAACTACCTGGAACAGTATGGATAAATTTCTCAAACAATGGTAAACTAAAGAGGACAGAATCGAAAGGGTATATACACTGTATGCTTCCAGTCACAAAAGCTCAAAACCAGGCAAAACTCATTTATGATGTCAGAATTCAGCATAGTGGTTATTTTTGGTGGGAATGCAGTGGAGGGACAGTACCTAGAAAAGGGAATAATGGGAGGTTATAGGATGCAGGTAAATCTTTTGTTACTTGCTGTTTACACATGTTCACTGTGTGAAAATCCGCTGAGCTGTACTCTTAATGATTTGTGTGCTCCTCTCTGTATTGTATCTAATTTTTAAAAAATTCAAACAGTAAGAAAAAAGCCTTTGCTAACACAAATTTCCTGTCCTGCTGTCAGTTTGGAGTTTACAAACTATGGTCACCCTACTTAATACCATATATAGCAACAGTGACATCCAAATATTTGATTAAAATTCTCTCTATAACAAATAGCTTTAAATTATGAAAAATAAGTACTTGAAATCAAACTTCATCAAAGAAAAACTGTATTGCTACAGGAAATATCACGTTCTGTACTTCTAATATGATTTAATGGAAGGAAAGGACAAACTGTTCAGTACAAATTTAAAAATCACTTAAGGCTAGGCACAGTGGTTCATACTGTAATCTCAACTGTTTGAGGGGCTGAGGTGGGAGGATCACTTGAGCCCAGGAGTTCAAGGCTACACGGAGCTAAGATTGTGCCACTGTATTCTGGCCCAGGTGACAGAGCAACATCATGTCTCTCAAAAAGACACAAAATCAATAAAAATAAAAACAAAAATAAACATAAGTCATAGGACGGATCAAATTCCACATGGACCAAAAGAATTGTACAATGACAATGAGCCCACCTAAGATTATGCATTTTCCTGCCTTGCACCTATCTCAAACTATCCCCAGCCACCTCTCTCATCAAGCTTTAATCAAAGCAGAAGTTCACTTTGCCATAATCAAAGTTCAGCGGTATTGAAATCTCATGATTTGGCTGGGCATGGTGGCTCATGGCTGTAATTCCAGCACTTTGGGAGGCCAAGGCAGGTTGATCACTTGAGATCAGGAGTTCGAGACCAGCCTGGCCAACATGGTGAAACCCCGCCTCTACTAAAAATATAAAAATTAGCCAGGTGTGGTGGCAGGCGCCTGTAGTCCCAGGTACTCGGGAGGCTAAGGCAGGAGAATCACCTGAACCCAGGAGGCGGAGGTTGCAGTGAGCTGAGATTGCACCACTGCACTCCAGCCTGGGTGACAGAGTGAGACTCTGCCTCAAAAAATAAAAAATAGGCTGGGCGTGGTAGCTCACGCCTGTAATCCCCGCACTTTGGGAGGCTGAGGCAGGTGGATCACGAGGTCAAGAGATCGAGACCATCCTGGCCAACATGGTGAAACCTCGTCTCTACTAAAAATAAGAAAATTAGCTGGGCATGGTGGCACACGCCTATAGTCCCAGCTACTCGGGAGGCTGAGGCAGGAGAATCTCTTGAACTCAGGAGACGGAGGTTGCAGTGAGCTGAGTTCGCGCCACTGCACTCCAGCCTGGTGACAAAGTGAGACTCCGAAGAAAGTTCGTACCACTGTACTCCAGCCTGGTGACAGAGTGAGACTCCGAAGAAAGAAAAGAAAGAAAGAAAAGAAGGAAGGAAGGAAAGAAGGAAGGAAGGAAGGAAGGAAGGAAGGAAGGAAGGAAGGAAAAGGAAGAAAGGAGGGAGGAAGGGAATAAATAAATTAAAAACAAAAAAAAATAAAAGAAATCCTATGATTTTAGGCCCGGACTTCATTGTGTTGGGCTCAGAGAATTAGCAAACTGCAGTTCTACAAAGATAATGTATAAAATCACAAAAGAGAACTGCTACCAAATCATTTACCCCCAACCTCCCCAGGTTTTCAAGACCAACCTGAAACTAGTTCAAATTACCAGAGACACTACTAACTACAACACAAATCAGGTATAAACCTAAGGTGCTCTCGGGAATGGGCTATCTGGGGACAAGCTGTCAATCTAGCAGCATTTCTCACCTCCTCTTAGTGCTCTCCAAGCCCTTACTATGAGGTTCAGCAAACACAAGCATCTGAGTAATGGCAATGGCCAGTACTTCTACAGCACTATCTGCCAGGGAGCCTTCTCTACACTCTAACTCTCAGGTTATGTCTATGTTATTATCCCCACACTACAGAGGAGGAAACTAGAGGACAGGGATACTAAGTAACTTGCTCAGGATCACACAGGTAGTAAAAGGCAGAGCTGAGACTCAAACCCAGGTAGAGGTTTCAAAACCTGTGCTATTAGCACTTCAAGTCATTTATACAGAATTTGGCTTCTCCTAAAGCTCAAATGTCCTAAAGATGGCTAAAATCCAGCAATCACAAAAGGGCATAATGAATGCCAGAGTCAATGCTCAGCATCTTTTCAATCTTTTCAATAATTTTATGTACAACCCCAGCAAGTTTAGATATTATTACCAGTTTGCATTAAAAGCACCAATACAAATGGCACAGTGACTGCACCAAGAAACATCAGCAAGAGGATTAAAAAAAAAAAAAAAAAAAAGAAAGCAGGCACCAGAACTAAAACAAACAACAACAAAAATCCAGTAGTGGTCATAAAGTTAGTACAAAGGTTTAAGTTAGGGGTTGGCAAACTCTAGCCCATGGGCCAAATTCAACCTGCCCCAGTAGCTAAGAATGCACTTTACATTTTTACATGGTTGGGAAAAACATGCCCAAATAAGAATGTGTGACAGAGACTACAGCTGGCCTGCAAAGCCTTAAAATATTTACAGAAAAGTTGTTTACTTTAGATAAACAGCACCATATATATCTCAGAAACTCAAAGCCGTCTCTTTATCCATTCAAATATATACATTTTTTTCTTTTGAGACAGGATCTTGCTCTGTCCCCTAGGCTGGAGTGCAGTGGTGCGATCGTGGCTCACTACAGCTTCGACCTCCCAGACTCATGCAATCCTCCCACCTCAGCCTCCCAAGTCTACAGGCATGTGCTAACACGCCCAGCTAATTTTGTTCATTCTTTGTAGAGACAGGTCTCACCACGCCCGGCACCATTCAAATATTTATTGAGTACTTACTCTGTGCCAGGCCCTCTCTCAGGCACTGCAGATATATCAGTGAGAAACTGTTTTTACATTCTAACTTAATAAAGGGTACTCAAAGTGACTACTCAGAAAGAGGAAACCAAGGTTCCAAGAGGAAATGGTTGCGAGGCCCTTTGTAGGCAGATATTCCTACCTACACAGCTTCTTTAGGGCCAAAGTTGGTTCTCTGGCTCTCCAAACCCAGGACCTAGCAAGGGTTAAAGGTATATTGCAGAGGGGAAGGCAGTGAACTGAAAAATGGCACAGTAAGCCCAAACATTCCCAGAATGGACTGTATAGGAGATTAACAATTGGGCCATATGGTTATAGGTGCATACTCTTGAGGACGCCCAAAAAACTAAATTGTTGAATCTTCACATGCTATGTAGATACAAGCTGATGATAATGGTAAAGGTATTCCTGAAGTACCTGTAGGCCTATACACATGCTGATAATTAAGAGGGACTCTTTTTTCCTTTTCTTTTTTTTGAGACAGAGTCTTGCTCTGTTGCCCAGGCTGAAGTGCAGTGGCACGGTCTCGGCTCACTGCAACCTCTGCCTCTCGGGTTCAAGCAATTCTCCTGCCTCAGCCTCCAGAGTACCTGGGATTACAGGCGCCTGCCACCACACCTGGCTAATTTTTTGTATTTTTAGTAGAGACGGGGTTTCACCATGTTGGCCAGGCTGGTCTCAAACTACTGACCTCATGATCCGCCCGTCTGGGCCTCCCAAAGCACTGGCGTGAGCCACTGCACCCAGACTAAGAGGGATTTCTTTCGGGTAAGTAGATTTTCACTAGGCTAGCACCCAGCTTTTTTTCATCCCATGGGTCAGTAGAAATGTGTCCCAACTAGGTAACAATATTGTTAAAAATCTTGTCTAATTCTCAGGAAGTAGTGTGGAACATGTTTAAGGCCTTCCATGTTGAAATGTGGTCCCACACCAAAGCCTTTGAAAATTAATAACAAAAATACGGCCGGGTGCGGTGGCTCACGCCTGTAATCCCAGCACTTTGGGAGGCCCAGGCGGGCGGACCACCTGAGGTCAGGAGTTGGAGACCAGCCTGGCCAACATGGTGAAACCCTGTCTCTACTAAAAATACAAAAATTAGCTGGGCGTGGTGGCGGGCGCCTGTAATCTCAGCTACTGGGGAGACTGAGGCAGGAGAATCGCTTGAACGGGGAGGCGGAGGTTGCAGTGAGCCATGATGGCGCCATTGCACTCCAGCCTGGGTGACAAGAGCCAAACTCCATCTCAAAAAAAAAAAAAAAAAAAAAAAAAAAAAGTACGTGTGTATTTTTCACGCACTCTACTCAGCCAAGCAACAAAATCTCTATTGTCTATGATTTACGAGTCATGTCAATCAAGTCAAAAAATTAGTGACAACTATACGACTGAGTCCTTCCTCCCCCACTGAACATCAGCCTATTTCAAAAGTTTCCGAGATGTTTTCTACAATGAAAAGCATTATACTTAACAATTTGTTCCAGGCACAGTGGCTCACGCCTGTAATCACAGCACTTCGAGAGGCTGAGGTGGGAGAATCACCTGAGTCCAGGAGTTCGAGACCAGCCTGGGCAACACAGCGAGACCCCGTCTCTCCCAAAAACATTACCTGGCCCTGGCGATATGCACCTGTAGTCCCAGCTACTCTGGAGGCGGAGGCGGGAGGATCGCTTGTGCCTAGGAGATCAAGGCTGCAGTGAGCCATGATCTCTCCATTGCACACCTGCCTGGGTGACAGAATGAGACCCCATCTTTAAAATAAAAATTAAAAAAAATTTATGCTACAGATTTACATTGGGTAAATGTATTCTTTTGTCTTTGCTTTATTTGTTGTGTGTGTGTGAATTTTAAACGTCTGGGATAAATGATCATTTATAAGTATTTAATAAAACAAAAACCCTTTGCTCCTCCTATTAAATAATAGCCTTACCAGCAACTCTTTCCAAACACGAAACCATTATGAAACATGATACCATGTGCCAAAGCTGTCCTGGGGAAGGCTTCACTCACACACAAATGGCTGGATAATAGTATGAGAGAAACGAGGAGTTTCTTCACATATCACAAACAGTATCTTCAAGTGCATGGTCACGGAAGAGTTAAAGGGACAGTAGGCTAGGCAGACCACAACAAAATCATCCCAGTCCACTCCTAATACCTAAAAACAAAGCTGGCCGCCTGCTCCGGAAAGATGGGAGTACCAAAAGAAACCAAACCCAAACATCCCGTAATAAAAACTCTTGTGACGACTTCCCTGTTTAGGGGCACGCCGGGTTTCCTACTTCACTTCCTAAATGTCAGGCCCTACAGTGGGCGAGCCAAGGTCTCCTCCCTCGAGAGGCTCGCGGACCTAGTGCAGGGGAAAGACACGAACAAGACCCCAAAGATCTACGTGTAGGGAAGACTCCAATATAGAATTGAGCAGTCCGGAGGAGAAAGTTAATTCTGCCAGGATTAGGGTAGGAGGGATTGAGGGAGGTGTCCCAGAGATGACTCTAGCTAGACCCTAGGGAGAGGGAAGGATTGGGGAGGGGTGAAGGAATCCTCCGAAAAGCGATGGAAAGTGACGGAGAAAGGCAGAAGCAAACCCACTGGGCGCCACCCCACTCCCGTGTCCCAAGACGCCCCCGGCCCCGCCCATACTCCCTCCCGGCTCCCAGGGCGGGGGCCGCGGGGGAAGTAGGGGCGTAGGTGATGCTCCCCTCCTCTAGCCGAGGAGGCGGGAGGCTGCGGCGTCGCCCCTCGCCGGGCGAGATCGGCATGGGGGCGACTCGGGCCCCACCCAGCCCTCCGAGAGGCGGTGATGCCGCGCTCCACGCCCGCCACCGCGCGGCAGACAGCTCCCCACCGAACGCGGACACTCACTTTCTCGTGGAAGATGGACTCCATGTTTATTTGTCTGGAGCCAACGGCCCCCACGCCGAACCACCCCCTCCAGCTCCGCCCCCTGCCCCTCTCCTCCGCCCACCCCGCCCCTCCCCGGCCCGCCCCAGTACCCCGCCCACGTGCAGCACGCAGGCCAGTCACCCGCGAGGATGCGAGTGACGTGAAGCTAAGAGCGAGTGAACGCCGGGGACACGTGACCTTGGTAGCGCGTCCTCCTAGCTTCTGTTAGCGGGCCTTCTGGGGGATGCTACATCGCCACCTGCTGTCTGGAGGATCTTCTCCGCTTCCCACCCATTTCTATGGATTCTTAGGTTTCCGGGGGGAGGTCTGGACCGCTCACCTGGGTTCCATGTTCTTTTTGTTTTCCACTTTGACTTTCTACTGTGTTCATATAACTATTTACTTTCTTTCTCCTCCTCCTGCACTGAAAGTTTAGTAAGAAAAAAGCCATCATTACATTCTCCCAAAACCTAGCACTTGTATAAAAATGATAGCTAGGCCGGGCGAGGTGCTTCACGCCTGTAATCCCAGCACTTTGGGAGGCCGAGGTGGGCGGATCACCTGAGGTCGGGAGTTTGAGATCAGCCTAACCAACATGGAGAAACCCCGTCTCCACTAAAAATACAAAATTACCCGGGCGTGGTGGTGCATACCTGTAATCCCAGGTACTCGGGAGGCTGAGGCAGGAGAATCGCTTGAACCCGGGAGGCCGAGGTTGTGGTGAGCCGAGATCGTGCCATTGCACGCCAGCCTGGGCAACAAAAGCGAAACCCCTCCCCCACCACCCCAAAAAAGAAAAAAAATGATAGTTAATATTTATATAAGGCTTTCTATGAGCTAGGAACTTTTCTAAATGCTTTGGATATATTATCAAATTTAATACAGCAAACTTTGATGTAGGTGTTGCTGTTATTCATACACATGAGGAAACCAAGGCACGGAGAGGTTAAGAACAGCACAATGTCCAAGGTCAGATAGTAAGTTGTCTTGCCAGGATTCAAATCCAGGTGGCTTGTTACCAGTGTAGGTGTTCGGACCCTTTAGAGGGAACTTAGAAGTCCCATAAATTGTGCGGGAGACGGGGAGGTAGCAGCGGTTTGATGAAACTTAAATGGAAGGATAGGTGCAGATCTTGCACCTTGAAACCAGATTAAGGTGTACTTTTTTTTTTTTTTTTGAGACGGCCCTCTCTCTGTCCCCCAGGCTGGAGTGCAGTGGCACAATCTCCCCGCTCACTGCAACTTCTGCTTCCTGGGTTCAAGTGATTCTCTTGCCTCAGCCTCCCAAACAGCTGGGATTACAGGCGTGCACCACGAAGTCCAACTATTTTTGTATTCTTAGTAGAGAAGAGGTTGTACGATGTTGGCCAGGCTGGTCTCGAACCCCCAACCTCAGGTGATCCACCTGCCTTGGCCTCCCAAAGTCCTGGAATTACAGGCCTGAGCCACCGCACCTGGCCAAAGTGTACCTTTTAAAGGATGTGGGGAGCTATATAAATATTTTAAAAGAAGACATGTCATGTTTGCCTTTTAGAAAGATCACTGGCTGCAGAAAAAAGCAGTTGCTATTGAAGGAATCTTTGGAGAGACGATGGTGGTTTAAGAGAGTGTCTTAAAGATGGAAATAGGCCATTTTGAGAGATTCTTTGGGCGTAAAGAGACTCAACAGAATGTGGTGATGATACCGAGTGGAGGAATACTAGCCTTTTTCGTCTTGAGTCGAATTACATAAAACGACATGGACAAACGTGGAGTGGTTTTAAGGAGCGGAGAGTTTAATAAGCAAGAAGGAAGGGAGAAGAAAGAAAGAAGCAGCTCCCCTGTACACAGACAGAGGGATGGGTCCTCCAAAGCTGAGAGAGGAGACCCAGAGTGCGTGGGAGATACCAGCCAGTTATAGGAGGAGGCTGCAGGAGGCGGTGTCTGATTTGCATAGGGCTCAGGGGACTGGTTTGACCACGCATGTCATTCATGTAGCCCGCTAATAAAACTGGCCATTCCACCCTAGCCTTTTAATATGCAAATGCAGGGCGCCATGATGTTCTACTCATGTGGGGATATGTGGGGGTGGCCATGTTGCCAGGCACATGTGAGAACAAGGGCAAGAGGACGATGGTGGGAATCACCGTGTTGGTGGACCCAGTTTCTAACTGCCTGCATTTGCATATTAAAGGTTGCCAGCTCGGGTCTAAAAGTCAGGGCTTTTATGCTAGACAGGAAACGTTTCAGGAGCTGCTTCAAAAGAGACAAAAACTTTCCAAGGACCCTTTTCCTCTCTATCTGCCTAAAATAATTTCTTAATAACTCCTACCACAATGAGGGATTGGGGAAGGTAGGAGACAGAAATGTGAAGGTGACTTCTGGGTTTGTGACCTAGGCAGCCACTGTGGCAGGAGTGGTATTGAGAGCAGAAACATGGGAGGAGCAGCAAGGTTTTGGGAAGAGAATAAGATAGAGTTTACATTTTGGAGATACTGAATTTGAAATGTCTATGGACATTTGAGTAATTATGTTGAGTAATGGTTGGATACCGAGTCTGAAGTTCAGGAGGCTGCTTTGAACTCAGTGAGGAATTGTCATTAAAAAACAGGTAGCTAAGGCCATTGTGGTGGTGCATGCCTGTAATCCCAGCACTTTGGGAGGCTGAGGCAGGCAGATCTCTTGAGGCCAGGAGTTCGAGACCAGCCTGGCCAACATGGTGAAACTTCATCTCTACAAAAAATACAAAAATTAGCCGGGCGTGGTGGCTCATGCCTGTAATCCCAGCTACTCAGGAGGCTGAGGCAGGAGAATCACTTGAACCGGGAGGTAGAGGTTGCAGTGAGCCAAGATCGTGCTATTGCACTCCAGCCTGGACAACAGAGTGAAACTGTGTCTCAAAAAAAAAAAAAAAAAAAAAAAAAAGTAACTGAAACCATAGGAGTGAATAAAATCATTTTAGGGAAAAGGAAGTGATTGAGAAGAGGGCTAGAGCTGAGCCGTGAGGATAGGAGAAGCAATAAACAAGGAGGAGGGAGGAGAAGCAAGAGAGTGTGACATTGTGGAAGGCCTGGGCAGGGGATGCTTCAAGGGGTAGTCGGTGTAAGTTGCTGCCAAGAAGTCAAGCAATATAAGGACGTATAAGAGCCCACTAAATTTTGTTGCTATGGAGACCATTGGTGACTTTGGGGACTGCAGGTTCAGAGAAGCAGAGGGGGCAGTGAGAGGTAAGAGAATGGAGACTGCCAGAGAGGACCAGGTGCTGAAGGAGAGGATTCCGTACCATTTATCGAGCATCTCTGTGTGCACGGTTCACAGCCTTGTATGGGGGAAAGTCCATGTTCTTAAGGATTTGTGTGGCCTACCCAGGGAAATAAATCATAGTCTCATGAAGTGAAAAAAATTGCAAACCACCTTTTCTGTTTTTGTTTTTTTTTTTAAATTGTAGTTGATGTCTTTCAAATGAATTAATGAAGTCGAAGGTCTTAGTCTTTTTGGGGCGCTTTAACAAGATATCTTAGAGTAATTTATAAACAGAAATTTATTACAGATCTGTAATAAATTTACAGGCTAGGATGTCGAAGATCAAGGCTCTAACAGATTTAGTGTCTGGTGAGGGCCCATTCCTCATAGGTGGTGCATTTTTTTGTCCTCACATGGTGGAAGGGGAAAAGGGGCAAACAAGCTTCCTCTCTGCATAAGGGCAGTAATCCCAGTCACAAGGATTGGCCTTATGATCTAATCATCTCCCAAAGGCCCCATCTGTTAAACCAACACACTGGGGACTACATTTCAACAAATGAATTTTGGAAAGATACAAACATTCAGATCATAGCACCAAGTATCTGGGAATCATTTTTTATTCTCTTCCCACAACTTCTCCACGTCACCCGTTATTCCAATCAGTCCTCAAATGCTATAAATCCACTCCTAACTCTCTCTTGCCCTTGTCTTCATTGCTACTACTTAGTTCAAGCCCTCTTGGTATCTTGTGTAGTCTAGTCCAAGGATCTTTGAATTGGTCTTCTGATTCCAGTCTCAATATGTCTAATTCATGGTGCTGTCAGTGATCTTCCAAAAATGCAAATCTCACAAGATTTTCTTTTGTTTAACAAGAATAACTGCATATCAGGCCCTGGGACTATAACCATGAAAAACACAAACAGTCCCACCTTCAGGGGACTTACATTGGCAGGGATTCTTAAATGGTTACACAACTCTTACTTCAAAATCCTTCAGTGATGGCCGGGTGCAATGGCTCATGCCTGTAATCCCAGTACTTTGGGAGGCCGAGGCGGGTGGATCACCTGAGGTCAGGAGTTCAAGACCAGCCTATCCAACATGGTGAAACCCCATCTCTACTAAAAATACAAAAATTAGCCGGGTGTTGTGGTGGGCACCTGTAATCCCAGCTACTTGGGAGGCTGAGGCAGAATTGCTTGAACCTGGGCGGCAGAGGTTGCAGTGAGATGAGATCGCAACAGTGCACTCCAGCCTGGGCAACAGAGTGAGACTCTGCCTCAAAAAAAAAAAAAAAAAATCCTTCAGTGACTTCCTATTGCCATCCTATTGCTGGCCTGAAAAGCTCTGTGATCTGGACCAACCACCTGTCCTGTTCTGTTCTCCCCAAATTCTCTCTGCCCCAGTCACTCCAGACTCTAGTCATACTAGCTTCTTCCTTTTACTTCTGGAAAGTTCACTAAGGAAAAGTATTTTGTGCCACCGCTACACCTTGAGCATGCCTACATTAAAGCACCATTACATCATACTGGAAGTATTACTTTATATACTACTGAACTGTCAGCTTTTGAGGGGCAGAGGAATCTTACTCTTTTTTTTTTTTTTTTTGAGACAGAGTCTCACTCTGTCGCCCAGGCTGGAGTGCAGTGGCGTGATCTCAGCTCACTGCAACCTCCGCATCCAGGGTTCATGCCATTCTCCTGCCTCAGCCTCCCAAGTAGCTGGGACTACAGGCGCCCTCCACCATGCCCGGCTAATTTTTTTGTACTTTTAGTAGAGACAGGGTTTCACCATGTTAGCCAGGATGGTCTCGATCTCCTGACCTCGTGATCGGCCTGCCTCGGTCTCCCAAAGTGCAGGAATCTTAATCTTTGGGTCAAGGGTTGCTATAGAGCAATGAATTAATGCATGAAGTCTTTTTGATTGACTGTCACAAAAAATTACCAATAATTCAGTAGGAGAGAGAGAAGTTACTGAGCTAATCAGGAAAGAGTTCATGGAGACAGAATAGACCACGTAGATGCACTTCCAGTACACTTTCTATGTCATCTTAGGCTACTCACCTTTTCTGTAATCTTCTTCATTGAAATCTTGTGTTGGCTGGGCATGGCAGCTCAAATCCTAGCACTTTGGGAGGCCAAGGCAGGCAGATCACCTGAGGTCAGGAGTTCGAGACCAGACTAGCCAACATGGCAAAACCCCGTCTCTACTAAAAATACAAAATTAGCTGGGTGTGGTGGCATGTGCCTGTAATCCCAGCTACTCGGGAGGTTGAGGCAGGAGAATCACTTCAACCTGGGAGGCAGAGGTTGCAGTGAGCTGAGATAGTGCCACTGCACTTCAGTCTAGGTGACAGAGCAAAATTCCGTCTCAAAAAAAAAAACAAAAACAAAAACAAAAAGGTCGAGCGCAGTGGCTCACGCTTGTAATCCCAGCACTTTGGGAGGCCAAAGCAGGCCGATCACGAGGTCAGGAGATCGAGACCATACTGGCTAACACGGTGAAACCCCATCTCTACTAAAAATACAAAAAAATTAGCCGGGCGTGGTGGCAGGCGCCTGTAGTCCCACCTACTTGGGAGGCTGAGGCAGGAGAATGGCGTGAACCCCCGGGAGGCGGAGGTTGCAGTGAGCTGAGATCGTGCCACTGCACTCCAGCCTGGGCGACAGAGCGAGACTCCCGTCTCAAAAAAAAAAAAAAAAAAAAAAGAGTAAGATTCCTCTGCCCCCTCAAAAGCTGATAGTTCAGTAGTATATAAAGTAATACTTCCAGTATGATGTAATGGTGCTTTAATGTAGGCATGCTCAAGGTGAAACCCCATCTCCACTAAAAATACAAAATTTAGCCGGGCGTGGTGGCGGGCGCCTGTAGTCCCAGCTACTCAGGAGGCTCAGGCAGGAGAAGGGCATGAACCCGGGAGGCGAAGTTTGCAGTGAGCCGAGATCGTGCCACTGCACTCCAGCCTGGGCGACAGAGTGAACTCTGTCTCAAAAAAAAAAAAAAAAGAAAAAAAAAAAAGAAATCTTGTGTTAACAAGAGAGATTGCATAGAGCTATCTCCATCTTCTTGAACACTGTACCTATTAAATCCAAACTCGCATGAATTTTGTTACCCAAAATGAAATAGTTTAACAGAATTTCAAATGTTTGGCATTTTAAAAATTATGATGCGTATTAAGTGTTCGGACTTGCAACACAAATCAGTGGTAACTAAATGGTATCCTTTCAGTGTAATCTTCTCCTAAATTCAATCCTACCTAAAACAATTAATAAAATTTGGCTTCCAAGAAG
This sequence comes from Pan troglodytes, assembly GCF_028858775.2. NCBI lineage: Eukaryota > Metazoa > Chordata > Mammalia > Primates > Hominidae > Pan > Pan troglodytes. Next base: position 90,120,383 of record NC_072413.2, read on the forward strand.
AGGTAGTAGAACTTGGCAATTTATTTACTTATTTATTTGTTTGTTTATTTAAGATGGGTCTCACTCTATCGCCCAGGCTGGAGTGCAGTGGTGCAGTCTTGGCTCACTGCAACCTCTGCTTCCCGGGTTCAAGTGATTCTCCTGCCTCAGCCTCCTAAGTAGCTGGGATTACAGACATGCACCACCATGCCTGGCTAATTTTTGTTCTTTAGTAGAGATGGGGTTTTACCATATTGGCAAGGCTGGTCTCAAACTCCTGACCTCAAACAATCCACCTGCCTCGGCCTCCCAAAGTGCTGGGATTACAGATGTGAGTCACCGTGCCCGGCTATGTTTTTAAAAATTGATAACTGAATCTTGATGATATTGTGTTATAAAAAATGAATCAAGAGATAATCCAATTTACTATTACAGATCTTGGCATTAGCAATTTATGTTTCATAAAAAATGCTACACGTATTTCCAGGAAAGGGAGGTAGAAAAAAATACACACAACAGCATTGTGTTGAAACTCTCCATATATCCCTTAAGAACAAAAGACTTAGGTGTAATATTGCTTGCAATAAAGTATATATGCTTGAAACAAACCAAAGAAAACAAAAGAAATACAACCTAATGTTTCTGATTAGTGCTATTTTTGTCCTTTCTAAAAATATTCTGCTCTTCCTGATTACAGATTTTTCAAGTATTATTCATCAGTCTCCTCTTTCATATATTGAAGGCAAAGGAATATTTTTAAAAGAGTTTACTTCTCTATTTTTATTTTATATTTTATTTTTTGACACAGGGGCTCACTCTGTCTTCCAGACTGGAGTGCAGTGGCACAATCACGGCTCATTGCAGCCTCATCCTCCACAGGCTCAGGTGACCTCCCACCTCAGACTCCTGAGTAACTGGGACTACCCACCACACCCCACCACACCCAGCTAATTTTTGTATTTTTAGTGGAGACGGGGTCTCACCATGTTTTCCAGGCTGGTCTCGAACTCCTGGGTTCAAGCCATCTGCCCACCTTGGCCTCCCAAAGTGCTAGGATTGCAGGCATTGCCACTGCGCCTGGCCCAGCCTCCTTGTAATTCTTTTCAACACCTTCCAGACCTTGATCTCTCAACCACTGAACTGCTTTGTTACTGCAGATTGCTGTTTATAACATTTTCTATTTATATAAACAGAATCCTATAGCATGTGTTCTTTTTTATCTGGCTTCTTTCATTCAGCACTGTTAGTTTGAAATTCATCCATATTATGTATCAATAGATCATTCCTTTTCATTGCTGGGTAGTAGTAGTCTATGATATGGATTCAACACACTTTATCCATTCCTATGTTGATAGACATTTGGGTTATCTCATTTTTGGCTGTTACTAATCAAGCTGCTATGAACATTCATGTAAAAGTCTTTGTGTGGATATATGCTTTCATTTCTCTTGGGTAAATAAATCAGACTGGGATGGCTGGGTCAAGTGGTAGGTGTGTTTTACCTGAAACTGCTAAACTTATTTCCAAGGTGGGACAACCACTGGTGGCTACATTTTATATTCCTGCCAGCAGTGTGCCTTCTAGCTGCTCTACATCCTTGCCAACAATTGGTAGTCAGTCTTCCAAATTTTAACCATTTTATTTTTACTTATTTAAATCTATTTTTTGAGATGGAGTTTTGCTCTTATTGCCCAGGCTGGAGTGCAATGGCATGATCTTGGCTCACTGCAACCTCCGCTCCTGGGGTTCAAGTGATTCTCCTCCCTCAGCCTCCCAAGTAGCTGGGATTACGGACATGCACCACCACACCCGGCTAATTTTGTATTTTTAGTAGAGATGGGGTTTCACCATGTTGGTCAGGCTGGTCTTGAATTCCTGAGCTCAGGTGATCTACCCGCCTCGGCCTCCCAAAGTGTTGAGATTACAGGCGTGAGCCAGCCTAATTTTAACCATTTAATAGGTGTGTAGTGCCATCTCATTTTGCTGTTAATTTCCATTTCTCTAGTGACTACTAATGTTGAGTATCTTTTCATGCGCTTACTTGCCATCCTCTTATCTCTTTTGGCAGTGTTTGTTAAAATCTTTTGCCCATTTAAAAAGTTAGGTTGTTGAAGCTGGGCGCAGTGGCTCACGCCTGTAATCCCAGCACTTTGGGAGGCTGAGGTGGATCACGAGGTCAGGAGATCGAGACCATCCTGGCTAACATGGTGAAACCCAGTCTCTACTAAAAATACAAAAAATTCGCTAGGTGTAGTGGCAGGCACCTGTAGTCCCAGTTACTCGGGAGGCTGAGGCAGGAGAATGGTGGGAACCCAAGAGGCGGAGCTTGCAGATCACACCACTGCACTCCAGCCTGGGCGACGTAGCAAGACTCCGTCTCAAAAAAAAAAAAAGTTAGGTTGTTTATTCTTAAGCTATAAGGATTGTTTACATATTCTAGATGTGTTTTTCGAAGAGCAAAATTTTAAATTTTGATAAAGTACAACTTATTTTTTAAATTAATTCATGTTTTGTGTGTTGTATTTTAAAAATCCTTGCTTCCTGTGTGTACCCTACATTTGGAAAAAGGAAAAAGCTTTGCCAAAGCTAAGGTCACTTAAAATTTTCAGTATGTGATTTTTATCAAATAAAATCTTGGCATCATCCTTTTTAAGTCCCGTTGAAGCACAAGGTTTGAAATTTTTTTTGAAAAATATGATAAAAAATTTGCTCCATGATTTAATAATACTGTGGTTCAAAATGAGAAACAGCAAATTAAATGCTAATTATAAATTTAATACCACGGTATACAATCAGGTACCTAATAGTTATTATTTTATTTATTATTTATTTTTGAGATGGAGTCTCACTCTGTTGCCTGACAGGACAGGTATGCGCCACCATACCCGGCTAATTTTTTGTATTTTTAGTAGAGACGGGGTTTCACCATGTTGGTCAGGCTGGTCTGGAATTCCTGACCTCAGGTGATCTGCCTGCCTCAGCCTCCCAAAGTGTTGGGATTACAGGTGTGAGCCACCGCGCTGGGCCCTAATAATTATTTTTTAAGTATGCTTGTTACCAGAAGGGCTACCTTTGTATGAAAAGAAAGACATTTCAGATTCTTCATGTTTTTATTTCTCTCAGAACTTTAAAATGTGAACATTCGATAATCTAGCCAGTCTTTACTTCCAGGTAACTTCTTCACTGGGTTGCAATTCCCTGTGTGGAAAGCAAAAAAGGAAGAAACGGAAAAACTGTAAATAAAACTGTGATACGAGATAAAAGGGGAAGTCAGAAGAATGATTGCAATATTTCATTTTCTTTTTTTTTTTTTGAGACGAAGTCTGGCTTTGTAGCCCAGGCTGGAGTGCAGTGGCACGATCTTGGCTCACTGCAAACTCCACCTCCTGGCTTCAAGTGATTATCCTGCCTCACCCTCCCAAGTAGCTGGGATTACAGCTGTGTGCCACCACATCGAGCTAATTTTTTATATTTTTGGTAGAGACGGGGTTTCACCATGTTGGCCAGGCTGGTCTCGAACTCCTGACCTCAAGGAATCCACCTGCCTCGGCCTCCCAAAGTGCTAGGATTACAGGTGTGAGCCACCGCGCCCGGTCAATATTTTATTTTCTATTACACTGATCCATTTAAAAAACTTACATATTAGATTCATCATATGTATTCTTTTCATTCATGATTTTAACTTTAACCATATTGTTAGCTTCTTTTTTCTGGGTTAAAGAATTGTAATTACTTAGTTTATCTTTATATGAAAGCTATTCTCTCTGCTCAGTGAGTTCATTCGAAATGTTTTCTAAACCCTTTCCAGCTTATTTTCTTTCTTGAAATCCCTGATTTGTGAATCACTTCTACCATCTCTCCATACCCACTGTGGATGCTGCTCAGTTCTCTTGCCCCTCAGGCTTCCTCCTACCCAGCTGTATGCCCACTGGCAGGCATCCTGTCTTGCTAACTGGAACTCTCTGCTGCCAGAGGAGCCATCTCTAGAGGCACAATGGGACCAGGCAGCTGCCAGTTGCTATCACTCTACCACCAGGTCTAAAGCTCTCAGGTAGTGCTGCTAAGAACACAGCACCTAGCTGCTGTTATTACTATTTATCTCAGCTATAGCATGTCTTAAGTAAGATAATATATGACAATATATGTGGAAGCTGTATATAAGCTAGGCTTTGGTCAGCTACTTTTAAACTGTTTCTGTATTAAAATGCACTTTGAATTAAAAAAAGACAATACTTTCAAAGACCTGAAACAGCCTATTCATTAAATGAAGACTTTAAATTCTAGAGGTAATCATACTGTTTTATCCAAGGATTCAATAACAAACAAGACTAAAAACAGTATCATTTGAATATAAGTCCTCAAGGGGGAAAAATTACCCCTTCTATTTATTTTTGGCACATATCAAAAAGAATATTCCCCAAATTTGGCCAATTGCTGGTTTAAAAAAATGCAGACTAACCTTTTAAATAACATACTCTTGTTCCGGAAGGCAGTTAGCCGTTCATCACTCTTTCTGTCTAAATAACATCCAATGACAAATCCCATAGGGACAAGAACATGAACCCAGTGGTCCCGCACAATCTGAAGTAAGTTCACCATGATAGCTAAAAGAAAAAAAAATTATCAGAAATACAACTGCTTTTTTTGTTTTTTTTTGAAATAGCTTTTAAATTGCATCTGGGCCGGGTGCGGTGGTTCATGCCTGTAATCCTAGCACTTTGGGATGCTGAGGTGGGCAGATCACTTGAGATTAGGAGTTCGAGACCAGCCTGGCCAACATGGCAAAACCCCATTTCTACTAAAAGCACAAAAATTAGCCGGGTGTGGTGGTGCGTGTCTGTTATTCCAGCTACTGGAGAGGCTGAGGCAGGAGAGTTGCTTGAACCCAGGAGGCGGAGGTTGCAGTGAGCCAAGATCGTGCCACTGTACTTCAGCCTGAGCGACAGAGCAAGACTCCATCTCAATAAAATAAATAAATTGCATCTGAAACAAGAAGATGATAGACATAGATGTAATAGATGTTAAAAGCCTAATACGCCTCTGTTTGCCTGGCATGAGAATGTAGTATAATACTTTAAAATCTAATTGATGAAGATTACATACGGGACAATGATTAATATAAAATTACACTGCACTGGGTCTATTTATTACATTTTACTACTAGCTTCAATAGTGATGTGATACGATACAGAGCAGAGAAACAGAGATGGTATGTAAAAAAATTCTACCTGCAACAGCTGATTGTTTGCACCCTCCTCATGTTGTTTTGGAACTTTTTTTTGTAAAAGAGACAAGCTCTTGCTATGTTGCCCAGGCTGGAGGGCAGTGGCTATTCACAGGCACTACAGCTCTCAACTCCCGGGCTCAAGTATTCCTCCTGCCTCAGCCTCCCAAGTAGCTGGGACTACAGGCATACACCACTGCATCTGGCTCTCATTTAGGACTTTTACTTGTGTAAAACATATTTAGAACCTCTCACAATGCAAAAACAAATTTAATACAATTTTGCCAGAAATGGAATTCTTTAGGTAAAGCTGTAATTACTGAAAACTAAATTTAGAAAGGAAATTAAAAGATATGAGAGAAAAAAGAAAACTATATTCAATAATGTCACTGTAGATATGAATATAAATTACTCTAAAAAAGGTAAAGGGGCCGGGTGTAGTGGCTCACGCCTGTAATCCCAGCACTTTGGGAGGCTGAGGCGGGTGGACGACAACAAGGTCAGGAGTTCGAGACCAGCCTGGCCAACATGGTGAAACCCCATCTCTACTAAAAATACAAAAATTAGGTGGGCGTAGTGGCACATGCCTGTAGTCCCAGCTACTCAGGAGGCTGAGGCAGGAGAATTGCTTGAACTTGGGAGGCAGAGGTTGCAGTGAGCTGAGATGACGCCACTACACTCCAGCCTGGGGGATACAGCGAGTCTCTGTCTCAAAAAAAAGAAAGAAAGAAAAAAAAAAGGCAAAGGGAGAAGAAAATTTACTTTTATAGAGTGACTACTAGGTGGCTCATGCCTGTAACCACAGCACTTTGGGAGACTAAGGCGGATGGATCGCTTGAGCCTAGCTTGAGACTAGCCTGGTTAACATGGCAAAACCCTGTCTCTACAAAAAATCAAAAAATTAGCTGGGTGTGGTAGTATATGCCTGTAGTTCCAGCTACTTCGGAGGCTGAGGTGGGAGGATTGCTTGAGCCCAGGAGACGGAGGTTGCAGTGACCTGAGATCACACCACTGTACTCTAGCCTGGACGACAGAGCGTGATGCTGTCTCAAAAAAAAAAAAAAAAAAAAAAAGACTACTAGGTTACTAGGTACCAGAGCCATCATCTATTTCTATACGTAATGTGAAATAACTATTATTTACATTTTACAGATAAGAAAACAGCTTAATCCAAATAGCTATTAAGTACAGAGCTGGAGTTCAAATTCAGCTTCACTCTACAGCTCTGGCTGCTATTATAGCCCATGCCTAAGAAACCCCTTCCTGAATTGATGTTTATGGTACTTAAAAGCTTTTAAATGCTGAGTTTCCAGAAGGTAGATGAGGAGGAATAGAACTATAGGTTTTTCCTTATCCGAAATGCTTGGGACCCGAAGTGTTTTCGATTTTTTGATTTTGAAATATTTGCATGCACATAATGAGCTATCTTGGGGATAGGACCGAATTAAAACATAAAATTCATTTGTGCTTTATATATACCTTATACACATAGCCTGAAGGTAATCTTATATGAAACTTTTTTTTTTTTAAATAGTCTCGCTCTGTCACCTAGGATGGAGTGCAGTGGAGTTATAATAGTCCACTGCAGTCTTGAACTCCTGAGCTCAAGTGATCTTCCCACCTCAATCTTCTGAGAAGCTGGAGCTACAGGTGCTAATTTAAAAAAATTCTTTAAACATTTTTTTTTGTAGAGACAAAATCTTGCTATGTTGCCCAGGCTGGTCTCAAACTTGTGGCCCCAAGTTTCACATATGGGGGCATTTTGGATTTCCAACATTCTGATCAGGGATACTGAACCTGTAATAGACATCATGTGGAAAACAAATTGCACTAATTCAATAAAAACATAGTTGGATTGCCAATTTTCTGTAAAAATTCGTGCATACAGATGAATTCAAAATACACCTGTGTGCGTTTGGACTAAACTAATAAATCATGTACAATGACTAAGAAGACATATGACAACATCCTAGAAAGACAATCAATACATTATTGCCAACAAAAGTGCTTAGCACTAAGCTGTGCTAGGACTATGTAGACCGAATTTCTGCCTCTCCTCTTACACTGGCATACTTATACAATTCATACTTTTTTCTTTCCTTTTTTTTTTTTTTATTTTGAGACGAAGTTTCGCTCTTGTTGCCCAGGCCGGAGTGCAATGGCGCAATCTTGGCTCACAGCAACCTCTGCCTCTCGGATTCAAGGGATTCTCCTACCTCAGCCTCCCAAGTAGCTGGGATTACAGGTATGCGCCACCATGCCCAGCTAATTTTGTATTTTTGGTAGAGACGAGGTTTCTCCATGTTGGTCAGGCTGGTCTTGAATTCCCAATCTCAGGTGGTCCGCCCGCCTGCCTAGGCCTCCCAAAGTGCTGGGATTACAGGCGTGAGTCATCGCGCCCGGCTCTTTTTTTTTTTTTTTTCTCTCTGTGGCCCAGGCTGGAGTGCAGTGGCGCAATCTTGGTTCACTGCAAGCTCCGCCTCCCGCGTTCACGCCATTCTCCTGCCTCAGCCTCCCGAGTAGCTGGGACTACAGGCGCCCGCCACCACGCCCAGCTAATTTTTTTTGTATTTTTAGTAGACACAGGGTTTCACCATGTTAGCCAGGATGGTCTTGATCTCCTGACCTCGTGATCCGCCCGCCTAGGCCTCCCAAAGTGCTGGGATTACAGGCGTGAGCCACCGCGCCCGGCCGTTCAAGTGATTTTCTTGCCTCAGCCTTCCGAGTAGCTGGGACTATAGGCAGGTGCCACCACGCCCGGCTAATTTTTGTATTTTTAAGTAGAGATGGGGTTTCACTGTTGGCCGGGCTGGTCTCAAACTCCTGACCTCTTGATCCGGCCACCTCTGCCTCCCAAAGTGCTGGGATTACAGGCGTGAGCCACTAAGCCTGGCCATACTTTTGTCTTTTAAAAGGCAAGGTGGGCCAGGTGCAGTGGCTCACGCCTGTAATCCCAGCACTTTGGGATGCTGAGGCGGGTGGATCACGAGATCAGGAGTTCGAGACCAGCCTGGCCCACATAGTGAAACCCTCGTCTCTACTAAATATACAAAAAATTAGCCGGGTGTGGTGGCGGGCGCCTGTAATCCCAGCTACTTGGGCTGCTGAGACGGGAGAATCGCTTGAACCCGGGAGGCGGAGGTTGGAGTGAGCCGAGATTGCACCATTGCACTCCAGCCTGGGTGACAAGAGTGAATCTCTGTCTCAAAAATAAAAAGCAAAGTAAAAGGGTAAGCGCATCATTTAGGCGCAACGGTGTCGGCTCAAGAGGATTTGCGATTTGGAAGAGAGCGAGGTTAGCGAGAAGACAGAAGGCTGGAACTTGGACGAATGTAAGCTGCTCGCGGAGGGGAGGCAGCGTCTTCCCTGCTTCAGGCCAGGCGTGGGATCCGGGCCGGTCTCCTCTCCAGTCCGGTTAGCGGGCGGTCACTGGGTCACATCTCTACGGACGTTTTCCTGTTATGACAGCCTCAGAAAACCCTTTCCAAAAGCTCCGGCCCGGAAATCCCATCCTCCACCCGAAGAAAACCCCATTTTCCTTTCCCGTCACCTTCGTTCGGAAGCCCCAGGGAAGCCCAGACCACCCCTCCACACATGCACAGCACCGAGGGCTTGCCTAGAACCCTCCCCGCCACCGTCGCCGTGATCCTCGTCGCGGCGGCCCCCCGGGCTCCCCAAACCCACCTGCAGCCTCAGCGCCGACAGCGACCCCGAGACCAAGGGCAACAGGGAACTCAACCCGCGCCAGTGGAAGCTGCGACCTCGGGACCTGCCATTCGCCGCGCCCGCACGGAGCAGAGGGGTGACGCCAGCAAATCATACTACTTTTTCCTCCTCAGGGTTGACTCCTCTCATTTTTTTTTTTTAGCTTCCAAACATTACCAATAATTTCTGAATAAAATTTAGCTCCAGACAGACGAGGCGTGCAGGCGTGACCGCCGTCGCCTTCCGACAGCACCGTGCCCACCCCCCGGAGATGGTCTCGTCCTGGTTCCTCCTCGTCTCCGCCGCTAGTCTCCAGCTCCAAAATGGCGGCCGCCACTGTGGGGCTTCTGCCGGCCGGTAGTCCCTGGCGCTGCTGACCCAGCATCGGCTTTTCTACGTCTTGAACCTGGATTCGCCTAGGGGTTGGGAAGGGCTGTGGACGGCGTTGGGGGAGGCCTGACGAGGCAAGTGAGGGCGGGAGAAAGGAGCGAGCCTCGGGCTGGGGAAGGCGGCGTCATTGGCCCTCCGGGAGCACGGGGCCCCGACTCCGACCTGGTCTCCCCCGAGGACTCGCCCCCGCCGCTTCGGCTGCGACTGTCCCGGTCGTTCCCGGCAGAAGTGGTCAGCGAGGGAAAGAGAAGTGACTTCTCCATGGGTTTCAAGCTCCAGCTGTTTTGCGGCAGCCCGTACGGTTCCCTCCCGGGATCTTCTTCCCTCCTTTCTGCTTCCCTCTGCTTCCCCTTTCATCTCTTGGCGCTGGAGGAGTTAAACCGACGCCAGCTTTAGCTCCTTGGCTTCGTGGCTACGGCGTTCTTAGCCTCCCCCGCTCGGGCTCTTCCCGTCGTTTTGGGTTGAGAGACCACGAGGTTGCTAAGCTCTGGACACCGCTTAGGCGTCCTTTTAGTTCATCGACTCCGGAGACCTTTCGGTTGTTTGTACCACACTGTACTAAAAGGGTCTTGGCCCTTCGCGCCCTCCCGCCATCGCCCTCTAGCGCTTCCACTATCACTGCGAAGTTCTAATTCTTTTTTGACTTCGTACTATTTTACGTGCTCTTTAGAAAACAAGAGGTCAGATTGTAACCCCGGCAAGTCTGGCCTCCTGTGACCAGGCGAACCTGAGCTGTCATTTATACCCATCCCCTAATTTTTAATTTTACAACCCCTTTAACCCCTTTCTTTTTTCTTTCTTTCTTTTCTTTTCTTTTCTTTTTTTTTTTTTAAATAAAGACAGGGTTTCACTATGTTGCCCAGGCCGGTGTCGAACTCCTGGGCTCGAGATCCTCCCATTTTGGCCTGTGCTGGGATTCCAGGCGTGAGCCGCCATGCCCGGCCTTGCAACCCCAGTGTGAAACTGGGGCTCTCCCTCAACTGACCGGGAAGAGCCTTCCCCACTCAGTGAGCTCCAGGGCTAACCCAAACTCCTCTGTTTTCCCTTGGATTTTGCTTAGTTCACCTTAGTTGTCATCAACATGCACGGTCATTATTTTTTATTTTTGAGAAGAATCTCGCTCTGTCGCCCAGGCTGGAGTGCAGTGGCACGATTCTCGGCTCACTGCAACCTCTGCCTCCCGGGTTCAAGTGATTCTCCTGCCTCAGACTCCCGAGTAGCTGGGACTACAGGCGCGCACCACCACGCCCACCTATTTTTGTAGCTTTAGTAGAGACAGGGTTTCACCTTGTTGGCCAGGATTATCCGCCTGCCTCGGCCTCCCAAAGTTCTGGGATTACAGGCGTGAGCCACCGCGCCTGGCCGATTTATTATTTGAGACCGGGTCTCGCTCTGTCCCCCAGGCTGGAGTGCAGTGGTGCCATCTCAGCTCACTGCAACTTCCGCCTCCTGGGCTCAAGTAATCCTCCCACCTCAGCCTCCCAAGTAGCTGGGGTCACCAGCGCAGCCACCGCGCCCGGCTACTTTTTTGTGTTTTTAGTAGAGAAGGGGTTTTGTCATGTTGCCCAGGCTGGTCTGGAACTCCTGAGCTCAAGTGATCTGCCCTCCTCGGCCTCCCAAAGTGTTGAGATTACAGGCGCAAGCCACTGCGCCCGGCAACATGCACGATTATTATTAAGAGGGCAAGTAACTGTGAGATATTTGCGATGAAGTAGTATCTGTCAAAACCAGTGCTCTGAAGGAATTTATGATATGATGAGGCTTCATTCCTTCTTGCAGTACCCATTTATGCTGCCTTGACCACTGAAGTTGGTATTGGATATACAAAGATGATCACTTTTACTCCTCTATACATTGAACATCCATTCAACAAATACTTTATGTGCCTCCTTTATAACAAAATAACTAACTTTGCCTAGGGCAACAAAAAGGCTTTATAAAGGAGTAAATATGTGAGCTGGGTCATATAGCATCAAAAGGAATTTGCTGAGCTCAAAAGGAGAAGGTAATTTCGGGATTCAGTACAGGAATACAGAGCTTTGAGAAGCTTTAGCATACTTAGGGAGAGTGGGATAATCAACCTGCCTGAGCATTTAGTGCACGAGTGATTGGTGAAGCAAGAGGTAGGTTAAGATCAGCTTGTGAAGGATCTTGGTTTCCAATAGGGAGTTTAGATTTTATTCAGTAGTTACCAGGAATCCAGTGGATATTTTGTGCAAGGAGTGAGCAGGAGGATATTTGTTTTTTTAGGATGGTCTCTGACAGCTATATGGAGGATCAACTGGGAACAGAAAAACTAGATGAAAGGAAATTGGCAATCATTCAGGTAAGGCAATGAGGCCTCCATGGAGGCAGGACATAAAGGAGGTCAGAGAGACACTAAGTAAATGTCAAATGGGATTCACCTGCTGACTGCTAAGTTAATGGTAAGAAGGTGACTTGAGTTTTTAGTCTGGGAGAGTAAATGGTTGGCAATACTATTAAAACTTAGTCTGAGACATGTACATAAACATAGGATGGTGCCAACCTGCACTTTAGGGGTGACAACATGATGCTCTATAGTGTAAAGCATTGGTTTTTATGGTCTGGAGTCTAGATCTGCACTGTTATGATAGTCACTAGCCACATGTAGCTATTGAGCACTTCAGATGTGGTTAGTCTATTTGAAATGTGCTGTAAATATAAAATACGCAGTGGATTTTGAAGATTTAATATGAAAATGTAAAATATTCAACATGATTACATGTTGAAATAATATTTTGGTTCTATTGGGTTAAATAAAATACATTAAAATTCACCTGTTTCTTTTTCACTTTTCCATGTGGCCATGAAGAAATTAAAAAGTACATTTGTGGCACGCATTATATGTCTGTTGACAGAGCTGTTCTAGTCTAGACTAGATGTGGGAATTTGTAAGGAGGTGGAACATGAGCTGGGCCTGAAGACATTGAGCAGTGATGTCAGGGTGGCTTCCTGGCAACCTCCATTGCCAGTTAAGGCATTTGGTTTGTCTTTTCTCAAGCAGTAAGAAGCCTTCAGAGATTTCTGAGCAAGGGGTAATAGGTGCAGGGTATTTCTGAAGATGAATCTGGTAGCAATGTTTAGGTTGGATGAAGGGAGGAAAGACTGGAGGCAGAGAAACTGAGAAACCCAAACATAAGGTAGTGAGGCCCTTCTTGTATTAGGGTACTGGCAGTGGGATAAAAAGGGAATGATGTGCAAAGCGTTCCTGAGGGAAGAATAATCAGGAGCTGGTAATAATAGACTGTCCCAGAAGTGAAGAATCAGCATGTAGCATTTCAAGCCTTGGTTACTTAGATAACAACTAATATATTCATGTCGCAGAGCTATGAAATACAATTTGAGACTGAAGAAATTTGGTCACAAGATAGAATCAGTAACGTTAGGAAGGGGTGGTCCACTAAATACTTTCGCTTTTTATCTCCCTGCTTTCTGTATCATCTCATCAATCATACACACCAGCGAATATCCCCAAAATACAGAATTACCTGTATCATGCCATCTTTCTACTTGATAATGAGTCTTAAAATGTTTCTGTTGCCTGCAGGACTAGGTTCCAAGTTTCCAAGGCCTTTCACTATCTGGCCCCTTTCTGTTCATTAGGCCTTATCTTTTATTTTTTGCTTTTGTGAATGTTTTCCAGGCTAGTTTTTTCACTGGTACTTTAAAACTTACTCAAAAGTGTAGAGATCTGAGTCTGGTATTCCTTTACTCCTGTTATTCCTCTGTTTTGAGTACCTTCTCTTTGTTTCTACCCGTGTCTTACCAATCCTTAGTGAGTAATCTTAAATCCCACCTCTTCTATGATTCTCAATAACATATGGTAATGTCAACTTAAAAAAAAAACTTCCTAAATATTTTTATGTCTTTTATTATCTGTTATGTAAGCTTAAGATTCCTAAAATTATGACAGATCTCTTTTTTAAAAAAGGACCACGTATTATACTACTTGCTGCTGCTCCTGATGCCTTAGGGCAAGATACAAATTAAACACCATAATTATAAACAGAATGAAATCATAATACCACATTCATAAGGCTTTTATTTATTTTTTAGATTAATAAAGAACTCTTCAGAATTCCTGGTGTTTCATCATATATACGACTAAGATATCAGTAAGTAGTGAATGTTTGATAAAGATATAGCTTTATTATGAATAATTGTAATGAAAATATCTTTTCATCTGTTGAAATCTTGGTCTGTCTGCAAAACAGTTTTAATATGAACTTACTCAGTTCTAGCTGCAAGATACCTTGCATGTTACTTCATAATCTAAATGAAGAAAGTGGGAATTAAGGAAGACTTAAGTAGAAAAGAGTTTCCCTTAGGCCATTAATATAATTGTGGTACAGTAAGCTTTTTGACAGGGATAATTTCCAAGGTCCTTTCCAAAATTGTATTTATAAACGTTTTTCATCAAATAGAGAATTAATGTCTTTGTACCCCAAATAAGAACACATGAAGGCCAGGCGTGCTGTCTCACACCTGTAATTCCAGCATTTGGGGAGGCCAAGGTGGGTGGATCGCTTGAGCCCAGGAGTTAAAGACCAGCCTGGGCAACATAGTGAAACCCTGTCTCTACAAAAAATTAGCCGAGTGTGGTGGTGCGTGCCCATAGTCCCAGCTACCCAGGAGGCTGAGGTGGGAGGATCACTTGAGCCCAGGAGGTTGAAGCTGCAAATGAGCCATGATTGCACCACTGCACTCCAGTCTGGGTACCAGAGCAAGATCCTGTTTCAGGAAACAAAAACAAGTCAATATGTTTTAAATTTTAACTTACCAACGGTTATTTATTGAACAACCACTATGTGCAGGGATGTGCTAATGTACTAAGGATAAAAAAATGGATCAAGCCAACTCCTGTACTCAGAGAGCTCTTCCAAGCAAGGGCAAATACATGTGGATGGGTTCTGGTTTATGGTGTGGTAAGGACAGTGAGCTTATTTAATACTAGCCATGCCCCATTCCTTCCTTTAAGAAACATTTATCGGCTACCACTGTATATTAGGCACTGTGGAGGCGCTGGAATGTAACTGTGATGAAAACAGAGAAGGTCTTTACCTTCATGGAGTCTGCATTCCAGTGTGGACACAGGAGGGGAGAAGGTGACAGACAAAGCAAGTAAATAAATAAGTAGCAATTAGAGAGCACTAAGTATTTTGAGGGAAATAGAATGATGTTGTAATGGATGTGAAGAAGGACTTTAGGGTGGTCAGAGAATGACTACCTCTGAGAATGACTCAGAATAAATTAGAGACAGGGAAAATATATATAAAAGTTAGAGGTTTTGGTCACAGTGAAGAGAGAAGAAAATTTGAGAAATATAATGAGTTGTTATGAAAGTATATCACTGGAAGTGTTATAAAGGTCATTGATAAACCTCTATACAACTTAAGCCAATGGACATTTCTCTGGCTTCTCAGACTTAGTGCAAATGGGAGGTGAGGAAGTGGAGATATATCTGTGGACAAATATTCTGAGAACTTTTGCTGTAAAAGGGAAACCCAAAAATGATGTAGTGGTTGTTGGGGGTTGAAGGGTTAAGAGAGGGTTCTTATAAGTTGGGAAATTCTAGAGTATTTTTATAAGCTTGTGGGAATGGTACATCAGTGATACGTTGATGCAGGGGAAAGAGCGAATGACTGAAGATGTCAAGTCTTTGAGAAGGTGAATAAGAATGGGATCAACGGCACACATAGAGGGATTGGCCTTGGATGGGAGCAGGACTATTCTATACAACAGGAGAACCAACAGTGTACATGCACATAGGTTAATAGATGTAGTATCTGGAAAATGAGAAATTATTGTCTAATTTTATTTTCTGATTGAAGAATGAAATGAGATTATCAGCTGAGACTAGGGTGGAGGGAGGGATGGGTGATCTTTGAACAAAGAGGAGGAGGTGTGGAGTAGTAGTCTCAGAAATTGAAAGTCAACCTACTAAGAAAAGTCAGATTGAAGGGTAATACTTACGGCCTGTTTGAGGCCTTTGGCCATGAATTTAAAGAGCAAATAGCATTAGCCAGGTGTGGTGGCAGGTGCCTGTAATCCCAGCTACTCGGGAGGCTGAGGCAGGAGAAATACTTGAACCCAGGAGGTGGAGGTTGCAGTGAGCTGAGATCTTGCCACTGTATACCAGCCTGGGTGACAAGAGTGAAACTCTGTCTCAAAAAAAAAGAAAAATATGGGCCAGGTGGATCATGAGGTCAAGAGATCGAGACCATTGTGGCCAACATGGTGAAACTCCGTCTCTACTAAAAAGAATTAGCTGGGCGTGGTGGTGCATGCCTGTAGTCCCAGCTACTCAGGTGGCTGAGGCAGGAGAATCACTTGAACCCGGGAGATGGAGGTTGCAGTGAGCCAAGATCGTGACACTGCACTCCAGCCTGGCAACAGAGTGAGACTCCGTCTCAAAAAAAAGCAAATAGCACAGCTGTAATTCTCCTCCATATCCCATCCCCCCCCCTCCCCGCACGATTGGAGTTAATCAGGAGTGGGGTTTTGCCAGCCTAGTAGAGAGAAGTACCTAGAGGAGCAAGACATTTGAGTGTTTGCAAATAATGTTAACAGATCATGAATTGAAGGTGAGGACCTGAGTAAAAACAGGAGGGGGTCATGGATAGGGAAAAAGTAGTCAGCGAATTAGAGAGATACCACTGACCCCAGAGGATTTTTGCAATGGGAATACTAGAGTAAGTAAGGTGTTAGAGAATGAGATGCTTGAAGTGAAATTTTGAAAGTAGAACAGTTACTGGTAGTGATAAGGTCTAGGGTGTAATCGTAGTGGTGGGTGGCTGAAGTGAAATGATTATTGGAGTTGAGGAAGTCAAGGAACCAACAGGTCAGTATTGAAGTTACTGAGAGGAACAACGGGTCATGTAAAAGTCCTCAGTGAATGAGGCCAGGTTAATAGATGCCATAGTGAAGAGGAAATGTGGAAGACTAATAGTGAACTGCTGGGTGGCAAGAGCTTTAATGGGACTAGACTATTTGAAAGAGGACAGAGAAGACATGGTTTAGAAGCTGCAGTGAGGAGCAAGGAACACATACCTCCTGCTTTTCAAGTACAGGGGGTACAAGAAGTTAAAACAACAACAACAACAAAAAACCTTGAGAAGGCCGTAAGAGGAAGAGTATGATTAGGGAACAGCCAGGTACCTGGGAAGACAGGCAGGTGAAGAGAATTTTCAGAGAAGCAGTTGCAGTTACAGGTGAGTATGATCACAGTTCCAGAGAGCATCCTGAAAGGATTTGAGAGGGAGAAGAGGTAGGGGATTAGGTCTTACTGGGAGACGTACACATCGTTGATAATTGATAACCTAGCAGTCTTGTGATTTTGGCTGTCACTCAGATAAACAAGGCTGGGAGATGTGGTGGGTTTAGCAGCCCCTGTCAGCCTCTTACGAAAGGTGGATATTCAGTTTACCTTAGTTTGTTGATGGCCTTGAGTAGTGGTAAGAAATTATTAGGTAACTCGGTGGCCTTCTCTCCTACTTGCATAGTTAGCCAGGAAAAGCTCATTTATTTTAGGGAGCTAAAATCTGAAATGTTGCTGTGGAGTTGAACTTTGCTAATGAATATTTTCATAACTTCTGCTTAATAGCACACAGTTCCAGGTTCTAAATCCCATTTTTAAAAAATGTATATATTTTATTTTATTTATTTTTTAGATACAAAGTCTCACTTTGTTGCCCAGTCTAGGGTACACTCTAGGGTCTCACTCTGTGCCCAGTCTAGTGGCGCACTCATAG
Organism: Pan troglodytes; assembly: GCF_028858775.2. Classification (NCBI taxonomy): domain Eukaryota; kingdom Metazoa; phylum Chordata; class Mammalia; order Primates; family Hominidae; genus Pan; species Pan troglodytes. The sequence goes on from NC_072413.2 coordinate 90,137,453, forward strand.
CTCACAGTAACCTCGAACTCCTGGGCTCAAGCAATTCTCTCATCTTGGCCTTCTGAGTAGCTAGGACTACAGGTACATGCCACCAGCCAGTTTTCTTATATTTTTTTTTTGTAGGGACAGGGTCTCACTACATTGCCTAGGCTGGTCTCAAACTCCTGAACTCTAGCAGTCTTCCTGCCTCGGCTTCCCAAAGTGCTGGGATCACAGGCGTGAGCCACCGTGCCTGGCCTGTAGATGTGTTCTTGTTATATTTTCCTGAAATATATGTAGTAGGCATCCCAATTTGCATTTCATCAGATATATGTTGGAGCGTGCATCAGGTTCTATTTAGGGAGTTGCAAACATATGCCACCTATGTTTTTCAGTTGCTCACATTCCAATGCAAGGGTTCTTAATGTTAAACTCCCTGAAAAGTTTGTGAATTTCTACGTGTATATGTACTCTTGTTTTTTGTTTGGGTGTGTTGAGAGTTGGTGGGGGAGGGGGAGGGTCCATAGGTTTTTATCAGATTCTCAAGGGGGTCTATTTAAGGACCACTGGTCTAATTAATGGGAAAGACATGTAAACTAATCATTGTAATACAGTGAAATCAGTGCCATCACAAAGCAAGATAAAAGAGGAAGAGATTCACCTTGAAGGATGAGTTCATTAATTCCTAAACATTTATTTATTGAGGAACTTGGATGCAGTAGTATCTGTTATAGGTAATTTATACATTATTTGAAATACTTCAACATTGTTTTTACATGTATACTTATACTAATGTTTTATAGACTGAGATACATAGGTGAGGAAAGTTTAATTAACTTGCTTCAAATCACATAGGAGTAGATTCATATATGGGTCTATTTGATTGCAACATTCACTACCCCACTAGGGAGCCACTAAAGGGCTCATTATGTCTAAGATTATCTTTGTGCTTTTAAACTTGGCAGTGACTTAATAAACTTGCTTTCACTTAAAAAAAAAAAGTAAACTTGGCAATGATGGAAATGGGCCTTTAAACTGCTTTTCGTGTTAATGGAATTTCTATGCACTTAAAGATTTGAAATAATTTTAATCAATTTGTCTATTATATATGCCAGACTGTGCTTTTAGGTTTAATTATGTTTTCATTTCATTTGAAAGACCCTTCTAGCTTGCTGTTTCTGGACCAAAAAAAATGACGTCTATTATCAAATTAACTACCCTTTCTGGGGTCCAAGAAGAATCTGCCCTTTGCTATCTTCTCCAAGTTGATGAGTTTAGATTTTTATTGGACTGTGGCTGGGATGAGCACTTTTCTATGGATATTATTGATTCCCTGAGGAAGTAAGTTACATTTCATAATTCTATGTTTTTATTAAATCAACTTCTCTTTTCTGTACTGTAATACCATTTCGACGTGATAAATACTGCCTTTTTACACTAGTTCATAGCAAAAGGCTTAATTTTACTTATGCCAAAAACCTATAGTGACATTTTAACTTGTAAAGTTTTGATTGACTTATAAGCTTTGCTTGTTGAAATTCAGCAAAATCTTAAGCTAATGAATTTCAGTAGAAACTTTTGCATGCTAATTTTTGGAAAGAACAAGAATACATAAGAATTTGAGAAGAGGAAACATTTTCCATGTGAAAGTTCTGTGGTCAGATCACATTAGCTTACTTTCTACATCTTTTGATGCTTAACGTTGTCAGCTGGTTCTCAGAATGACCATGAGATACTGATTCATCAAAAAAAAAAAATCAATTATGGGCTGGGCACAGTGGCTCACGCTGGCAATCCCAGTACTTTAGGAGGCTGAGGTGGGCAGATCACTTGAGTTCAGGAGTTCGAGACCAGCCTGGCCAACATGGTGAAACTCCAACTCTACTAAAAATACAAAAATTAGCCGGGTGTGACGGTGTGCACCTATAATCCCAGCTACTTGGGAGGCTGAGGCAGGAGAATTGCTTGAACCCAGGAGGCAGAGATTGCACTGAGCCGAGATCGTACCACTACACTCCAGCCTGGGCGCAAAGCAAGACTCTGTTTCAAAAAAAAAATAAGATAAAATAAAAAATCAATGATGTTTGCAGTATTATACTAATTTTGCAAGAGAAGAGGACTTAAATATTTAAAAAACTTTAGAACTTGAGAAATAAAATCCAAACCATTTTATTAATTTCTTGTGTTGATGAGAACATATGCTTCCCTGATTAACTGAAGTTTTACTATTCAATTAGCAAAACTGTCTGTGGTTACTATGCGAAAAAGCTGGGACAAAAATCCATTATAAGTATGTGGCCATATAAATATCCTCTCCTTAATAATTTCTGAAATTCTTCTCTTTTATTATTATTTTTTTTTGAGATGGAGTTTCACTTCTGTTGCCCAAGCTGGAGTGCAATGGCGTGCTTTTGGCTCACTGCAACTTCCGCCTCCAGGGTTCAAGTTATTCTCCTTCCTCAGCCTCCCAAGTAGCTGAGATTACAGGCATGCACCACCCGGCTGGCTAAGTTTTTGTATTTTTAGTAGAAACAGGGTTTCACCATATTAGCCAGACTGGTCCCGAACTCCTGACCTCAGGCGATCCACCCACCTCGGCCTCCCAAAGTGCTGGGATTACAGGCCTGAGCCACCATGCCCAGCCAATAATAATTTCTGAAATTCTAAGCTGAGTTCTTGAACTTAAATTAATAGTTTGCGACCAGGCACAGTGGCTAATGCCGGTAATCCCAGCACTTTGGGAGGCCGAGGTGGGCAGATCACTTGAGGTCAGGAGTTCGAGACCAGCCTGACCAAGATGGTGAAACCCCATCTCTACTAAAATTACAAAAATTAGCCAGGCATGGTGGCGCATGCCTGTAATCCCAGCTACTCAGGAGGCTGAGGCAGGAGAATCACTTGAACCTGGGAGGCGGAGGTTGCAGTGAGCCAAGATCGCACCATTGCATTAGAGCCTGGGCAACAAGAGTGAAACTCCGTCTCAAAAAAAAAACAAAAAAAAACAAAAAAAGTTAAGTGAGGCTGGGTGTGGTGGCTCATGCCTGCAATCCCAGCACTTTGGGAGGTGGAGGAGGGCAGATCACCTGAGGTCAGGAGTTTAAGACCAGCCTGGCCAACATGGTGAAACTGTGTCTCTACTAAAAATAAAAAAATTAGCCAGGTATGGTGGTAGACACCTGTAATCCCAGCTACTCAGGAGGCTGAGGCAGGAGAGTTGCTTGAACCGGGCGGTGGAGGTCACAGTGAGCCGAGGTTGCGCCAGTGCACTCCAGCCTGGGCAACAGAGCGAGACTACATCTCCAAAAGAAAAAAAATAGTATGCAGGATAGCTATTAAAAATCAACTTACAGCCGGGCGTGGTGGCTCACCCCTGTAATCTCAGCACTTTGGGAGGCTGAGGCGGACGGATCACCTGAGGTTGGGAGTTCGAGACCACCCTAACCAACATAGAGAAACCCCATCTCTACCAAAAATACAAAATAAGCTGGGAGTGGTGGCACATGCCTGTAATCCCAGCTACTCGGGAGGCTGAGGCAGGAGAATCGCTTGAACCCGGGAGGCAGAGGTTGTGGTGAGCCGGAGATTGCGTCATTGCACTCTAGCCTGGGCAACAAGAGCAAAACTCCATCTAAAAAAAAAAATCAACTTACTTGTGGTGTCTACTGTTCTTTTTTGTTTTTGTTCTTGTTTTTATTTTTAGGCAGGGTCTCACTCTGTCACCCAGACTGGAGTGCAGTGGCATGATCTCATCAAGGTCAACCTCCTGTGCCCAAGTGATCCTTCCATGTCACCCCTCAAGTAGCTGGGACTACAGGCTCATGCCACCACCCCTGGCTTTTTTTTTTTTTGTATTTTTTATAGAGAACGGTGTTTTGCCATGTTGCCCAGGCTGATCTTGAACTCCTGAGCTCAAACGATTTGCCTGCCTTGGCCTCCCTAAGTGCTGGGATTACAGGTGTGTGCCATCACACATGGCCTTCTTTTCTGTTTAAAATGTGTGTACACACCATATATTTAAGTGTACCTTATACCACATTTTTTGTAGCTATGGAGAGCACAGGTAGTAATAATTGAAATTCATAGGTAATCATAATTTTAGCTCTTAGTTTTGCTCTTCTGCCCCAGTGTAGTCTTCAATCCAGAATTGGTGAATAATTTTGAATATTCTGTCTTTACCCTTAAAAAGATTCAAGAAGTAGTCCTTTGGATTGTGTTCTTGTAGGCATGTTCACCAGATTGATGCAGTGCTGTTGTCTCACCCTGATCCTCTCCACCTTGGTGCCCTCCCGTATGCTGTCGGAAAGTTGGGTCTGAACTGTGCTATCTATGCAACCATTCCTGTTTATAAAATGGGACAGATGTTCATGTATGATCTTTATCAGGTAATTTAAGCAATTAAAAAAATTTTGTTAGCACTCCTTCAGTGATTGTTTTTCACCTTTATTTGTGTTATTCTTTTAGTCTCGACACAATACAGAAGATTTTACACTCTTTACATTAGATGATGTGGATGCAGCCTTTGACAAAATACAACAGCTAAAATTCTCTCAGATTGTGAATTTGAAAGGTAAAAAGAATTTCCAGTAGTAAGTATTTAGACGAATGGGGTTTAACTTGCTGGAAAATACCGAGGAGAATTCAGAGAGAAAATTATAGGCATTATGGTCTGAAGAATAAAAAAATTAGCACATTCTGCCTTGATACATAACTCTTAACTTCCATTTGAATTTTAAAATATTTCAGAAAAAATGCTAAAAGAATGTTAATAGCTCAGGCCTTTTCATATTTAACTTGGGAAAAACTCATTTAGTGTTTACTGTGTACAATAAACAAAAGATAATGTGGCCATTTCCTCTTCCTCAGAGCTTACAGTTAGACTGAGGCAACAAAGTAGCTGAGATGGCTAAATGTAGTGATTGGGGTAAATGAAGTGCTGTGGCAGCAGAGTAGATAATGAATTCTAGCATTGGACGTTAAAAAGTTTATTATTGAATTAGGAAGTCCTATACTAAGTCTATATTTATCATCTACAGAGATAATTGTATTAGATATTTTCATAGCTACGAACCCTGGCGTTGATAAAATGGTGCAATAATGGACTCTGAAGATTTAGCCCAGAAATAACAACAGTCTCAACAGTTTTGCTTCTAGTTAATTTTTCTGCAGGATAAATTCTTTAGCACAATGAGATTTAAATTATTCTGTTAGTTTAGACGTTAGCAAAAATGGAAACATTTGGTAATTGTATATACAAAATACACATTAAAATTTGCTAGTTCATACTAAATAATTTAATAGCGTACTAGCTTTTAAATCTAATCTCTAGCCTTGTACTTATAAGCACAAATAACTCTACAAGATTACATAATATAGTAACAAGAATGTTTGCCTCTAGTGAGGGAGTGAAGTAGCTGGGGGACAGGAGAGTGAAGCCTGCTTTCACTATATGCATTTTTACTTTTGAAATTTGTATTATTGCATATACAGTATTACCTGTTAAAATATTATAGTTGAGAAATAAATAACCTTTCTTTAGGGTTGTAAAAGAAATCTGAGTATTGTTATCTTGTTGACATAGGTAAAGGACATGGCCTGTCTATCACACCTCTGCCAGCTGGTCATATGATAGGTGGAACAATATGGAAAATAGTCAAAGATGGAGAAGAAGAAATTGTTTATGCAGTTGACTTCAACCACAAGAGGGAGATGTAGGTATATCAAGAGAAAAGCTAAAGGCAATGCAATTGGTATTATTTTATTCTTTGGAGAAAAAATAAGAAACACAGTTTTTGTTTTGGTTACCAGAAATTTAGAGCAACTTAAAACCGTCAAATAGGGAATGTTTTCAAAATTAATTATTTGCATAGTAAGGGGGAAAGTATGGTATAAGACATAAGAGATTTTAAAAATTTATAGGTTAAGTATACACTCTACAAAACGGGTATCTCCCTGGAGATGTTGCAAAGGAGATGAATTTTTTACGTATCAAATTACATGTTCTTGACCTGCTATTTAACACAACTTTGTGGATGGGTTGTTCTTTTGTTTTGTAACGTGATATGGTTTGGCTCTGTGTCCCCACCCAAATCTCATCTTGTAGCTCCCATAATTCCCACATGTTGTGGGTGGGACCCGGTGGGAGATGATTGAATTAATGAGGTTGGGTCTTTCCCGTGCTGTTCTTGTGATAGTGAACGGGTTTCACGAGATCTGATAGTTTTAGAAACAGGAGTTGCCTTGCACATAATGTAATTACCATCTAATATAACTGCCCTGTATGTTTAAAGTTAGTCCCTTTGAAAGGGAACTCAATTCTAGTTATGATTTTACACACTTCATGTGGCACTCAGAGCATTACTATATAATATTTTGGTGTTTAGTCTCTTACAGGCTCGTTTTGTTTTATCTGTACACTAAGTTCATAGCTATTTTGTGTTACATTACAATAGTCTCAGGATCTTTATATTAAGAAATATTTAAGACAAATAGACTGAATTTTAGACACTTATAACTATAGATTAATGAGGAAAGGATGGCTATGTTGCAGGGCAAAAGAGTGAGGGTCGTGATCAACTCAGTATACCACTGGAGGCTATATGAGTAAACAGCAAACTGTTCTCATAAACGCAGAAAATTGGCAAACTGACAAACTGTGTCTGCCACCCAGAAGGAATGCTGAGGGCAGTCAGGCCTCAGGTGCAGGTGTTTCTTGTGATTAGACACATCTGAAGCCTGTTAGCAGTAATGTGAACCTGTGATCAATTAAGCAGCTGACCAATTGTTACCTCGTCCTCCCTGCTCTTTCTACCCAATAAATATGAAGGGCTGTAGAAGCTGAAGGCGGCTCCCTTTGCTCACTAGAAGCAGGGAGCTCTCTTCTTCTTCCCCTGGCCCCTTCCTTTAAAATAGTTACTTTTGTTTTAAGTTTTCATTTCTGCATTCGTCCTTCTTCGTTCAGTCTCGTAGTAACCGTGGCAAACTGCAGCATGGCTATTTGAGTAAATGGTATTGAAGGATTCAACCATTTTGGAAAAAAATCAATTTGTGTCCTTTTAATTATATAACAAAAGAAATTTCAGATGGATTAGAACTAAATAGAAATGAAGCAATATTAGTGAGTCTGATCTCTGATTTGGAAAAGACTTTGTAAGCATAAAAATAATGAACCAAGTTACAAAGGAAAAGTTTGATAGATTTGATGACATACAGGTTCAAATGTCTGAAACAACAAATAAAAAAAAAAAATTAAAGTAGGAAAATATTTGCAGCAAGTTGCCCAAAAACTTACAACATATATATAAGATCAAGTATTAATTTATTAATAAAAATATACCAGTTGCAAGATGGACAAAAGTTATAAAGTCAAAAGAGAAAATTTAAATGATCTTTTTTTGTTAGATACCATTAAAATTATTATTATTCTTATTTACATTTTTATGTATTTTTTTGAAACAGAGTCTCACTCTGTCACCGAGGCTGGAGGCACAATCATGGCTCACTGTAGTGTCGACCTCCCAGCTTCAAGCAATCTTCCCATTTTAGCCTCCCAAGTAGCTGGGACTACAGGTGCGCTCTAACATGCCTGGCTATTTTTGTAATTTTAGTAGAGATGAGGTTTTGCCATGTTGCCCAGGCTGGTCTTGAACTACTGGGCTCCAGTGATCTGCCCACCTCTGTCTCCCAAAGTGTTGGGATTACAGGCATGAGCCACTGCACTAGTCCAAAATTATTTTTAAATGGTGATTTTCTTCTGGGAAGTGTGTAGAATTGGTCAGTCTTTTTGATTGAACTTTTCTGGATGAGGTTAAATCTTTCTGGAAAGCCTTTTAGCAGTACTATGTATTAACAGTAAATACATTTCTAGGAATGTGACCTAAAGAAACAATCAGAAATGCAATTGAAGCTTTTGTAAAAAATGTTCTTTGAAAGATTATAATGGCAAAAATAAGTGACCGAAATATCAGTAAAGGGAAAGGATCAAATACAGTGTAGACACAATAAAATGTTTTTATAAACATTTAGTTTAGAAAAAAATTTTTATGTCCTGGGTAAAAACCAGGATATAGAACTGAGCGTATAGGAATGTATATGGGATATCAGCTTTGTAAAATACATATGTATATCAGTACTTACCCTAAGACAGGGCAAAAAGAAAAATAAAAAAAATACATATGTGCATAGAAAAACTTATATGGTTAGCAGGATGTGCACCAAAATATTATGTCAGTTATCTCTGAGTAATGGTACTCTGGAAGATTTTTATTTTCTTCTTTATACTTTTTTGAAGTTACTGGATTTCTTATCAATGAGCACGTCTACTTTTATAGTTAGAGGAGGGAACACCTTATAAATGAAGCTGCTTATTTTTTAAGTAAGAGAAGCTATTATTGTTTACTTGAAATGATATAAAATATTCCTCTTCTTAAACTTTCTTATAGCCATTTAAATGGATGTTCCCTGGAAATGCTAAGCAGGCCTTCCCTACTTATCACAGATTCATTCAATGCTACATATGTACAGCCTAGAAGAAAACAGAGAGATGAGCAGCTTCTGAGTACGTATTCTTTCACGTCCTTATGATTATTATTTTGTAACTTTTTGTATATTTAGGGAATATAAGTACATAAAAGTACAGGTTTCTTTTTTTTTTTTTTGAGACGGACTTTCGCTCTTTCATCCAGGCTGGAGTGAAGTGGCGCGATCTCAGCTCACTGTAACTTCCGCCTCCTGGGTTCAAGTGATTCTCGTGCCTCAGCCTCCCAAGTAGCTGGGATTACAGGTGTGCACCACCATGCCCAGCTAATTTTTGCATTTTTAGTGGAGACAGGGTTTCTCCATGTTGGCCAGGCTGGTCTTGAATTTCTGACCTCAGGTGATCCACCTGCCTTGGCCTCCCAAAGTGCTGGGATTACAGGCATGAGCCACTGCGCCCGGCCACAAGTATAGGTTTCTTAATGCATATGTTGCACAGTGGTGAAGTTTGGCCTTTTAATGTATCCGTCCCCAGAATCGTGAATGTTGTACCCAATGTATAATGTCCTTTTCAAGGAGCTGTGGAAATGCATGGTAGTGGGAATGACTGTATTCTGTTTAGCACTTTTCTTGGTCATAAGAGATTGGTTAACTTTAGTATTTTTGAAAAAAATATTATGTGACCATCAGTTTTTGTATAAGAAGAAACTTAGCTGGTTTGAATTTAACTTTTGTGGAACAGTGTGTAAAGACTGGCTTCTTTTTGCCAGTCAGTACATAGCTAGCTATCCCTGGCACTCACTGGCATATGTCTGTATGTAAAGACCTCGTACAAATCTATTAGAAAAATACACTCTAAAAGAAAAATGAGGCCAGGCGCAGTGGCTCACGCCTGTAATCCCAGCACTTTGGGAGGCCGAGGCGGGCGGATCATGAGGTCAGGAGATTGAGACCATCCTGGCTAACACGGTGAAACCCCGTCTCTACTAAAAATACAAAAAATTAGCCGGGCGTGGTGGCGGGCGCCTGTAATCCCAGCTACTCAGGAGGCTGAGGCAGGAGAATGGCGTAAACCTGGAAGGCGGAGCTTGCAGTGAGCTGAGATCTGGCCACTGCACTCCAGCCTGGGCTACAGAGCGAGACTCTGTCTCAAAAAAGAAAAATGAACAAAGAGCTAAGTGGATAAATGAGGGTATAAATATTCCACTAATTTTGGGTGTTTTACACTTTAATATAGTAGACCATTGCTGCTTGCTTCATCTTACATTCTTTTTTTTTTTTTTTGAGATGGTGTCTTGCTCTGTCGCCCAGGCTGGAGTGCAGTGGCACAGTCTCGGCTCACTGCAACCTTCACCTCCCGGGTTGAAGTGATTCTTCTGCCTCAGCCTCCCAAGTAGCTGGGATTACAGGCATGCGCCACCATGCCAAGCTAATTTTTATATTTTTAGTGGAGATGGGGTTTCGCCATGTTGGCCAGGCTGGTCTTGAACTCCTGACCTCAGGTGATCCTCCCGCCTCAGCCTCCCAAAGTGTTGGGATTACAGGCGTAAACCACTGCACCCGGCCTTATATTCTTTTTAAATAAGGTATAAGGGATTTCAGCAGGGAAAATTGGATTCCATTTTTAAACATGTTTTCAACCATTGTTTTTAGTTCATCTACTTTAAAAGTACAACTATTTTTTTTTTTTTTTTTTTTTTTGAGATGGAGTCTTGCTCTGTCACCAGGCTGGAGTGTAGTGGCACAATCCTGGTTCACTGCAACCTCTGCCTCCTGGGTTCAAGTGCTTCTCCTGCCTCAGCCTCCCAAGTAGCTGGGATTACAGGCGTGCGCCACTACGCCCAGCTAATTTTTGTACTTTTAATAGAGACGGGGTTTCACCATGTTGGCCAGGATGGTCTTGATCTCTTGACCTTGTGATCCGCCCACCTCGGCCTCCCAAAGTGCTGGGATTACAGGCGTGAGCCACCGCGCCCTGCCACTAAAAGTGTAACTATTAATAATATACCGTGTTGCACCAATTTTAAGAAGCTCAAGCCAGACACTGTGGTTCACGCCTGACATTGTGGTCAATGGTCAACACTTTGGGAGGCTGAGGCAAGATGATGGCTTGAAGCCAGCAGTTCAAGACCAGCCTGGGTAACATAGTGAGACCCCCATCTCTTTTTTTTTTTTTGAGATGTAGTCTCGCTCTGTCGCCAGGCTGGAGTGCAGTGGCGCGATCTTGGCTCATTGCAACCTTCACCTCCTGGGTTCAAACGGTTCTTCTGCCTCAGCCTCCCAAGTAGCTGGGATTACAGGCGTGTGCAACCATGCCCGGCTAATTTTTTGTATTTTTAGTAGAGATGGGGTTTCACCATGTTGGCCAGGATGGTCTCGATCTCTTGACCTCGTGATCTGCCTGCCTTGGCCTCCCAAAGTGCTGGAATTATAGGTGTGAGCCACCATGCCTGGCCGCAACCCCCATATCTACAAAAAAAAAGAAAATTTTTGCCAGGCGTGGTGGTACAGGCCTGTAGTTCCAGCTGCTTGGGAGGCTGGGATGGGAGGATTGCTTGAGGCCAGGAGGTTGAGGCTTGCAGTGAGCTATGATCACACCACTGCACTCCAGCCTGGGTGACAGAGCGAGACCCTGTCTCAACAAACAAACAAACAAACTGAAAAACAAAAAAAGTAGCAGCTCTTTAAGTCTTAGTTTTGCCAGAGTTCAGTTTTACCACATATTTCCAAGGGGACTTTCATCTAGAGGAAGGAAATCCATAAAGATATACTTGTTGGAAGGGAATATGATCTATATTTTATTCTATAGGCATACATACATACAAACTATGTATCATACATAGTTGGCCTTTGTAGCTGCTGTTCCACATCTGAGGATTCAACTAACTGTGGATTGAAAATATTTGAAAAAACAATAAAAGAAGATAATGCAATAGTTTAAAAAATATAAGTAAAAAAAAAACAGTGTAACAACCATTTACATTATACAGTGTATAATACCTAATACACTGTATTAGGTATTATAAGCAATCTAGAGATGATTTAAAGTATATAGGATGATGTACGTAGGTTATATGCAGATATATTTTTTTTTGAGGCAAAGTCTTTCTCTGTTGTACATGCTGGAGTGTAGTGGCACAATCACGACTCTCTGCAGCCTCAAACTCCTGGGCTCAAGCAGTCTCCCTCTAGCTTCCCACATAGCTAAGACCACAGGCATGTGCCACCATGCCCAGCTAATTTGTTTATTTTTATAGAGATGGGATCTCCCTATGTTGTCCAGGCTGGTCTTGAACTCCTGGACTCAAGCCATCCTCTTGCCTTGACTTCCCAAAGTGCTGGGATTACAGGTGTGAGCCATTGCGCCTGGCCACCATTTTATTTGAGGGACCTGGGCATCTGATGGTTTTGGTATTCGTGGGAGTCCCGGGGCCAGTACCCATGGGTACTGAGGGATGGCTGTATATATAATTATGTGAGTGTATATATGTATGTATATAAATTTGGGAATTCATCATAATGGAGTTCACTGGGGTGGATAGGCGAGACCAGGGTAGCCCGGAAACACCAGGCTGGTTACATTTGGCCTGGTCATACAATTTTCTCAGTGATACACACACCATTTTCTATGTGTATCATGATGTATAAAGTGTTGAGGACTACTGATTTATAATTTTTTAATGAAGAAAGATTGAGAGTTAATGACACTGAATATATGAAGTTTGATATTCAACAGAATCAAAAGCAGTTGTAATGACCTGAACAAAATTCCTTCATTTTGTACTTGGCCTAGTAGTTGCTTATTTGTAAATTATAGTCTTTCTAATAAAACAGGGAGATAAAATTATCTTTAATTTTGTAGCATAGTATTGTTACGTTCTATGGGGATTTTACATTCTTGTTTTCTAGCAAATGTCCTGGAAACACTTCGAGGTGATGGAAATGTGTTAATAGCAGTGGACACAGCAGGCAGAGTTTTGGAACTTGCTCAACTTCTTGATCAGATTTGGAGGACTAAAGATGCAGGATTGGGTGTTTACTCATTGGCACTCCTAAATAATGTCAGTTACAATGTGGTGGAGTTTTCTAAGTCCCAGGTTTGTTCTCATGTTGTCACTTGTAATAAAGAAGTTTGCTACAGTGATTCGGTCTGTGGAAGTGGGTGTCTTAAATGTTTTTTGGATTTTATTTTTCTCTTGAAGAGATTGTTAATAAGATGATAACTTGCCATTAACCATTTACTGTCCTGTGTGCTTTAAATGTATTATTTCATTTAATCCCTACTTATTCTATTAAGTAGTTTCCATTGTGTCCCTGTTTTAAAGATTAGGCAAATTGCTTCCCTTCTAACTCTTAGTATCCCAGTCTGTAAAATAGGGACAAAAATAGAACCTACCTCATAGCATTGGCATGTTAGAATTCATTGTTGTTTCTTTTAAATAAGCTTTTTGCCTTGAAATAGCAGTCTTTGGGAGTAAGATTTTCATTTAGAACATATACCTTGCCTTTTCAAAAAGATTAAGGTGATTTATATGTGAAATATAATGCAAAATTGGTTTTTTTGGGATGAAAGTGAGGGTGGGATAATCTAATGGGAAATGGAAGCAGAAAATAAGCTGCTTGTCAAAACAGTACAAATTTAAGCAACCAGTGGGGGTAAAAGATAGAACTTGAATTCCTTGAGTATTACAGAATATATTGAAGTTATAATATAGTATTTCTAATTCTTGTCATCTTTCCCCCCATATTAGGTAGAATGGATGAGTGATAAATTGATGAGATGTTTTGAAGACAAAAGAAATAATCCGTTTCAGTTTCGCCATCTCTCTTTATGTCATGGTCTTTCTGACTTGGCCCGAGTACCTAGCCCTAAAGTTGTACTTGCCAGCCAACCTGACCTGGAATGTGGATTTTCAAGGGATCTCTTTATTCAGTGGTGTCAGGACCCTAAAAACTCAATCATTCTAACCTACAGAACTACTCCTGGGACTTTAGCACGTTTCCTAATTGATAATCCTTCTGAAAAAATTACAGAAATAGAGGTAAGCACTTGTATGTGAACTTTATCTTAAAACTGTTTGGGGGATACATTGTGCATGATGTATAAAAAATAGTGACCAAAAATAAAACTTGAAATTGTTTTAGGATTTTTATCAGAATTACTCTTGAGAGCCAGGAGTGGTGGTGTGTGCTGTAGTGCCAGCTACTCGGGAGGCTGAGGTGGAAGCCCAGGAATTTGAGGTCAGCCTGGGCAACATGCCAAGACCCACCCCCCATCTCTTAAAAAAAAATTACTGTAGAAGAGAGCCTTTAATAGCACAAATTTCAGAGTTCCTTAACTGGAGGTTCTCATTCTTCTTTGAGATGGGGTCTTGCTTTGTTACCTAGTCTAGAGTGCAGTGGTGCTATCATAGTTCCGTGCAGCCTCAAACTCCTGAGCTTAAAGGATCCTCCTCCCTCAGCCTCCTAAGTAGCTGGAACCATAGACATGTGCCACCATGCCTGGCTATTTTTTTATTTTTATTTTTTGGAGAGACGTTGTCTCATTATGTTGCCATGGGTGGTCTCAAAAGAAATTCTCATTCTTAAACTTTTCCGTGGTACCCTCTAGTTTACCCAGAGGGTAAGCATATACAGTGTTTTCTCAATCTGTGAAAGGTTCCTTTCCTGTCTCTTGCTTAATTTAAATCAGACTCTTTCCTAAAGACGTTCTTTATCCTGTAGCCCCCTGAAGTAATTACTCTTTCTTTCAGTGTTTCATGTACTTTGAATGGAGTACATGTCTTCCTTGTTCTGTATTGCAGCTTCCTAGCTACTTATCTTCCATTTGCAGTTTTTGCCTTCAGACCTGCTGATATGCTGACCCCTCCTTGTTTCTGACATTTAATGATCTCTTGGTCACTCTGTTACTCACTCATCATTTGACCCTGATTCACAGTCTTCCTGTCCACTTGTGTTCAGGACTTTATTCTCATTGACTTTAGCATCCATGTGTATGATCTGTCTGGTTCTTCTCAGTTACTTGACACCTTATTTCTTAATCTTTTCCTTCGTCTTACCTCAGACATCCATTCCTGCTATCATGCTATCTGCTCCTGTGGTCATTGCCTGTAACCTTCTTATGGCTGAAAGGTCTCCAGTTCTCCACCTCAAGCATATCATTCTGAATTTACAGCTGACTTTCCCTATTATTCCCATGACAGCAACTCTTCGGTTCCATTGGGACTTTCAGTTCGTGAACCTCACCTTTTACAGTCCGTCATCCTTCCAGCCTTAAACTCAGTGGTCTGCAATTAATCAAAATTTTGCAAATACATTTAACTCTCCTACACTTCTGTTTTAGTTGCCTGGAAAGGCTTTGACCTTAGTTAAACCATTTGCTTGGTTTGTGCCTGTACTTAAGCAGCTTTATGTTTCTGAAGTTAAACACTATGGTGTAGACAGATTTGTTTTCACATTCATAACTTCACATCTCAAAAGGGGACCCTATACCAGTACTCAGCATTTGGTAGGATGTTCCCTTTCTCACGGTAGGGTAATTGTATATCTTCTTTCTCCTCAAACATCCTACAGCTCACTCTCAGCCTTCATTCATAGCACATAATCTTGTCTCAAACTTAACGTAGAAGTCAAAGCAGTGAGTCAGGAATTCCTTTATCTTTCCACCACTAAATGTACTAACTTGATTCTGCATCTGCATTTGCTGCCTTATCTCCTGTTATAGGAACAAGACGATTAGCTCACTAACCAGTATACCCAAAGATCATTTGCTTAATAACCAGCCCATCAAATCTATCGATTTTTCAAAATTAGTATATCATTAAAGTTTGTAGCAATTGATATAGTGGGATGGTTAATAACTGCCAGAGTTGTACAAAGGTTTAGGTGACTAAACCTTAACATAGAGCTGTAACAAACCTTAACATAAAGCGGTATCATAAAGCTGCTTCTCATTTTGTCTTTGTAGCACTCATATAATTATTTAATTAGAGACAGACTCTCACTCTGTCACCCAGCCTGGAGTGCAGTGGCACCATCATAGCTCACTGTACCCTCAAACTCTTAGGCTCAAGCTGTCCCTACCCCACCCCCTAACCCACTCCACCTTCCAAAGTGCTGGGATTATACATGAACCACTGCACCTGGCCCTTAGCAGTCATTTTAAGGAAAGTTTAGTTTGTTAAAAGCTATGTGGTAGAGATATCTGTCTGCCAACTCTACTTAAGAAAATCATAACATCAGTAACTAAAATCTGAGATATATGTACTATAATTATAGAATTGTTGAGCAAGGATTCTGAGCAAGTATAGCAAAGTAAAATGGTGTCTTTGGGGTTATTTAGTAGCTCAGAAATACAAGGTTAAAAGAACTCAGAAATACTTGAAATAATTTCATCAGATAGGAAATACTGAATTTGAAAATTTTAATTACTAGAAATTCAATTAGGTCTAATAAACCATTTGAGGAATTAGTAAAAGAAAAATGGTTTAAGTTTGGAAAAAAATAGACAATGATGTTTAGAAGCATGCTAAAGAAATGAGAAACAGCCAAAACATCAAATGTTAAGTTTTTGACCTTTTTAATAACTAATGCTGATGCTCAGGGACCTTTTCTTGCTCACCTTCTTAGCGATAGTTCTTTTGCAGTTATCCCGCCTATCTTCATTATCTAGCAGTTTTCCCTCTACTTGATCACATCCAAAACAATTTTTATTCTTCCCCTACTCCCAATACTGTTCTGTCTTATCTCAGACAGCACTTCCCACATATTCAAGCCAAAAATTTGGAAGTTTAAAAAATGTTCACTGAAGCATAATATGTACCGAAACCTACGTTAAGTGTATAGCATGATGAACTTTTATAAAAATTGAATGCACCTGTCTAGCCTGTACCCTGATCGAGAAATAGAATATTTCTGTGGCATGTTGGGCAGATCCAACTAAGGTAAAAAATAGAAATGGTAAAAAAAGAAATAGAGGGCTGGGCGTGGTGGCTCACGCCTGTAATCCCAGCACTTTGGGAGGCAGAGGCGGGCGGATCACGAGGTCAGGAGTTCGAGACCAGCCTGGCCAACAAAGTGAAACCCTGTCTCTACTAAAAATACAAAAAATTAGCCTGGCGTGGTGGTGGGCGCCTGTAATCCCAGCTACTTGGGAGGCTGAGGCAGGAGAATCGCTTGAACCTGAGAGGTGGAGATTGCAGTGAGCCGGGATCACGCCACTGCACTCCAACCTGGGTGACAGAGCGAGATTCCATCTCAAAAAACAAACAAAAACACATACAGTTCACTGTCTTAACCATTTTTATGTGTACAGTACAGTAGTGTTAACTATATGTACATTGTTGTATGACAGATCTCTAAAACTTTTTCATGTAGCAAAACTGAAAGTCTGTACCTATTGGATAACAGATCCCAGAGAGAGCTTTTAAACATTCATCATTTCATGTCATTCACTTGCTTAAATGGCTCCAAAGCCTTCCTTCTTCTCTTTCAATAAAATCCATGCTACTTACGCAGGCTTCTTAGATCCCACATGATCTAATCCCCACCTACCTTCTGACCTTAGCTTATTCCACTTTCTCTATGCCCTACGGTGCATCAGGATCTTTGTACTAGCTGTTCTTCTGCCTATAGTGTTCTTTCCTGGCTTTGCGCATGGCTGGCTCCTGGTCATTCAGGCCTCAGGTTTAACCCCCTCAGGTAGGCCTTTGACTACAGATTTAAAATACCTGCCCGGTTTAGCTGCCCATCACCTTACTTGAAGTATTTTTCCTAGCACTCATTACCATCTGATGTATTTCTTTTTTGTTGTCTTCCTCTTCCCACCATCAACTAGAATATGAATTCCATGAGAAAAAGGCCCTTGTTTTTTGGTATCCCTAGCACCCAGAACTGTGCCTGACATATTGGAGGTCTTCAGTGAGTGCATTGGTTGAATTCATGAATAATCAAAAAAGTGAATATGGAATAAACTAGATTTCTGATTATGTTAGATAAGAAAAGTTTACCAAGTATGGTATTTTTTCATCTATATCTAATGCCCTTCTAAGTCAAGTCTTACTCGTTTAGAAAAAGCAAAAATGAACAACGAAGGATTAATAGGTTGGAGTAGATTTGGATTAGAAAAAGGAGTAAGTTGGAGGTAATACGGTGAAGGAGTAGGAAGAAAAATATTTTTGAGTTGGTTATTCTAGAAATCTGTTTCTGAATAAGCCATTAATCTTACATATTTTAAATGAAAAATAAGATGGAGATAAAAATTTATAGCAACAGGCATAAACTAAATCACAGAGGTAAATACTTTGTTAAAGATTATTGGTGGGTAAAAGGCATCTATGTAGGTTGCTAACTGTTTTTTAAAAAAACCCACTATTTTCTGAATGAAACTTATTTTCAAATAAGTTATTAGGCAAATGTGAGATGCCAAATATAAACATGTATTTATTTGTTTATTTTAACTTTTTATTTTTTGAGACAGGGTCATGTCATTCCCTGTCACCCAGGCTGGAGTGCAGTTGCATGATCATAGCTCACTGCAGTCTTGAACTCTTGGGCTCAAGCGCGCCTCCTGCTTAAGCCTCCCAAGTAGTTTGCACTGCAGGCATGTGCTGCCTTGCCCAGCTAATTTAAAAAAAATTTTATAGAGATGGGAACTTGCTGTGTTGCCCAAGCTGGTCTTGAACTACTGGCCTCAAACAATTCTCCCACCTTGGCCTCCCAAAGTGTGGGTATTATAGGTGTGAGCCACTGCTCCTGGCCTTAAACATGTAAATCACCCATTTATTTTATACATGAAAATAATCTGATTTTGGTTTAATTTTTTTGTTTTTACTTGTCTCCCCTCCCCTTACCCCACTGGGCAGCCCCTGAACTAGAATAGTTTCAGAGAGATTCCCCCTTTTCCATTACTTTTAATTTTGAAAAAATTTCAAACAGGAAAGTTACAAAAATATTATACCCAGATTCCCCAATTGTCAACATTTTACTGGATTTGCTTTATCACTTATATATACATAAACACAATATTACTTTTTCTGAACCATTTGAAGAAAAATTGCAAATATTTTATCATTATCTCTAAATATTGCCAGTGTGTGTTACCTAAAAACAAGGGCAATCTCCAGCAAAACTATGTTACATCCATTGAAATCAGGAAATCAACATTGATACCATCCTACCATTTCACCCATTGACCCCATTCAGCATTCACCTTTTACCGATGACCACAATGTCCTTTATAATTACCCTTTCCTTTCTTGTCCAGGTTTGCATCCATGACTACATACTGCATTTAATTGTCATAACTGTTGACATTTTTGAAGCATATATATTCTGGGTTTTTTTTTTCTTATTGATATACTAATACCTGGTTTTTATTTTATTTTTTTAAAGAGATGGGAGCAAGGTGTGGTGGCATGTGGCTGTAGTCCCAGCTATTGAGGCAAGAGGATTGCTTGAGCCTAGGAGTTTAAGGCAAGCCTGGGCGATATAGCAAGGCCTCTTCTCAAAAAAAAAAAAAAGAAAAAAAATGTATATATATATATGTAGAGAGAGAGAGATGGGACCAAATTATCATGTATTCCACATATCCTGAGACTTGTATTTTCACTTGAGTCCTTCTTGAACAATGTAAGAAGATATAGGTCTACCTTACATAGTACCTGGTATATTACAAACATTTAAATGTTTTTGGATAAATAAATGAAAGCTTTTTAGTAATTTTATAATAGTACATTTTATATGTGTGCTGTGATTATTTAATCTAGTGGTTCTCAAAAGTGTGGTTTGAGGATGCCTGGGAGTCCCTGAGACCCTTTCAGGGAGTCCACAAAGCCAAAACTATTTTTCATAATACTGGTAAGATGATATTTGCCTTTTCACTGTGCCTACATTTGTACTGATGAGTAAGATCAGTGGTGCATGAAGTGCTTACACCTTGGCCTAAAACTCCACTAGTAGCCACTGCATTTTTCACCACCGTACACGTCATTAAAAAAAAAAAAAGCTAGTTTCACTTAAGAATGTCCTTGAGAGGCTGGGCGTCATGGCTCATGCCTATTCCTAACACTTTGCGAGGCTAAGATGGGAGGTTCACCTGAGGCCAGGAGTTTCAGACCAGCCTGGGCAACATAGCAACACTCTGCCTCTACAAAGTATAAAGGTATGTTAAACAAAAGAAATTTGAAAGAGAATGTCTTTGAGGGGCCAGACATACTGGCTCATGCTTGTAATCCCAGCACTTTGGGAGGCTGAGGGGAGAGGATTGCTTGAGGCCAGGAGTTTGAGACCAGTCTGGGCAGCATAGCGAGACCCTGTCTCTACAAAAAAGAAAAAAAAGTCCTTGAGGGAATAGTAAAAGTTACTAATATTACTAAGTTCTTTCAGTAAAAGTTTTTTTGTTTTTTTTGAGATGAGTCTTGCTCTGTCGTCTAGGCTGGAGTGCAGTGGTACGATCTCGGCTCACTGCAACCTCCGCCTCCCGGGTTCAAGCGATTCTCCTGCTTCAGCCTCCTGAGTAGCTGGGACTACAGGTGTGTGCCACCACGCCTGGCTAATTTTTTGTATTTTTAGTAGAGACATTGTTTCACCATGTTAACCAGGATGGTCTTGATCTCCTGACTTTGTGATCCGTCTGCCTCAGCATCCCAAAGTGCTGGGATCACAGGCATGAGTCACTGCGCCTGGCCTAGTAAAAGATTTTTAAAAATAATTTGGGTGACAAGATGGGAAGTATTAATAAAGAACTTGCGTTGTGTACTAAAGTACAATGGCTGTCTCCAAGAAAAACACTTGTATGTTTATTTGAGTCATGAGTTAAACTAGCCACTTTTTTCTGGGAACACCTTTTTTTTGTTGGTATTTTTTTTTTTCTTGTGTTTGAGATGGAGCCTTGCTCTGTCGCCAGGCTGGAGTGCTCGGCTCACTGCAACCTCCACTTCCCGGGTTCAAGCGATTCTCCTGCCTCAGCCTCCCAAGTAGCTGGGACTACAGGTGTGTGCCACCATGCCCAGCTAATTTTTTTTTTCATATTTTTAGTAGAGATGGGGTTTCACTATGTTGGCCAGGCTGGTCTCGAACTCCTGACCTCAGGCGATCCACCTGCCTCGGCCTCCCAGAGTGTTGGGATTACAGGCGCGAGTCACCGCACCAGGCCCTGTTTTGTGTGTGTGTGTTTTTTTTTTTGAGTTTGGGTCTCTGTTGCCCAGGTTGGAGTGCAGAGGCACAATCGTGGCTCACCACATCCTTGAACTTCTGGGTTCATGTGACCCTCCTGCCTCAGCCTTCCTACCAGCTAGGACTACGGGTGTATTTCACCACATCTGTAATTTTTAATTCTTTTTTGTAGATACTGGGTCTTGCTACGCTGCTCGTATGGTCTCGAACTGGCCTCAAGCAATCCTCTCACCTCCGACTCCCAAAGTGCTAGAATTACAGGCATGAATCACTGTGCCCAGTCTGGAACACCATTTTTATGTGAAATAATGACAGGGTTATTCAGATTTGGGTATTTGGCAGACATTTTCTTGAAAATTAATACATTGAGCCTGTCACTCTAAAGAAAACAATTGACAGCATTTGTTGGCTTAAATCTGATAAAATTCTAATTTTCAAATGAAAATTTAGAATTTTGGAAAACTTATACCCAGCACTGTGAGATTGACAACTTAAACTGAAAAGACTTCTGATAAGATTGGTGGTGATATTTACAAATGTGATTTTAAAAATATTGTCAACATTTGTAAGATCTGGATAACTTGGTGAACTAGTATTTTCCAAATAACCAATTAATTATGTTAGAAAATAATGCACAAATTAAAAGATCCATTCAAAATTTAAAATACAGGCTGGGCACAGTGGCTCACACCTGTAATCCCAGCACTTTGGGAGGCAGAGGCAGGAGGATGGCTTCAGTTCAGGAGTTTAAGACTAGTCTGGATAACATAGCGAGACCTTGTCTCTACAAAAAATAAAAAATCAGCTGGGCATGGTGGTGCGCATCTGTGGTCGCAGCTATTCAGGAGGCTGGGAGGTAGAAGGGTTGCTTGAACCTGGGAGTTCGAGGCTGCAGTGAGCAGTGATCATGCCACTGCACTCATCGTAGGCAACAGAGTGAGACCCTGTCTCAAAAACAAAACAAAACAAAACAAAAAACAAGAGTGTAAGATACATTAAAAAAAAAATTAACGCAACAGAGTACAAAAAGTCTATTAGTATGGTTTCAGGTTCTGCATTAAAACTAACCTTGAAGAAACTACCACTTTCTGAGTTTTAATGTAGTATCAAAGAATAATATCCATGAAAGGACTATTTACATATTTTTCCCTTTCCAACTATACATGTGTATAAGCCTGGATTTTCTTCATATACTTTAACCAAAACAACATATTGCAAGAGACTGAATGGAGAAGCAAATGTGAGAATCCAGCTGTCTTCTGTTGAGCTAGACATTAAAGAGATTTGCAAAAATATAGAATAATGCTATAGGCCAGGTGCGGTGGCTCATGACTGTAATCCCAGCACTTTGAGAGGCTGAAGAGGGCAGATTGCTTGACTCCAGGAGTTTGAGACCAGCTTGGGCAGGATGTCAAGACTCGGTCTCTACAAAAAAAATACAAAAATTAGCTGGGAGTGGTGGGTGGCTGAAGTGGGAGGATCGCTTGAGGCTGGAAGATTGAGCTGCAGTGAGCTATAACTGCACCACTGCACTCCAGCCTGGGCAATGGAGCAAGACCCTGTCTCAAAAAAAAAAAAAAAATGCCATTCTTCCCACTATCTTTTTTTTGCTTTGGGAAATGTAATTATTTTTTGTAAAAATCTGTTAATGTTGCCATGTGGTTTTATTTATTATTTATTTATTATTTTTTCATTTTTGAGATGTAGTTTTGCTCTTGTTGCCCAGGCTGGAGCACAATGGTGCCATCTCGGCTCACTGCAACCTCCGCCTCCCAGGTTCAAGTGATTCTCCTGCCTCAGCCTCCCTAGTAGCTGAAATTACAGGCATGTGCCGTCACGCCTGGCTAATTTTGTATTTTTAGTAGAGATGGGCTTTCTCCATATTGATCAGGCTTGTCTCGAATTCCCGACCTTAGGTGATCCGCCCGCCTCGGCCTCCCAAAGTGCTGGGATTACAGGTGTGAGCCGTCGCGCCCGGCCTATTATTATTATTAATTCATTTATTTTTGAGCTGGAGTCTCACTCTGTTGTCCAAGCTGGAGTGTAATGGTGCGATCATGGCTCACTGCAGTTTCCGCCTCCCAGGTTCCAGCGATTCTCCTGCCTCAGCTTCCTGGGTAGCTGGGATTACAGGCATGTGCCACCATGCCTGGCTACTTTTTATATTTATAGTAGAGACGGGGTTTCACCATGTTGGCCAGGCTGGTCTCGGACTCCTGACCTTAGGTGATCTGCCTGCCTCGACCTCCCAAAGTACTAGGATTACAGGTATAAGCCACCATGCCCTGCTGGTTTTATTATTTTTTAAATGAACAGATAAATATTTTAAAAATTGCTCAGTTTTAATTTCTGATAAGGTAGACATTGATAAATATAACCCACAAAAACAAAAAGCTCTTTGGGGTTCTCTAATTTTTAGGAGTCTAAGGTAGTCCTGAGATAAATATATGAGAACTACTGATTTAATCATTCCATTTTGATGGATTTAAAAATTTTGTCCAGTTTTTTACTATTATAAGCATTGCTGCAATGTATGAATGTACTTTTTTTTTACACATTTGTGATTGTTTCAGTAGGATAAATTCCTAGAAGTAGAAATACTGTGTCAAATGACAAATTTTTATTTTTAGATGTTAGCAAATTGCCTTTTAACATAGTTGCACTAATTTTCCAACAGATAATGGAAGAAGGTACTCTTTCCCCATGTATGGCATTGCCAATCTCATAGATGAAAACAATTATGTTTTTTATATTTCGTGCTTTTCAAAAATTAGTAAAATTAAGGATCTTTTCATGGCCAGTAGTTATTTGTCTTTCTTATTTTGTAAATTGCCTTTTTAAGTATCTTGTGCTTTTTCATGTGTTGATCATCCTTTTCTTAACTAATTTGGAAGAGCTCTTAGGAAAAAATCGTTTTTATTGGTCATAGTGCTGAAAATATTTTTCTGTTTCTTTTTTGTTTTTCTTTTCAGTTTCTTATTTTATGAGATTTAAAATGTCAAAGGGAGATTTTCTTTATTCATGTTGCTGTATTTATTTATGTTTCCCATTATGGCTTTTGGGCCTCACCTACTCCAAATTATAAAAATGCTTATCTGTATTTTCTTTTCCTGATTGGTGATTTTTAACCAGTTTGATTGTTTGGTTGATTGAGACAGGGTCTTGCTCTGTCAGACTGAAGTGATCCTCGGTCTCAGACTCAAGTGATACTCAGTCTCTGAGTAGCTGGGACTACAGGTGCATGCTACCACTCCTGGCTTTTTTTTTTTCTTCTGAGACAGAGTATTGCTTTGTCACCCAGGCTGGAGCACAGTGGTGTGAACACAGCTCACTGCAGCCTTGACCTCCCAGGCTCAAGTGATCTTCCACTTTAACCACCTGAGTAGCGGGGACTACAAGCACATGCCACCACTCCTGGCTTTTTTTTTTTTTATGTGGAGACAAAGTCTCATTATGTTGCCCAGGCTAGTCTCAAACTCAAGTGATTTTCCTGCCTTGCAAAGTGCTAGGATTATAGGTGTGAGCCACCGTGCCCAGCCTCCCAGCTAATTTTTAAATTATTCCTAGAGACAGAGTCAACCTATGTTGCCCAGGCTGGTCTTGAACTCCTGGCCTCAAACAGTCCTCCCACCTTGGCCTCCCAAAGTACTAGGATTATAGGTGTGAGTTACTGTGCCTGGCCAACCAGTTTGATTTAAATTAAACCCATTCTAGATGATGTGTGACAGCTCAATTTTAATACTAATCTAAATAGGACCTATAATTGTATGTAATGGAAACTTGATTAATTTCAGAGGAAACAATCAGTTTAAAGATGATGGAGCAATTTAGAGATGTGATGTATCTCATATCCCACTGCTTTAACCCCCTAATATTAACATTTCCTTTTGTCTTTTATTTTTTTTTAGTTGAGAAAACGTGTGAAGCTTGAAGGGAAAGAACTTGAAGAATACTTGGAAAAAGAGAAACTAAAGAAAGAAGCTGCCAAAAAGCTTGAGCAGTCAAAAGAGTGAGTCATTTTCAGACAGATTATAAATTTATGGATGCAATTTGAGAAGAATGTGTCCTTGACTTAAATGTTTCATTGAAAATATTTTTAAATTTTCGTAAGACTTAATTTTGTTACAGACATCTTTCAAATGTCTAGAATACCAGATCCTGTCAGTGCTAATATTATTATGCATTTATTTGTTATGTTTTATAAAATGTCAGTCCAATAATGTTGAATGTTATTCCAGTCATGCATCACTTAATGATGGGGACAGTTCTGAGAAAAGTGTCGTTAGGGGATTTAGTCATTGTGCAAACATTAGGATATATGTTTACACAAACCTTGATGGTATAGCCTACTGTGTATCCAGAGTATATGATATGGCCCATTGTTCCTAGGCTGCAAACCTGTACAGCATGTTACTGTACTGAATACTGTAGGCCATTGTAACACAATGTTAAGTATTTGTGTATCTAAATGTATCTAAACATAGAAAAGGTACAGTAATCTTATGGGACCTCTGTTGTATATGTGGTCTATTGTTGACCGACATAACTGTATATTATCGTTTAATATTGAATTAATAATATTGAGTATGGATTCAGTAATAAATTGATAAATATTAATTTAAAATATCTTTGAAACTTTATGACCTTGATCTATTCTAAAATCCTCCTAGGGCAGATATAGATTCCAGTGATGAGAGTGACATTGAGGAAGATATTGACCAGCCATCAGCTCATAAGACGAAGCATGACTTGATGATGAAAGGTGAAGGCAGTCGTAAAGGAAGTTTTTTCAAACAGGCAAAAAAGTCCTATCCTATGTTTCCTGCCCCAGAAGAAAGAATTAAATGGGATGAATACGGAGAGATTATCAAGTATGTGAGCAAAACAAACTTTTCTCTCTTACAAATTGGAGGTATTAACTGTGTTATCATTTCATTTCAGTGAATTTGATCTTTCACTTGATCTTTCTAGTCACATGTATGGGGTTAGCTTCTGAGTACCTCAGCCTGAAGACACAGAAGACTTGTAACTTGAAACATAAAAATGGAGATGTTGAGAAACATCTAGAGAATATTGAGAGAAAACTGGCAGTTTATGACTTAGTTGTGTAAAGGTTTAAAAACATGATCACGTGATCAAGACTTTTTTCCCCCACTTAAAAAGAGAGGAAGATGTAGGATAGGAAGAACTTTGGGGCTGTGCGTGGTGGCTCATGCCTGTAATCCCAGCACTTTGGGAGGCCGAGATGGGAGGATCACTTGAGTTTGAGACCAGCCCAGGCAATATAGTGAGACCCCCATCTCTATCTTTAAAAAAAAAAAAAAAAAAAAAAAAGAACTTTGGATGGCTGGTGATTGCATTACCAATGGATTATGTCTTAAGTATTATACAAGTTTTATGAGATTAAGAGGAATGTGAGATAGCATGAGTGAAATCATGGAAAAATCTACAAAATCTATACTGACTATTAGAAAAACAACTGCAATCACATGTTGTAATTGCAAATTTGAAAACACTACTATCCTGTGTGAAAAATAAAAAAAGAAAAACATGATACAGGCCAGGTGTGGTGGCTCAGGCCTGTAATCCCAGCACTTTGGGAGGCCGAGGCAGGTGGATCATGAGGTCAGGAGTTCAGGACCAGCCTGGCCAAGATGGTGAAACCACATCTCCACTAAAAATACAAAAAAATTAGCCGGGCCTGATGGCAGGCACCTGTAATCCTAGCTACTCTGGGGGCTGAGGCAGAGAATTGCTTGAACAGGGAGGCGGAGGTTGCAGTGAGCCGAGATGGCGCCACCACACTCCAGCCTGGGTGACAGAGGGAGACTCTACCTCAAAAAAAAACAAAAAACGCAATACATACAGCCATCTGGTAATTGATATGAAATTGCATCAGCTTTGGATGTAATGTATATTTAAATCTTGAGATACGTGAGGACTCCAAAAATTATGCCACCTACTAGTCATATATGTTATGTAGTATTAGCTTGCTTTTTACTGCTTCTAATTAGAGACTTATTATTTAGACCAGAGGATTTCTTAGTGCCAGAGCTTCAAGCTACTGAAGAAGAAAAAAGCAAATTAGAATCTGGTTTGACAAATGGAGATGAACCTATGGATCAGGATTTATCTGATGTTCCTACTAAATGTATTTCTACAACAGAGTCTATTGAAATAAAGTAAGTGCTTTTGTGACATTTTGAAAATACATTATAAGATAAAATTTCAAGCATTTGAATTATATAATTTACATTATTTCAAGCAAAATTTCTGAATATTCTTTAGTAAGTTTGTGCTTTTAAAATTTAATTTATTTTTGTATGAAGAGACTTGTGAAGTATGGTGGCATGATATTTTCTCTTCATTAATGGTATTTGAATGCCAAATTAATTGAATTGGTGGTGGGGGGGGTGCTTAAATTGTAACATTAAATTGTACATTTATATGAAGAAAAATTATTTTTGGCCTTTTTATTCTGTAAGCAGGTGAAAGGGAATAGTGTGACTCACAGTTTAATTTTTCTGAGTAACTGCTTGTTTCATAAAATATACTCCTTGACTTAAACATCTCTAAGACCCTAATGTCTGGAAAATACTGTTGTGATCTGAAGTAGTTAGAAACCTTTTTTTTCCCGCTTTCTACTTAGTTAATAATACCAGTAAGTGATCATTTTGGAATTTCTTTTAAGTCATCAGAGAACAAAGTTTTTTATTTGTCCAGTAATATCATTTAGTATATATTTTTGGGTGTAGATAAAATCTAAATAATACAGATAGGGCCGGGCACGGTGGCTGATGCCTGTAATCCCAGCACTTTGGTAGGCCGAGATAGGCTGATCACTCGAGATCAGAAGTTTGAGACCAGCCTGGCCAACATGGTGAAATCTCATCTCTACTAAAAATGCAGAATTATCCCTGCGTGGTGGTGCATGCCTATAATCCCAGTTACTTGGGAGGCTGAGTCAGGAGAATCGCTTGAACCTGGGAGGTAGAGGTTGCAATGAGCGAAGATCATGCTACTGCACTCTAGCCTGGGCAAAAGAGCGAGACCCAATTTCAGAAAATAAATAAATAAATAAATCATACAGATACTATAACACATGTGTATTTCTCAAATCCTAGTGTTATATATTGTATACATGATAAAAGCCATTTTTTTTTTTAGAATTATGAGAAAAGTTATCTTGAATAATCATATCTAATTACAGAGCCCGGGTTACCTACATAGACTATGAAGGACGCTCTGATGGGGATTCCATTAAAAAAATCATTAATCAGATGAAACCACGACAGTTGATCATCGTCCATGGCCCACCAGAGGCCAGTCAAGATCTGGCAGAGTGCTGTCGCGCCTTTGGTGGGAAAGATATTAAAGTGTACATGCCAAAGCTACATGAAACAGTTGATGCCACTAGTGAAACTCACATCTACCAGGTAAACATGCCAGGAGTTGCCATTGAGTAGAAATAAGTACTTTTTGTTGCAGGTTAGGACAGATAACATTAGAAATACAGAGATGTGTGAGACAGACATGGATGGTCTCCTGCCCTAGCAGACCTCATAGGGTATGGGGCTTAGAACAAGGAAATACCGTTTATCATGTTGTTGTGCCACTGAGAGAAGAAGTACAGGATGCTATGAGAGTATCAGGAGGGGAAACCACCCACATTTAGAGGTTTAGAAAAGGTTTCCTACAGGATGTGATAACTAATCCTAACTGATGTTTAGATGGGTTGTCAGGACAGACAGAGTAGGAAAGGGGGGGAAGAGCGTTCTAGGCAGAGGGAACCATATTTGCAAAAGTACAGAGGTGAGGAAAATGATTAAGAATTCAAAAGTTTTAGAAGAATTCCCGGATATCAAGGTTCTACTCCTAATTGGAACAAATGGAGATGGATACCAAATATAGGACTAGCACAGTAGAGAGATAAATTTTGTCTGGTAATGGGAGATGGTGTCAGTTTAAGGCCAGAGTGATGTCTATATCTGGAAGAAATGGATGTGCACATACCAGGCAGGAAATTTATTCTGGGCAGAGTAAGAAGAAGCAACCTTCCAAGAATATGGAGATGTGAAATTCTGTGGTATATTCAGGAAAGGACAAGCAGTTCAGTACCTACTGAAGTATGCCAAGTACTAGAGGATGGGAATGATCAGTGGTTCTCAACCTTGACTGCACGTAAGAATCATCTGGGGAGCTTCGTGAGGGTCAGAGGGACTCAGTGTTCTGGTCTTAGTCTTACCAGTTATGTTAGAAACACTGGATATGAGGCTCTGATATACTTTTTGTTTTAATTGCCATGTGATTCCATTTTGTAGTCAGGGTTAAGAATCTCTATTTTGGAAAGTAGGCAGGGGCCCAATGATCTGCAGGTAATGAGGTCATTGCAGGTCATTGTGGGACTCAGATGAGTGATTTTCCAATTTTAACATATTACCAGAGGTAGAAAATGATAATAGGTTATATTTAATTTGTTAATATGTATTCTGTGGGTTTTATTTCTCTCCCCCTCCTTTGCATGTCTAGGTGAGGTTAAAAGACTCACTTGTCAGCTCTCTTCAGTTTTGTAAGGCAAAAGATGCTGAATTAGCTTGGATAGATGGTGTCTTAGATATGAGAGTTTCCAAAGTGGACACAGGGGTTATTTTAGAAGAAGGAGAACTAAAGGATGATGGAGAAGACTCAGAGATGCAAGTGGAAGCTCCCTCAGATTCTAGCGTTATAGCACAACAAAAGGCCATGAAAAGTCTGTTCGGAGATGATGAAAAAGAAACAGGTGAAGAAAGTGAGATCATTCCTACTTTGGAACCCTTGCCACCTCATGAGGTAAAAAAAGCATGTGCTTTTTTGATTTCTTCCTGAATTTGTCATCCTTCTAGTTTTCATGTCTTTTGGTTTTTTTCCCCCCTTCTAAAACTAAGTGGGTCTGTGGAACCTTTTATATTTTTAACCATTTAAAATATATGTCAGCTGGGGGCAGTGACTCACGCCTGTAATCCCAGCACTTTGGGAGGCTGAGGTGGGAGAATTGCTTGAGGCCAGGAGCTCTAGATCAGCCTTATTATAGGGACACCCTGTCAAAAACCTAGTCGGCATGGTGGCGTGCACCTGTAATCTCAGCTTAGAAGGCTGAGGCAGGAGGATTGCTTGAGCTCAGGAGTTCAAGACTACAGTGAGCCACAATTGTGCCACTGCATCTAGCCTATATGATAGAGTGAGACCCTGTCTTGAACATAAAATATGTCTCACATTTGGGCTGATTTTGGAGTTTTTAAAAAAGAGAACTTGTGACATGCTTCTGTGTGTATGTCTCTGTGTATATATTAATTCTATATAGCTAAGGAATGACATATCTTTAGCAAATCTTTTAAGGTACATAATTGTTTCATGATTTTTTTTTTTGGTCTGGATTTTTAAATTTTAAGTTTGATGATTGTGAGGATCACCTGCCTGCTTCCAGTCAGGAGATTTATAGTTTTCTAAGAAAGTCATACTGTTTTGTTTTGTTTTGTTTTGTTTTTTGAGATGGAGTCTCGCTCTGTTGCCCAGGATTGAGTGCAGTGGTGTGATCTTGTCTCACTGCAACCTCCGCCTCCCGGGTTCAAGCGATTCTCCTGCCTCAGCCTCCCAAGTAGCTGGGATTACAGGCATGAGCCACTGGGCCTGGCTAGTTTTTGTACTTTTAGTAGAAACGGGATTTTGCCATGTTGGCCAGGCTGGTCTTGAACTCCTGACCTCAGGTGATCCACCCATCTCAGCCTCCCAAAGTGCTGGGATTACAGGCGTGAGCCAATGCACCCAGCCAATAGTCATACCTCCATTTTTTTATGTTATTCAGTTCAAATAACTTTTGGTTTTGATATAGTTAGAAATCTTTAAGTATAGATATAATTTAGTCTAGCATTTACATATTCTTGAGAGGTATCTAGTTAACTAGCAAGATTCTAGGTAATTAAACTTGGAAAAATATTAAAACTATGAATCCTACATGCATGTCAAGTGATGTCTTCAGCCCTACTATGAAATTAAGAATAGAGAGACAGCCTCTGTTGTTGGATTCCCTTCTAGTACAACCCTCAAAATTGGGAGGAGGAATAAGAATATTTTTTTCTTCTGTGCTAAAGCTAATGCTCTTCAAAGTAATGTCAAAGCAGAAAGCAGCAGCATTAGGCAAGAACCACTTTTGTTACTGATTGTAGAACCTATGGCATCCATTACATTTGCTCTGAGGAAGGAGGGACAGGGAAAATGGGATTGGGGAGGAAATGTCTTTTGAAGTAACCAAATGACTGGGATCTAGAAAATGAATTTCTGGTTCAGTCCTGCCCATGGCACTCTAGTTGACCCCATTACGCAAGTGGGTGAGTGAAGAGCCTAACATTACCAAACGTCTCTGTTATAATGAGGCATGACTAACAAAACTGACTGTGAAACAGAAAATGTGAAGGGCTTTGTTAAATAATGTTAAATAATGGGGTAAAATTTAGAATAACAACTTGGAATGTGATTTACAGTCTTGAAATGATCTGTCAAAGGACTTCAGGGAATAATAGAAAATCTCTTAGAGATAATGTAGTATTTTACTTTATTCAGTACAGTTGTATGTCTGGTGTTTTACTTGAAGTTATTCTTTCCCCTTTGACCTTATCTAAGGTTCCTGGACATCAGTCAGTTTTTATGAATGAACCAAGGCTGTCAGACTTCAAGCAAGTTCTCTTACGGGAGGGGATTCAAGCTGAATTTGTAGGAGGTGTACTTGTTTGCAACAATCAAGTAGCAGTCCGCAGAGTAAGTGTGTTTTCAATAAGGGCTGAATTGAACACGTATGTCTGATGTTTTGTCATTTTGAAATTCTGTAATTCTTGATTGGTATTTTCACAAAACTGAAGATCAGTAATTTATATTCATGATCATGACCTCAAAGGCTTACAGAAGTCTTATTGACTTGAAGGCTTATGAAAGACTCTTGAAGAAATGATATATAATTTTATTGTAAATTTTAATTATTTGAATCTTCTGACATTTATGTCTGTATAAAATTCATGACTTCAATATTATATCCATATGCTGTGAATGAGAGCAACCCATGTCCTGACCAATCATAAAGTAATCTATTTCATATATTTTGGTTATTATGTCTGCATATTAATGAATAGAAAATGTACTAAAGAATTTTTTTTTTATTTGGTTTCTAGACGGAAACTGGACGCATTGGATTAGAAGGCTGCCTTTGTCAAGATTTTTATAGGATAAGAGACCTTTTATATGAACAATATGCCATTGTATAAAGGACATGATGTCAAGAAATATCTGCTTGACCTTTCTAAGAAAAAGGGATTCTTATCTTACTCTGAGCTTTTGATGTTTTGTTTTGTAACATACAAAAAGAATCTGCCAGAAAAACTTACATGTATTAGATTTTTAAAAATATAAATAGAGAACATTTTGCAGATGCTCAAATGAGCATTCTATCTTTTGGCTTTCAGAGTGATAGAGCTCCTAACAGGTGTACAGGCCCAAGAGTTGAAGGTGATTGGTTTTCTTTACAGACTCCTTGTTCTAGAAGGGCTTTTTACTTGAATAAAACAATGCAACTTAGCAAACCAATTTATGGCCTTAGAGAAACATTTTTGCATGAGTTCTTACAAACTGTTTGTTATATTTTCTGGAATGATCAGTGAGAATTATTTAGAAAAGACATGCTCCAAAACAAAAACAAAACTGATAAAACAGTTTTTCGAAGCTTATTTTTAAAAGCATACGTGCTATGACTCTCTCCAGTTTGAATATGCAATTGTTTTCACAGGCAGGATGTCTGTTTTCTGCCTGTATTTCCCAGTGATTTACTCTAGGGTAAGGTAGTACACATTTGGTTCAGAAATTAATTTTTATTTCTCCTATATCTTGTTTTATCAAGATTTTGTTGTGGCATTTCAATGTAAATTATAACACCATCATTTGAGTATACATAATTCAAAAGAACTACTTGATGCAGTATAGTCTTAAGGGTTCTGCATACATTTTAGAAACATCTTAGCTGTAAGTTAGGTCCTGTGTTAAACTGTTTAGTGCTCTGTTTTTAAGGAAACAAATGTTGAACCTCACACTTTTATGTGGTGACAGTGTAATTTAATTAAAAGGTGTAAATGTTTTCATCTCTTAGGCTTGCTGTCTCCTAAGGTCACCCAAGCAGTGGTTGGATTTTATACACATTACTACTAAAATAATACTGAAGTTGGATAAGGTTATCCTTTCTGTGTTTGCGTCTTTCTTGTGACTAACTACGCTGATATAGTATTAACCACTGTGTTCAAGAGTAAAAACAATATATGCAATTTTCATTGAACTTAAAGAGTGAAAACCATGTAAACTATTGAAACTATTGTAATCCATTAATGCTTTTTTTGGAATGGCAGACCTTGATGTTTATTTCTCAAATGGTTAAGCCCTCTTCTTTACTCTTAATTTTTTTTTGAGACAGAGTCACCCAGGCTGGAGTGCAGTGGTGAGATTTTGGCTCACTATAACCTCTTCCTCCAGGGTTCAAGTGATTCTCCCACCTCAGCCTCCCAAGTAGCTGGGACTACGGGCACATGCCACTGCACCTGGCTAATTTTTATATTTTTAGTAGAGACAGGGTTTCACCATGTTGGCCAGGCTGGTCTCAAACTCCTGACCTCAAGCGATCCACCCACCTAGGCCTCCCAAAGTGCTGGGATTACAGGCATGAATCACCACAACTAGCCTACCCTTAGATTTTTGGAAGGATCGATCTTATTTAACTATGTGTGGAACAACCCAGTAATATCAGACTCGAATTACTATTTCATTCTATTTCAAATGCTTACAAAGCTACTATTGTAGATTATAGTGTTAATGCAAAGTTTACAGGCTTTTGATATGGAAAACCAGATAAACAAAACAATGTTACAAAAGGCAAATATAAAGAGTATGTTTTCTTTTTAGTGCTTTGGAAAAATTTCACTTAAACTCTTATTACTGTATAGATTAAGCCCTATAATGCTATTTATATTCCAGGGGAACGAAAATCTGAATTTGTTTTATGATTTAAAGCATCTGGTTTACATATTGTATTGTAATACTGATACAGTTTGGCTGTGTCCCCACCAAATTGAATTGTGTTAATAGTTCCCATAATCCCTACGTGTTGTGGGAGGGACCCAGTGGGCAGTAATTTAATCATGGTGGTGGTTACCCTCATGCTGTTCTTGTGATGGCGAGTTCTCATGAGATCTGATGGGTGTTTTTTTTTTGTTTTTTGAGATGGAGTTTTGCTCTTGTTGCCCAGACTGGAGTGCAATGGCACACGATCTCGGCTCACCGCAACCTCTGCCTCCCGGGTTCAAGCGATTCTCCTGCCTCAGCATCTCGGGGAGCTGGGATTACAGGCATGCACCACCACGCCCAGCTAATTTTGTATTTTTAGTAGAGACGGGGTTTCTCCATGTTGGTTAGGCTGGCCTCAAACTCCAGACCTCAGGTGATCCGCCCGCCTGGGCCTCCCAAAGTGCTGGGATTACAGGCGTGAGCCACTGTGCCTGGCCCAAGATCTGATGGTTTTGTAAGGGAATTTTCCCCCTTTGCTCGGCACTTCTTCCTGCTGCCATGTGAAGAAGGACGTGTTTGCTTCCCCTTCCACCATGATTGTAAGTTTCATGAGGCCTCCCCAGCCTGTGGGACTGTGAGTCAATTAAACGTCTTTACTTTATAAATTACCCAGTCTCAGGCAATTCTTTATAGCAGTGTGAGAACAGACTAATATGAATACCAATACTGAAAAATTGTTTCTTGCCTCACCTTGTCCTATGAACAGGAATTAAATTTTAAAGTATTGCCTTAAGATGGCTGTGCCAAATAATAATCATTGCAAGAGCAATACTTTTACCTGTTTCTAGATGACAATATTACTAAAATTTCTCAAATGAAGACTTTGTTTTAGCTTCAATTACTTCAGAAAATATAAATTTTAAAAATGACTATGAGATAAATCATGAACTCAGTGGAATTTTCAGATGAGATGGGGCACGTTCAGGGTGGTATGACTGTAGACGGAATTTTCAGATCTTTGTTATTTAGAAGCAAGTATAGGTATAACGTAGACTATCAACTGATATCTGCAAATAATTTGGTTAAAAAGAAATTTGATTGTAGTATTTGTTGCTGTAGGATTATAAATGTCAAATATCATTGTAAACATTTCTATATTTTTAGAAATATCTTGGGTGGCCTGAAACAGAAGTGAGGAAATCAATTTTTTAAGGTGAGCCATTTGGCTTTTTAAAAAAATTGAGGTTCAACTTACATACCATAAAGTTCACTCTTCTAAAGTGTACAATTCATTGGTGTTAGTATATTTACAGAGTTGTACAACTATTACCACTATATAATCCCAGAACACTTTCATCACTCCAAAAAGAAACACCATACCCACTACCAGTCACTCCTCATGCCCCCTTCCTATGACCCCTGGCAGCCATTAATCTACTTTGTCTCCTTGAATTTGCATTTTCTGGACATTTCATAAAAATTGAATAATACAATATATGAACTTTTATGTTTGACTTCTTTCACTTAGCATAATGTTTTCAGAGTGCATCACTGTTGTAACATGTATCAGTACCCTTTTTGTGACTGAATATTATTCCACCGAATGGATATACCACATTTTACTTAACCATTCAACCGTTGATGTACATTTGAGTTGATTCCAAATTTTGGCTATTAAGAATGCTGCTCTGAACATTCATGTGCAAGTTTTTTTTTTTTTGTATGTACATATGTTTTCAATTTTCTTGGATATATATCTAAGAATTAGAATTGCTGGAGCATACAGTAATTCTGCTTAACCTTTTGAGGAGCTGCCAGGCTGTTTTCCAAAGTGGCTACAACATTTTGCATTTCCACCAGCATGTGTTTGAGGGTTCCATTTTCCCCTCATTCTTGACAACATTTATTACTCCCTTTTTAAATTTTAGTCATCATAGTGTGGGTGAAGAAGTGTCTCACTGAGGTTTTGATTTGCATTTCCTTAATGACTGATGATGTGGAGCCTCTTTCCATGTGCTTATTGACTTTTTATATATTTTGGAGTAATATCTGTTCATATCCTTTGTCCATTTTCAATTTGTTTATCTTTATGTTCATATCCTTTGTCCATTTTCAATTTGTTTATCTTTACTGTTGAGATGTAAGAGTTTTTTAATATATTTTCTGGATACTAAACCATTATATATTGATTTGTAAATATTTTATTCCATTCTGTGGCTTGTCTTTTCACTTTCTTCATAGTGTAATTTGAAGCACAAAAGTTTTTAATTTTGATAAAGTCCAATTTGTTTTTTTCCCTTCAGTTCTTTGTGCTTGGTTTTATATCTTTTTTTTTTTTTTTTTGAGATGGAGTCTCGCTTTGTCACCCAGGCTGGAGTGCAGTGGCGCGATCTCAGCTCACTGCAACCTCTGCTTCCCAGATTAAAGGGATTCTCCTGCCTCAGCCTCCTGAGTACTGGGATTACAGGCACCCACCACCATGCCTGGCTAAATTTTTGTATTTTTAGTAAAGACATGGTTTTGCCATGTTGGCCAGGCTGGTCCTGAACTCCTAACCTCAAGTGATCCACCAACCTTGGCCCCCAAAAGTGCTGGGATTACAAGTGTGAGCCACCTTGCCTGGACTTGGTTTTATATCTTAAAAGCTATTCCTTCATTCAAAGTCATGAAGGTTTACACTTAATTTTTTTCTATCTAAAAAACCATTGCTTCATCTAAAGTCGTGAAGATTTACATTCTTTTTTTTTCTAACAGTTTTACAGTTTAGGCTCTTATAGTTAGGTCTTTCATTTATTTTGAATTATTATCATTATTATTATTATTATTTTCTTTTTGAGGCAGGGTCTCTGTCACGCAGGCTTGTGTGCATTGGTGCAATCACAGCTCACTGCAGCTTCAGCCTTCTGGCCTCAAGCAGTCCTCCCACCTCAGCCTCCCAAGTAGCTGAGATTACAAGTGTGTGCCACCATGCCTGACTAATTTTTAAAATTTTTTTGTGAAGACAGGTTCTCACTCTGTTGCCCAAGCTGGTCATCTCAAACTTCCAGACTCAAACAATCCTCCCACTTTGGTTGCCCAAAGTGCTGGGATTACAGGCATGAGTCACCATTCCTGGCATTAATTTTTGTATATGGTGTGAGGTAGGGGTCCAGTTTCATTTTTTTGCATGTGGATATCCAGTTGTCCCAGCATCATTTGTTGAAAAGACTATTTCTTCATTGATTTTTTTCTGCCACCCCTGTTTAAAATCAGTTGCCCATGAGTGTATGGGTTTGTTCCTGGACTTGAAATTATGTTTCACTGATCTATATATCTATGCTAGTACCACATGTCTTCATTACTGTAGCTTTGTAGTAACTTTTGAAATTGGGGAAGTGTGAGTTCCCCAAGTTTAGTTCTCCTTCAGGATTGTTTTGGCTATTCTGGGTCTCTTGCATTTTCATGTGAGTTTAGATTCTGCTTATCGATTTCTTTTTTTCTTTTTTTTTTTTTCTTGAGACAGCATCTTGCTTTGTCACCCAGGCTGGAGTGCTGTGGCTCAATCTCAGCTCACTGCAACCTCCACCTCCTGGGTTCGAGAGATTCTCCTGCCTCAGCCTCCAGAGTAGTTAGGACTACAGGCACATGCCACCATGCCAGGCTAATTTTTGTATTTTTAATAGAGATGAGGTTTCATCATGCTGGCCAGGCTGGTCTCGAACTCCTGACATCAAGTAATCTGGCTGCCTCAGCCTCCCAAAGTGCTGGGATTACAGTCGTGAGCCACCATACTCAGCCTAAGATTCAGCTTACCAATTTCTGCAAAAAAGCCCACTCGTTTTTAATAGGAGGTAAAAAGCAGTTGACATTTATAACTTAGAGTCTTTTAATGTTAGTGCTGAAAGGGACTAGAGAACTCATCTAATTCAACCCATTTATTTTAGTATTGAATGAATGGCCCTGTGCAAGGAAAGGGATTTGCTTGAGATCCACACAGCTGTTTAAAGGCAGAGTTGGGATTGGAACCAAGTCTTAGAGAATCCATTGTTGCTTCTACACTGCATTATTGCTTTGGTTCCCTAGTGTACATTCACTTTGCTTAGGAGTAATATGTTCAGTTTATCTTCTCTAAGAATGGCAGCTGTTATTTAGGACAATGGCATGCTGAGAAATAGATTGATTTCTATTCTATACTGTGTCCAGTAAAGGTCGGGGGAGAAAGAGTAAATCTTATCTTCTTCTGTACTTTTCTTTGATTAATGTAAGAGTCTAGAGTTTTATCAGAAGATTATTGTCCTTTAAAATATTGATGGACTGATTATCACTTAAAGGGTATAAACAGTGGGTAGTAATTCAGTGATTGAGAGGTTGATTGCAGGTTTTTTTTTTTCTGGTAACCATAGAATGAATGTAGAATGAATTTGGATTCAATAATGGGAACTAAGGTCAGGCGTGGTGGCTCACACCTGTAATCCCAGCACTTTGGGAGGCCGAGGCGGGTGGATCACCTGAGGTCAGAAGTTCCAGACCAGCCTGGCCAACATGGTGAAACCTCATCTCTACTAAAAATACAAAAAATTAGTCAGGTGTGGTGGCGGGTGCCTGTAATCCCAGCTACTTGGGAGGCTGAGGCAGTAGAATCGCTTGAACCCGGGAGGCAGAAGTTGCAGTGAGCCAAGATCATGCCACTGTACTCCATCCTGGGCGACAGAGCGCAACTCTGTCTCCAAAAAAAAAAAAAAAAAAAAAAAGGGCAGGGGGAGTGGCTAGAGAAGGAACATTCAAATCTTCCCACTTGGGCAGGTTCCAAGCAAATGTTTATTTTTTTACCTCCTCTTTGGTTTTTGTCTCACTTGAAACACTTTGTGTTTATGGGAAAATACCAAAAATTACCAAAATTTAAAAACCCAGGGCTTTGCTGGAAGTGAGAGTATCTTCTTGGCTTTTCCCTTTTCCTCCCCACCACTATACGCACATGCACACATAGCTCTATTTTTTGGTGCTTTTCATTCATTATTCACTCCATTTCATTTTAGCTCTTGAAGTCAAAATGGGATTCCAAAGAGCAAAATAGAAGTTTGAAGAGTTTGAAATCTCTCCTCGTGGCTGGACGCCGTGGCTCACACCTGTGATCCCAGCACTTTGGGAGGCCAAGGCAGGCATACTGCTTGAACTCAGGAGTTCAAGACCAGCCTGGGGAACATGGTAAAGCCCTGTCTCTACAAAAAATAGAAAAATTAGCTGGGCGTGGTGGCTGTAGTCCCAGCTATTTGGGAGGCTGAGGTGGGAGGATCACTTGAGCCTGGGGAGGTTGAGACACTGAGTCTTGAATGAATGAATCCATCTCTCTTTGTCTCTCCATATAGTCAAAGAGAACCAAAAGTGTATGTGCTTTTTTTGTGAAATTGTTAAGGATTCCATGATCCTACTAAAATTTTTGATAGTGATAATTTCAAGTGGAGAATATATAAAGGATTCGTGAGGCCTTCCTACCTCATTCTCTGAGGTTATATTGACTTTAATATCCAATGTATCATAGGTGTTTTCTTTTTTCTCTGACAATTGTTATGTTAAAAACAAAAAGAACCACATACTGTACATTCAAAACTATCAGACGTAACTCTGTGGGAAACTTTATTCCAAGGGTGCTGCCACTGCCCTTGTTTTAAATATTTTTGGAACTTCATTTCTCTTCAGGTCTATTTAATAAGCTTGTTAGGAATATTGTAAATTATTTTAGAAACACATTGTGGTCTTGGCCTCATGTGGCATTGCCACTTGTTACTACATGACCCCCCCACACCCCCTAAAAAAGAAAAAGGACTTTAAAAACCCTCTCAGGACAAACATTTGCTACCGTGGTTGATTTTTTAATTTTACATTAACTATTTAATATCAAACTATAACTAAAATACAAGTAGTGGAATTATACTTTTATAAAGTATCAAATTATGTAGATAATGACGAAGTTATAAGGTTACTATAATTTCCAACTTCACCCATAGGTCATGGTATAGTTGAAATTTCATATTTAAATATCAAAACATAAATGTCTAAAGAGATTGTGTAAATTCTTTATCAGTTATAAGGAAAAACCAAATTCAAATTCTCAAGGTTTTTCTTATATGTGATTTTTTTTTTTTTTTTTTTTTTTTTGAGACAAACTTGCAGGGAGAGAATTATGTGGCATGAGGAGGATTGAGAATGTTGTTCATTTTATCTAATTACTGCCTATTAAGAAAAGCTTCACATTTATTTCAACTATTCTATTGAATACTTTTACCTAAGATAATGAAACCGTTAAGTAGAGATTTTTCTAATAGTATAAAAATCAGTGTAGGCCCAGCACAGTGGTTCACACCTGTAATCCCAGCACCTTGGGAGGCTAAAGGCAGGAGGATTGCTTGAGCTCAGGAGTTTGAGACCAACCTGGGCAACATAGTGAGAACTCATCTCTATTAAAAATCAGAAAAATTAGCCAGGTGTGGTGGCTCATGCCTGTAGTCCCAGTTACTCAGGAGGCTGAGGCAGGAGGATCCCTTGAGATTGAGGCTTCAGTGAGCTAATGATCACGCCACTGCACTCCAGCCTGGGTGACAGAGTGAGACCCTGTCTCAAAAACAACAAAAATCTCAGTGTGACAAATTCCTAACAGCTCAAATACTACTTGTCTTATTTGTTAACTATTTTGAAATAATTTTAAACTTACAGAAAAGTAGAATAGTTCAAAAGATCCTGTATATCCTTCCCCTAGATTCTTCTATTGTTAACATCTTGCCATATTTTCCATACCACTCTCTAGCTATGTATTCACATTATTTTTTGAACTGTTTGTTACTAAGTTGCAATTGTGATGTCCCATTGGTACTAAATACTTAAGTGTATACTTTTTAAAAACAAGGACACTCCTACATAACCACGGTACTTAAAATCAGGAAACCAGCATTGATAAAATTCTACCATTTGATCCACGAACCCCATTCAAATGTTGCCATTTACTCCAAAAATATCCTTACAATAACCCTTTCCTTTTTTGGTCCACAGTCCAATCAGGATGAAGCACGCATTTAGTTACATTTTCCCTTTAGTCTTCCTCAATCTGGAGTGGTTCCTTGGTTTTTCCTTTTTTGTGACCTTGACATTTTTGAAGAATGCAGGCCAGGTACTTTGTAGAATGATGTGCACTTTGGGTTTGTCTGATATTTCCTCAAGATTAGATTCAGGTTGTGAATTTTTGGCAGGAATACCAGAGAGGTGATGCTGTCTTCTTCTCTGCATTGTATCAGGAGGCACATCATGTCAATTTTTTCCATTACTGGTGATGTTAATTTTTAACAGTTGGTTACGATGTTTTCAAGATTTCTCCACTGTTAAGTTAGTATTTTCTCCACTTGTATTTGTTTTTTGGTATAAACTTAAAAAGTACAGCATGATGTTTTGGTATATGTATCCATAGTGAAATGATTATTACAGGTACTTATTAATTAATGAGGAATTACGTATTTTGTGGGTAGCTATTTTGAGACTGTCAATATCCTATTTCTCAAAATTTTACCCTTTACTTTTAGCATCCATTGATGATCCTTGTCTGGATCAGTTATAGCCAAATGGTAGTTTTCTTTTCTTTTCTTTTCTTTTGAGACAGTGTCTTGCTCTGTTGCCCAGGCTACAGTGCAGTGATGAGATCATAGCCCACTGCAGCCTCAAACTCCTGGGCTCAAGCCATTCTCCCCTCAGCTTTTGGAGTTAGCTGGGACTACAGGCATGCATCACCACACCCAGATTATTTTTAAAGTTTTTGTAGAAATGGGGTCTCTTCTTCCCCATTTATTCAATATTTATATCAGTATAGAACATGGGTTCCTGTTTTATCATCTGTAAGTTATGATTTATTTTGATGCCCCCATTGTCCAAGATTTGACTAGCGAGAGCACTTTCCAGCTAGCTCCTGTGTCCTTTGGACATACCCCATGGTTCATTGAGCACTTCCTTGCTTTCTGGCACCACAAGATGTTCCAGGCTCGTCTTTTATTTTCCCTACCCCGCTCCTGACATCAGCCATTTCTCCAAAGAGTCCTGGTTCATATTAGTGGAGAATGGTATTTAAAACCAAGATCCAGATGCTAAAGGCTGTGCTCATTGCCCCTGTGCTAGCATTGCCACTGTGCGTTCTCCCAGTGGACAAATTTGGAAATATATGCGTCTATGCTTGTTACCTCATCCATCCATATATATATTAAAAACAAGTACACACTGATACCTATTTCACATCTACTCCACAGAGTTTATTCTAGTCTTCTCCCTTTCCACAATTGTATCTTCTCTACCCTATATTTAAAAACTGGACTTCCAAAGTCTTCAATACATTGGCTTATTTGTTCATTTTCCCTGTGATTAACCAACCTCCTGACCACGTGGCTGTCTCCTTTGCTCCATCTCTGCCCCTCACCCCCTACCGTACATCACTGCTGTGAGGACCGAGTTTCCTCCCTTTCCTCGATCCATGACAGCACCTGCCAGTTGAACCCCACAGTGGGAATTTTAAAGAAGGCACTTTTGGCTCAGATGGCAGTGCCAAAACAGGCATTCCAATTCACATGGTGCTCTAGCAATTGTGAAATAAACAGATTCTGAAGGTCTGTCCTGGACTGTGTATAGTCTTTGGGTTTTTGTCTTGCTTATTTTGTTAAAATGTTTTCCTGATGACTTTCTATTCTATAGTTAAGCCTTATACATAATGTTCAAGCAGGCGTCAGACGAAATAATGATCATTGTGGAGAGGAGTTAGGAAGGAAAAGATGAAAAGGAAGGTGTAAATCCAGTATTGAGAGGAGAAATGGGTACGGCAGGAGTAGCCGTCTGAATCCAAAATGCTGTCTAAGCCAGGACACATTCACAGTTAGAGATCTTAAGTAATGTATTAATATTATTTTATACTTGTCCTTGCAAAAACAAAACAAAACAAAACAAAACTGCCTGTCAGTTCATTTGGATCATCCACCCACTTAACTCTTAAGTTTTAGGAGTGTCAGGACCAAGTTAGCTGTATTGAGTGCTGAGGTGTCCTTTTATTAAACAGTCAGCTATTCAATCTTAATAATTTGTAGTGGGAGGAATAATATGCCCCTGGACAAATAATTCCTTGGAAAGCTCAGGTTGGAGTCCAATTACGTAACAGCTGTGGGCAACCTGCATAATAATCATTCGAACTTATCTCTACCTGTGGGAAAATGGAGTCTTTGGCCATAATTATTTCCATTTCAGAGATTTGGTTCACCTAATGGGAATAATTGCTCAAGTGCCCTTTTTCTAAAAAATAACTGAGCACTTAGCAGCAGTAGGTGTCACGGAGTATTTTCT
Organism: Pan troglodytes; assembly: GCF_028858775.2. Taxonomy (NCBI): domain Eukaryota; kingdom Metazoa; phylum Chordata; class Mammalia; order Primates; family Hominidae; genus Pan; species Pan troglodytes. Next base: position 90,180,479 of record NC_072413.2, read on the forward strand.
ACCTACCAAATGCTGTGGTAAGCACTTCACATGCATTGTCTTATTTAATCATGACAGTTGTGGGCAGTTTGGGTACTGTTATTTCCACTTACAGATGAGGAAACTGAGGCTTATAGTCGTTGGTAGTCCTCCACTTCTCACACATGATACGCATTACAGTGTGTAGTGGTTTTGACATATCAGTTCTTCAGTTTTGAGCAAAAGAAACAATCTCTAGCTAACTTAGGAAAAAAGGGTTTATTGGGACAGTAACCACAGGTAGCTCTTTGGATCCAGGCAGCAGGCCCAATAGTCTTTTCTTTGAGACACAGTCTCACTCTCTTGTCCAGGCGGGAATGCAGTGGAACAAACATGGCTCACTGCAGCCTCAACCTCCTGGGCTCAAGTGATCCTCTCACCTTAGCCTGTCGAGTAGCTGGGACTACAAGCATGTACCACCATGCTCAGCTAATATATATATATATATATATATATATATATATATATTTTTTTTTTGAGATAGAGTCTCACTCTGTTGCCCAGGCCGGAGTGCAGTGGCACCAATCTTGGCGCACTGCAACTTCCGCCTCCTGGGTTCAAGCGATTCTTCTGCCTCAGCCTCCTGAGTAGCTGGGACTACAAGTGTGCACCACCATGCCCTGCTAATTTTTGTATTTTTAGTATTTTAGTAGAGATGGGGTTTCGCCATGTTGGCCAGACTGGTCTTGAACTCCTGACCTCAGTTGATCCACTGTGCCTGGCCTAATTATTGTATTTTTTGTAGAGACTTGAGTCTCACCATGTGGCCCAGTTGGTCTCAAACTCCTGGGCTGAGTGATCCTGCTGCCTCGGCCTCTCAGTGTGCTGGGTTACTGGTGTGAGCCACTGTGGCCTCCCCCAGTAGGCTTTCAAGGCATTCCTGAGGGAATGAATCAGGTCCCTCCATGTATAATGTCATGAGGGAAATCCAGCCTGGCTTTTGTCATGGCTAGAGAGATGAACATCCTGATTGTTAGTCTTAACCAGGATTAGACACAGATAGGGGGACTCTAAGAATTTAAGGATCTATTACGAAAAGGTGGAAGAATGGATGCTGGGAGGCAAAAAATAAATACTAACTCTGTGGATGTAGTCCTAAGAGTGCAGGCTCTGGAGTCAGGGGCTTCAAATGCCAGGGCCACCACTTTCTGTGTGGATCAGGCCAGTCACTTTATATCTTAGCATGTCGAATATATGGGGATGGTCATCATAGCACTTCCTAGGGTCATGTGAGGACTAAATGATGTGAACCGTGCAAAGTAGTAGAGTGTGGCACACAGCACCTTAATATATGTTAACAATTATTAATTGCCTCATTCTGTCTTTAGTACATCTCCTAAGGCTAGGTATCATCTCCATTTTTGCAATTTAAAGAAGCTTGCTCTTGGGGCAGGGGGTCCAAGTGGCTTTTTCAGTCACGCAGCTGACCACTGGTGAATCAGTACCTTTACCATGCTATGTTACCTACCAATAAGTGCTCTAGTATTTATCCTTTTAGCTTGTAGATAAGAATCCTTTAAGATAACTTCCAATGTATTATAATTTCCTCTAGATAACAGTGGAATTTATACCATATGACCTAATAGAGGTCTAACACATTTTTATCTTTAGACATTTTCTAAGACAGTTTTTTTTTTTTTGAGATAGAATCTTGCTATGTTGCCCAGGCTGGAGTGCAGTGGCACAATTTTGGCTCAGTGCAACCTCCACCTCCTGGGTTCAAGCGATTCTCGTGCCTCAGCCTCCCGAGTAGCTGGGATTACAGGCACCCGCCACCACACCCGGCTAATTTTTTGTAGTTTTAGTGGAGATGGGGTTTCACTGTGCTGGCCAGACTGGTCTCGAACTCCTGACCTCAGGTGATCCGCCTGCCTCAGCCTCCCAAACTGCTGGGATTACAGGTGTGAGTCAACATGCCTGGCCCTAAGACAATTTAAATACAGCAAACTTTCTGGTTTGGTCAATGTGGTAATGCATGAATCTAGAGATACTGAATCTTATCTTTACTGCTGATTTTATGCTATTTCCCATAGAATAGCAGAAAACAAGTATCCCTTAGTCAAAAATAAGAAAATCCACAGGCTGTATGAGAATCTTATAACATGTTTATCCAGGAATGCTTATATGTTGGTTCCAAAGAGTCATTGAACAATTTCTCATAAAATCTTTGGATAAGAGGGAGAGATGAGGGTTGGGTAGGGATTTAATGAAGTGGGTGTCTAACCCTTCCAAAGCTGTTTTCAAAGGTTGCTCATTGATGGATCTATGCTGGTGTGAAATCACAGTTTCTGTCCTCATTTTACCTTATGTGACATTTTAATAAATTTCTGATTTGAGGATATTGGTGGCAGGTTAAGAAAATTTGCAAATGACCTGCCACTGGAAGAAGTAGCTCTTGTATGAGAAGACAAAGTTGGTACCAAAAGGGATCCTGACAAATTTGGACAATGGGCTAAACCTAATAAAATGAAATGTCACCTGTCTTTCTAAACCAATGGTACAAAATAATGGAGAGATAAAGTCTAGAATTTTAGGTTTTACAAAAAAGGTTTTGTTGGACTATAAGCTGAGTATAAAGATAGCAGCCGAAAAAGGTAAAGGACTTAGGGCCACATTACTAAGAAACGAACAGACTCTGTAATTGCTAACACACTGTTTAAAATAAAGGTCGTGGTGGTGCTGCTTCATTCTACTGGTAAGAAAGACCCTGAATAAAGCCCTTCCTTCAGGAAACACTCTCTCTTCCTTTATTTTACTTTCCACTCTAACGAGTAGTACATGCACATTATGGAAAATTTAGAAGGCATAGAAAAACCAACAGGAAAGTGCAACTAAATGTAGTACTTTTATCATTTTGTTGTATCTCCATCTTTTTTTCTGCGAAATGTTTATATAATATGTATATAATTTTGTATCATGTCTTTAAAAAAATCTTCCATGTTTATAAACATTTTTTGTCTTTAAAACATCTTTTAATGGCTGCAAATACTCCATCATGTGGCTATATCGTTATTTATTCAGTTCTCTTCAATTTTTGGATGGTTTCCAATTTTTTCTCTAATCTGAAATGCAGACATTTGTGAATAAAATTATGCTTCATGGTGGATACTAGCAAATCATTGCAAATAGGGTAAATCCCGCTTCTTTTTCTTTTTCTTTTTTCTTTTCTTTTTTTTTTGAGATAGGGTCTCACTCTGTCATCCAGACTGGAGTGCAGTGGCTCAATCTGGGCTCACTGCAACCTCTACCTCCCGTGCTCAAGTGATCCTCCCACTTCAGCCTCCTGGGTAGCTGGGACTATAGGTGTGCATCACCAAGACTGGCTGATTTTTGCATTTATTTATTTATTTATTTTTAGAGATGGAGTTTTGCCATGTTGCCCAAGCTGGTCTCGAACTCCTGGGCTCAAGCGATCTGCCCACCTCAGCCTCCCAAAGTGCTGGGATTATAAGTGTGAGCCACTGTGCCCAGCCCCTGAGTCCCACTTTTTAGTAACATTAATAATGGACTTAGGCCCAGAGGGGAGAAACTAGCTTGTTGAAGGACGTGGAAACAATAACAAATAGGAAGTAAGGGTATTTGATTTAGGTTGGAGTAGGCAGTAGGGTTCATTTTTGGAAGAGAGAGAACCTTATGAAGGAATGAGCTCAGGGTCACTAAAAGCATCCACGAAGCTGATCAGGTAAATTGCAGCATTCCTTCATGCCCAGTCATGCCCTGGCTTTCTGTGTTCTACATGTAGTAAACTCTCTTTCTTTGGGAAAGAGGAGGTAAGTCTTCAACATTTACCAACTAAATGAGAGCATCAGTAGTCTACCACCGTCATCCCCAAATACATCACTGCTTGAAGAATTTGCTTCCTGTGCCAGCATCTTATAAGTTAATTATCTCCATTTGCCTTTCCTCCTCCTATTTTTTAAAGAAGGTTTCTTTCTCTCTCTCATAAAACTTATGAGACCATATTAGACCCTGATCAGCCGGGGAAAGACAGAACAAGGTTTTAAAAGATTTGTTAGAACTGTCACTTTCCTCATTACCTTATTGCTAATTATTATTACTATTTTTTGAGACAGCATTTCACTCTTGTCACCCAGGCTGGAAGGCAACAGCACAATCTTGGCTCACTGCAACCTCTGCCTCCCGAATTCAAGCGATTCTCCTACCTCAGCCTCCTGAGTAGTTGGGATTATAGGTGTCTGCCATGATGCCCAGCTAATTTTTGTATTTTCAGTAGAGACGGGGTTTTGCCATGTTGGCCAGGCTGGTCTCAAACTCCTGACCTCAGGTGATCTGACTGCCTCAGGCTCCCAAAGTGCTGGGATTACAGGTGTGAGCCACCGCACCCAGCCCTAATTATTATTTAATATGTTTCACAATGGGAACAAGCAGGGCTGTTGTGGAACTGTCCAAAACTCACCCATAGGCTTTAGCCTCAAGCAGACATCCCAAGAAATGCCAGTGCTCACGTTTTGGGTGAATTCTTCATTCTATAACTTAGGTTTCCTTGGATGTGAGGCCAGTGTCAGCTTAGTTAGCTCTGGAGTGCTCTCAAAGGATTAACTTCTACTGGCAATTCCATGGAAATCAAAGGACAGCAAATGCATTGTAAGCCATGTGATAGGGCACATTATACATTCTTTAATACACTAGGCCCAGTGTTTCCATTTAGTTGCTGGCCTAGACTGAAGAGCACTATTACTGAGCACTTACAATGCATCGTATACTTACCATCCATTACTTTGGTTTAATCCTTTGCTAGTAGCCCATGCCAGATCTAACCAGTTATCCCCACTATACAGATGAGTAAGTGAAGACCCAGAGAGGCTGAGCATTTCTCTGGGTATCAGTCACTAGTAAATAAGAGCCATAGCCAGGATATGGATTCGAATATTTGTGTATTCCAAAGTTCACACTCTTGGGCTATGATAGTTAAGGTTTTCAAGGGAGTAACTACAATTGTAGACCTAATGTGGCAATAAATAGGCATTCAAAAAAGAGGAATCATTTGTATAGATTGAAAGGAGACTTATAAAACAAGACGAGTGTATTTCCTATACTTCTGAAAAGGAAACCTCCATGCTTCTCTGGTCGTTGGATTGAGAATTCAGGATCTTTTTATGTCTAGGGCTTTGACTTGCTTTTCCTCACCACCCTTTCAAAATAGAAACAATGGTCACCTTAGTTAAAGCTGGGGTTTAATCCAGAATTGCATGGTGTTTTCTTTGTTCTAAATGCTTTCACAGCGTGATGCTGCTCCACCTGTCCCGCTTCTGGAGCATTTTTCTACTGCTGTTAGAGCTACTCCAGACAGATGTAACATTTTGAGATCTCTGCCTTTGAAATAAAGTAGGGAAAGGACTAGTGCCAAATGCGAATTCAGAAACCAAGGAAACTTCCAGACTCAGCAAGGAGAGATGTACAAAACAATTAGTAGTGGGGTATTTGGAGTTGCTAACCTCAGCGTCCATTCTAATTCCCTTTCTGACCGTGAAGGCGTCAAAATAGCTAAGGAAGACAGGAAACCTAACATTTGGGCTTATTATATGGCAGATGCAGGGCTAGGCACATTATTACGGCATTGTTTGCAATAGCAAGCCCAACTACATTCATAAATAGGGGAGTAGTTGAGCTGATAATGTATATCTATATGCAGGATATCTAACACATTAAAAATAATTTAGATTGAGAGATGGATATTGCATACTACTCTGGAAAGATGTTTATGTTAAAATGACAGTAAGTTGCAGAATAACATATTTTCTTTTTTCTTTTTCTTTTTCTTTTTTTTTTGAGACAGGGTCTCACTCTGTCACCCAAACTGGAGTGCAGTGGTGTGATCTCGGCTCACTGCAACCTCCACCTCCCAGGCTCAAGCGATTCTCTGGCCTCAGCCTCCCGAGTAGCTGGGATTACAGGTACATGCCACTACTGCCTGGCTAATTTTTATATTTTTAGTAGAGACAGGGTTTCACCATGTTGGCCAGGCTGGTCTTGACAGAGTAATATATTTTCTAAAGATGTGTGTGAGGCTGAGTGCAGTGGCTCATATTTGTAATCCCAAAACTTTGGGAGGCCCAGGTGGGAGGGTCACTTGAGGACAGGAATTCAATACCAGCCTGAGCAACAAAGTGAGATGCCCATCTCAGAAAGAAAGAGAGAAAGGGAGAAAGGAAGGAAAGAAGGAAGGAAGGAAAGGAAGGCAGGAAGGAAAGAAGGAAGGAAGGGGAGGAGGGAAGTAAGGAAGGGGAGGAGGGAAGGAAGGAAGGGGAGGAGGGAAGGAAGGAAGGGGAGGAGGGAAGGAAGGAAGGGGAGGAGGGAAGGAAGGAAGGGGAGGAGGGAAGGAAGGAAAGGGAAGCAAGGAAGGAAGGAAAGGGAAACAAGGAAGGAAGAAAGAAAGGGAAAGAACCTATATATTTAAATGGCTGAGGAAAGATTCTAACCCAGGTCTGCATTAAAGATGAAAATTTTCCACATGTTCAATGAATTTTACTAATTCTTTTTCCTCAATGAGTACCTAAGCTGAAAGAAAATGATATGGATGTCACACGAAAATCCTTACCTCCTCTGTCCTCAGTGCCAGTATACAAGGGAGCTGAAGAGAGGCAGTAGAGGAGGTGATGGAGAAAGAGGGGAGGAAGAAGAATGAGCAGGAGGCAGAGGAGACTGCCTGGAGGCATTTCCCCCAGGGTTCCCCACTGCCTAGCCTTGCATGAAGTGGACCCCTGTCTCTGAGGACATCGCAATGTAGTCCAATCTATGCCCCTCTCATTTCCAATACATGATTCATTGCATTTTTAAAAGTCTGGACAAGTTCTGATATTAAATACGGTTTTACGTGAGATGATTTAAGAACATGTACACTTTCTTTGGCACCCAGTATTTAGGGTCTTGTAGGCCTTGGCTATCCAAAATGAATGGCAGTCATGGTGAGTGAGAACAGATGAGTACTTGGTGTAGAAAGAACACTGACTAGAGATTTGGAAGGCTTGATGCTCCCGCTTTCTATGGGATTAAATCTCTGCCGTCTCTGACTCATGGTTTATTTATCTGTAAAATGGACCTTGGGTGATGATATGGTTTGGCTGTGTCCCCACCCAAATCTCATCTTGAATTGTAGTTCCCATAACCCCCATGTGTTGTGGGAGGTAATTGAATCATGGGGGTGGTTACCTCCATGCTGTTCTCATGATAGGAAGTGAGTTCTCATGGGATCTGATGGTTTTATAAGCATCTGGCATTTCACCTGCTGGCACTTCTCTCTCCTGCCACCTTGTGAAGAAGGATGTGCTTGCTTCCCCATCTGCCATGATTGTAAGTTTCCTGAGGCCTCCCCAGCCCTGCGGAACTGTGAGTCAATTAAACCTCTTTTCTTTATAAATTACCCAGTCTCAGGTATTGCTTCATGGCAGGTGAAAATGGACTAATACAGGTGGGGTTAAACTGGATAATTTATGAGATCTTTTTCTACCTTATGATTCTGCCATCTAAGACAAATATATTGTGCTGCTTAGGGCATGCCAAAAATAGATAGGGCACGTATTTTTTAGATCCAAGACACTGGGGAATAGGTAATAAAAGTGAAACCTGGTAAAAGAGTGCCTTTCTGGGTCTCCACAGCTGTCATCCTCCACACAGCCCTCCCCTTCCTCATTACCATCATAATTTACTGAGTAGAAAACAAATACTACATTAATTCAGCCCACTGTTCTCAGCAAAGAAGAAAGCTGTGTACATAATTTTAACACTTACAAAGAACATTCCTTTGTTGGATGGATTTACTATAGATCTCCTCAAACCTGAACAGGGGAAAATCTTTCTTGTACAAATGGCTGTCCCCTGGAGGTATTTTCATATTGAAACCATATTCTCTTCATAATACATTGGTTTTATTGGTAGTTTTCAATGGTGCTAAACCTAAAGGTTTCAGCCTGATCTTAAGAAGGGTAATTAATTGGAGTTACTAAAAATGCACCATCGTACAGATTTTTGAAAACTCATGCAGGGCTTCAAAAACATTAATTCCCCCTTTAAACTCTTTCTTTCTTTTTTTTTTTTGAGACAGAGTCTCATTCTGTCACCCAGGCTGGAGTGCAGTGGTGTGATCTTGGCTCAGTGCAACCTCTGCCTCTCAGGTTCAAACAATTCTCCTGCCTCAGCCTCCTGAGTAGCTGGGACTACAGGCATGTGCCGCCATGCCCGGCTAATTTTTGTATTTTTTAGTAGAGACAGGGTTTCACCATATTGGCCAGGCTGGTCTCGAACTCCTTACCTCGTGATCCATCTGCCTCAGCCTCCCACAGTGCTGGGATTACAGGCATGAGCCACTGTGCCTGGCCCTTTAAATATTTGAGAGAAACGAAATATATCAGTTCATCAATATCCCTTTCTGGAAAGAATGTAGATATACAAAAGAAGAGCTTTTTATTGGGAAGAGCTAGGCTAAAGAAGGACACCATCCAGAGAAATTGCTGTTTAAAAAATACCATAAAGCAACCAAAGGATGCTTTGATTAACAAAACAGCCCGAAGACAGATTTGCTTCCTATGCAATGCCTATGGAACTGCTCCCATCCACTCTGGAACAACCCGTTATCAGAAAATCTAGAAATAGAAATGACTAATGTCTATCTTACATTGTGCCTCTTAACCCTCAAGTTACCCCAAAAGTGGGGCTGGTACAAGTTAGAACCATTTATTGAAAGTGGCCTACATGCAGAGTGCTGGAATCTGGGGGAGGAAAAACAAATCAGGCACAGTCTTGGCACTGGAATAGTTGTATGTGTAAGAACATGGACAGAGCAGTCTCTTCAATCAATCAGAACTGGACAGATAGATAGATGCTCAAGAGCAGGGCAATGGAAACAAACAGGGAAGCAGGGAGAACTATTAAAGTACCTCGGTTGGGGTAACCTTAGAAGTAGAAATCAAGGCTGGGCCCTGGATGGCTTTCCCTTTGCCTCCCAGCAAATCTAAAGGAAGAACTTAGGGAGGCTCGACCATTGACTTACTGTGTACCTGGGAATATGTTCTTTCTAAATGAAAGGTGTTGCTTTACAGGGGCGGTCGTGGGTGATTTGCCAGAAATGCAAGGCATGGTAGGATGGGGGCAAGCTGGGATTTCTGACAATGAGTGTGAGTTTAAAGCCAGAGAGCTGATGGACTGAGTTTTGCTATCAGTTCAACCATTTTAAGGCATGTGAATGAATTTGTCTCCACCCATATAGAAATGGGCCACGAGATCTGGAGTCTGCGATCTGGTTATGGGACCCAGGGCAATGCTGCTTTGCTTCAGCTGAATGGTGAGCATGGTGACTGTAATGGACATCTGCAGTTTCTGCCTATCCAGCATCCATTCCTCCTCCTGCTAGTAACAACACCTGGTTTTCCTCTGAGAAACCAATCCTTTCCCTGCACTGAGGGGAAGGACCACACCCCCAGCGCCAGCGGTGAGCCTGCGACAGACACAAGGCAGAGCTGCCTGGTTGGTTCAGGGCTGAGAACGTGACTTGGGCCAGGCCAAAGAGTCCCAGCACCAGACCTTCAAAAACAGTGGTGGGTGGGCCGGGCACGATGGCTCATGCCTGTAATCCCAGCATTTTAGGAGGCCGAGGCAGGCAGATCACCTGAGGTCAGGAGTTCGAGACCAACCTGGCCAACATGGTGAAACCCCCTCTCTACCAAAAATACAAAAATTAGCTGGGCATGGTGGTGCATGCCTGTGGTCTCAGCTACTTGGGAGGCCGAGGCAGGAGATTCGCTTGAACCTGGGAGGTGGAGGTTGCAGTGAGCCAAGATTATGCCACTGTACTCCAGCCTGTGTGACAGAACCAGACTCCATCTCAAAAACAAACAAACAAACAAACCAAAACAGTGGTGGAAGAGGACCTTGTCTTCTACCAGGCTGCAAAGCTGGCAGGATCCAATCCTGGGGGTGGTGATCATCTGCCTCTTTGTCACATCTTGGGGGCAGCCTACCTGAGAATGTCACCCACACAGGAGACAGGGAGAGAGTATGATATTGTTTGAGGTCCCCTCAATCCACCTCTTGAACTTATTATATGAACCAGTGAATTCCCCCGGCCTTTGTTTGTTTGTTTGTTCGTATGAGCTAGTTTGAGCTGGTTTTTCCAAAATTTGCAATGGAAGAGTTCTCACTAAAAAGTGCCCACCCCATAGAACCAAACAACTGTGAGAGCCACACAAATGTTTGTTAGTTTTAATTTTTTTCTAAACCTAAGCTTCCTCTGACCTGTAAACTGGAGATAAGTGTCCTGTTTACCATGCAGGGTTGCTGGGGATGGGAATCAAATATGACAGACCAACAAGCACTTTGAAAAATCAAAACATCACACAACAATAGCGGTAGATAATTTGCAGTCAACTGTTCTCTCTAACCAAAAAGTCTTCAGAGAATTCTAAGTAGAGCAGAAATATTGCCAAATCAGATATTTTCCATATATATATATATTCATAGTTCAAAAGATGAAACCAAATGTCTTTTTTTTTTTTTTTTTTCAAGACAAAGTCTCGCTGTTGTCCCCCAGGCTGGAGTGCAATGGCACAATCTCGGCTCACTGCAACCTCCGCCTCCCGGGTTCAAGCAATTCTCCTGCCTCAGCCTCACCAGTAGCTGGGATTACAGGCGCCCGCCACCACGCCTGGCTAATTTTTGTATTTTTAGTAGAGACAGGTTTCACCATGTTGGCCAGGCTGGTCTCAAACTCCTGACCTCAGGTGATCCGCCCACCTCGGCCTCCCAAAGTGTTGGGATTATAGGCGTGAGCCACCGCAACCGGCAAAACCAAATGTCTTAAAAATAATTTTTTTCTTTTCTTTTTTTTGAGATGGAGTCTCACTCTGTTGCCCAGGCTGGAGTACAGTGGCGTCATCTTGGCTCACTGCAACCTCCGCCTCCTGGGTGCAAGCTATTCTCCGGCCTCAGCCTCCCAAGTAACTGGGATTACCGGCACATGCCACCAAGCCTGGCTAATTTTTTTTAAATTTTTTAGTAGAGACGGGGTTTCACCATGTTGGCCAGGCTGATCTCGAACTCCTGACCTCAAGTGATCCACCTGCCTCGGCCTCCCAAAGTGCTGGGATTCCAGGCACAGGCCACGGTGCCTGGCTGACATCAGCATCTTCATCCTCATTCCCTGGAGTCCTCTAACAGTTTCATACCTTAGTACACATTGGTTGAGAGGCCACATCTTTTGAAACTATATATGATGCTGTCATCAGAAATACAGGGAATGATTCTTCCTGTGGAAACATATTTATGACTTCTATATCATAAGCACTATAGTCTTTTAAAAGTGTGTGTGTTATTTTGTTGTTGTTGTTTTGAGATGGAGTTTCGCTCTTGTCTCCCAGGCTGGAGTGCAATGGCGCGATCTCAGCTCACCGCAACCTCCGCCTCCCAGGTTCAAGTGATTCTCCTGCCTCAGCCTCCCGAGCAGCTGGGATTACAGGTATGAGCCACCATGCCTGGCTAATTTTGTATTTTTAGTATAGATGGGGTTTCTCCATGTTGGTCAGGCTGGCCTTGAACTCCCGACATCAGGAGATCCACTCGCCTCGGCCTCCCAAAGTGCTGGGATTATAGGCATGAGCTACTGCGCCCGGCTGTGTGTGTGTGTGTGTGTGTGTGTGTGTTTTTAACAACTTCTCACAAAATTGTAAGGCCCTTCCCTGTAAGGACTAAATCAGCATTAAGTATTTCTGTCTCCTTTTTCATTGTTTCTATCGTGCGATTATCAGAATCTTTACAAGCATTTCAAATTGTCATTGACTGATTTTCTTCAGACTAATGTATCTTCTTAGTATTTTAATGTTCAAGATAACAAGAGAGCTTTTTCTGTAACATGCTAGATTTTGTAAGGACTTGAATATAAGGCAGCTCCCTTTTTCTGAGGGATAGTTTGGGGAGAAATCTTAAGTTTGTGTGTCCATAGAAATAGCTTAAAAACAGTCACTGGGAGAACTTAGACCTTGCATTATTCCTACCTCCCAATCAGGAATCTGACAGCTGCTCTGTGACAGGTCAAGAGATCCTTGATGCTTATGTTTATATGCCAAGAACAAGAAGTATTAACATGCTCCCCACACCCTCGCCTAGTGGGCAGCTTCTGGGCCTAGGTGGTTGGTGTGCTAACTATGATGGTGGATGAAATCAAATAAGTTTTAAGGGTCAAAAAAATGTAGATTGAGACTGGGTGCAGTGGCTTATGTCTGTAATCCCAGCACTTTGGGAAGCTGAGGTGAGTGGATCATATGAGGTTAGGAGTTCGAGACCAGCCTGGCCAACATGGTGAAACCCCATCTCTGCTAAAAATACAAAAATTAGCTGGGCGTGGTGGCGGGCGCCTGTAGTCCCAGCTACTCAGGAGGCTGAGGCAGGACAGTCACTTGAACCCGGGAGGCAGAGGTTGCAGTGAGCCGAGATCGTGCCACTGCACTCCAGCCTGGGCGACAGAGCGAAACTCTGTCTCAAAAAAAAAAAAAAAAAAAAAAAAAAAAGTTGGGTTTTTTTCTAAAGGGCAAAAATCTGCCTGCAAGAGAAAAAGGGTAGATTCTGAAATGTGAGGAATTGTGAGAAAGGCCTTCATAAGGTTAGGTTAGGTTAGGTTTTCTTTTAAGTTTTGGGAATTCAAGGTGAGAAAAAGGAAGGGAGGGAGGGAGACACAGATTGAGCCTGAATGGAGTTTCAGCACAGCTTCCGGTTGATGTTGCAAGAGATACAACTTGTGTCACACAAGACAAGCAAGAGAACGTAATTTCTTTTTGGCAATTTTCAAAAGATGAGAGTAAATAAAGACTTAACTTGGCCGGACGCGGTGGCCCACGCCTGTAATCCCTGCATTTTGAGCATTTTCAGAGGCCGAGGCAGGCAGATGATGAGGTCAGGAGATCTAGACCATCCTGGCCAACATGGTGAAACCCCATCCCTACTAAAAATACAAAAAATTAGCCAGGTGTGGTGGCACATGCCTGTGCCACCAGCTACTCAGGAGGCTGAGGCAGAAGAATCGCTTGAACCGGGGAGGTGGAGGTTGCAGTGAGCTGAGATCGTGCCACTGCACTCCAGCCTGGGCGACAGAGTGAGACTCCGTCTCAAAACAAAAACAAAAACAAAAAAACTTATCTTGCGTTCCGGTTCATTTTGGGGTTTCTTTTAAGAGTGATAGCGTGCTATCCTCCAGTTCGTTTTGGGGTTTCTTTTAAGTGTGATAGTGTTCTATCCTCCAGTTCATTTTGGGGTTTCTTTTGTGAGATGGGTCCCACATGCTGCTTGGGTTTGTGTATTTTTACTTATTATTTTAGGAAATTTAAATTTGCTGACTGCTTTATAATTTTTACTTTATTTTTTATTTTTATTTATTTATTTGTTTATTTTGAGATGGAGTTTCACTCTGTCCCCCAGGCTGGAGTGCAGTGGTGTGATCTCGCCTCACTGCAGCCTCCGCCTGGGTTCAAGCGATTCTCCTGCCTCAGCCTCCCGAGTAGCTGGGATTACAGGTGCCAGCCACTGCACCCAGCTAATGTTTGTATTTTTAGTAGAGACGGGATTTTGCCATGTTGGCCAGGCTGGTCTTAAACTCCTGACCTCAGGTGATCTGCCCACCTCAGCCTCCCAAAGTGCTGGGATTACAGGAGTGAGCCACCGCGCCCAGCCAGAATGCTTTATCATTTTTACAGTGCATTGTTATTCAGCATCTCATTGAAGATTCTCCTCAAATGGATTTCTCGTGGCTTTTTCTGGTTTTTGTTTGTTTGTTTTGTTTTATATTGAGATAGGGTCTTGCCCTGTTGCCCAGGCTGCAGTGCAGTGGTGCTGTCATAGCCCACTGCAGCCTCAAACTCCTGGGCTCAAGTGACCTTCCCACCTCAGTCTGTGGAGTAGCTGGGACTGCAGATGTGTGCTGCCACACGTGGCTCATTTTTAAGTGCATCTTTAGAGATGGGGATTTCTTTTTTTTTTTTTTTTTAGTATTTATTGATCATTCTTGGGTGTTTCTCAGAGAGGGGGATGTGGCAGGGTCATAGGATAATGGTGAAGAGAAGGTCAGCAGATAAACACGAGAACGAAGGTCTCTGGTTTTCCTAGGCAGAGGGCCCTGCGGCCTTCGGCCCTGTTTGTGTCCCTGGGTACTTGAGATTAGGGAGTGGTGATGACTCTTAATGAGCATGCTGTCTTCAAGCATCTGTTTAACAAAGCACATCTTGCACTGCCCTTAATCCATTTAACCCTTAGTGGACACAGCACATGTTTCAGAGAGCACGGGGTTGGGGGTAAGGTTATAGATTAACAGCATCCCAAGGCAGAAGAATTTTTCTTAGTACAGAACAAAATGGAGTCTCCTATGTCTACTTCTTTCTACACAGACACAGTAACAATCTGATCTCTCTTTTCCCCACATTTCCCCCTTTTCTTTTTGACAAAACCGCCATCGTCATCATGGCCCGTTCTCGATGGTCGCTGTCTCTTCGGAGCTGTTGGGTACACTTCCCAGACTGGGCGGCCTGGCAGAGGCGCTCCTCACTTCCCAGACAGGGCGGCCGGGCAGAGGTGCACCTCACTTCCCAGACGGGGTGGCGGCCGGACAGAGGCGCTCCTCACCTCCCAGACGGGGTGGCGGCTGGGCAGAGGTGCTCCTCACATCCCAGACGATGGGCGGCCAGGCAGAGGTGCTCCTCACCTCCCAGACGGGGCAGCCGGGCAGAGGCACTCCGAGATGGGGATTTCACTATGTTGCCTAGGCAGGTCTCAAACTTGTGGCCTCAACTGATCCTCCTGACTCAGCCTCCCAAGTTGTTGGGATTACAGGCATGAGCCACTATGCCTAGCTCCTCTTCTGTTAATGGGGCTCAGGGCAGGGATCACCCAGTTGATGAATGGGAGAGCTGATGGCGGGGTCCAGGGCTCCACCATCCCTCTTCTCTTTCCTCCCAGGGCTCTTCCTGCCTTTCCTCCCTGCTCTTCAATCATCCCTTCCTGGCCTTGCCTGCTGCATGCCAACCCCATTCTATCTGCTCTCTGAGTTCGCTGCAATTACAGTGTCCCAAGGTAGCCTGAGGCAAAGTCTGATTCCCCATAAATAGCCCATCACTGATGTGTGTGTCTCTGCAAAGATGGCCTGCCCATTTCTTCTGTCTTACACACCCCTAAGGAAGGCGGGTCAGGTGGTGGAAGACATGGGATTTGGTGGCAGAGCAAAAACCTCAAAAACCGCTTGCCCTTATTTTCCCCATGAACTTGACTCAATAACCTATACCAAAGTTGTAGTTTCCTAATTCATAAAATGGGGATTACACCACATTTCATCAATTCCAGGAAGCGCATATGCCCGTATTACAGCACCTCTGAAACTGGGAAAGTGTTACAATTGTTTGCACATCAAAGTTTCATTAGAGGTACTCCCTTTTCTTAGTGGTATATAAAATAATGGTGGGTGGTAGAGTTGATGAGAAATGGTAATGTATTTACCCCTTAGGGTTATTGTGTGGGCTTGAAATCACAAGAGTGTGACAAAAGAAGAATTCATCTGATATTTCAGTCCTCTCCAGTCTCACCAGGAGAGTGTGTCCTGGTAGTCAGAGAAAGGCCTGTGACTTACTTGAATTCAGAGATTTTTGTTTTGTTTTGTTTTTAATAGAGATGGGGTCTCGCTGTGTTGCCCAGGCTGGTTTTGAACTCCTGGCCTCAAGCAGTTCTTTCACCTTGGCCTCCCTAAGTGCTGAGATTACAGCCTGAAGTCAGTTTTAAGTAGTGGAACTAACATGAAGACCCTAACTCAACAGGAACTCTTATCTACCCTTCTAGGCCCCTAAGCTGTTATGCAAGACTTGGGGGTTTCTGAGCCGGTGGGATCATCCTGCAGGAAGCCTGGCACCCCTGATCTTGAGGGAATGCACTTCTGGTGGTGGGGTATGGATCCTGGCTGGGGACCGGGCCTGTGTGTGCTGCAGGGAAGCGAAGGCTTCTGCCTTGCCTCTGCTGGTGTCTGGGGAGGAAGCTCTGGGTCCCAGACTGCCCCTGTGGCCAGCAGACTTATGAGGGTGGCACCAGGCAGAGTTGGTACAGGACAGTGGGGAACCCCAGGGTTTCTAACTGGAGAAGCCAGGGGGCCCGAAGCTCAGAACTTCTCTGGCCCCATTTGGTGTGGAGGACTCTGACTCTTGAGAGAATGATGGAGGTGGGGGCACAGGTAAACAGTGCCCTCCTCAGTAATATCATAGCCAGGGGATACTCTGGGCTCAGTGCCATTCTGACTACCATGAAGCAGTACTGGGAGTTTTAGCCCATGAGCTCCGAAGCAAGACTACAAGACTACCCTTAGATGTTTCTGTGCCTCAGTTTATCATCTGTAAATTGGGGTTATAATATTACCTACTTTATATTATTGCAAGGATTAAATGAGCTTATAGTTGTAAAACACAAAGAACAATGTCTTCTGGAAAAATAAGTGCTCAATAAATGCAAATTATTTATATTATTAAAAGTTTGAATAATTCTGATTGTGTTGATTTCATGTGGATTCTGTAATTTACCTTTGGAGGTAAGTTGAGTTACATCCTTTGCATGTCCTTGGGAGAAAAGTCTGTTGCTTGTTAGCAGTCAGTCCTGTACATCATCCTCATCTCCTCTTTTATGCATTCGTTAATTCATTCATCATTTATTCATTTATGTTAGTCCACTCTCACATTGCTATAAAGAACTACCTGAGACTGGGTGATTTATAAAGAAAAGAGGTTTAATTGGCTCACGGTTCTGCAAGCTGTACAGGAAGCAAAGTGGCTTCTGCTTCTGGGGAGGCCTCAGGAAACTTACAATCATGGCAGAAGGCTAAGGGGAACAAGGCACGTCTTACATGGCTGGAGCAGGAGTGAGAGAGAGAGAGGAGGGAGGTGCCACACACTTTAAAACAACCAGATCTCATGAGAACTCACTATCGCGACAACAGCACCCGATGGGAGATGTGTTAAACTATGAGAAACTGCCCTCATGAGCCAATCACCTCCCACCAGGCCCCGCCTCCAGCATTGGGGATTACATTTCAACATGAGATTTGGGTGGGGACACAGATCCAAACCATATCATTGTTCGACTGTGAATTCTGTCTCTCCGCAGGTGACAATTTGGTCTCTTTTTTTGTTGTTATTGCCTTGAAACCTGGTAGGAATTCCAAATGGATCCTTTCTTCTCAATCCTTTCCCTTCCCATTTGAATCATGCTGTCTCAGAGCATGCAATCTAGGCAGCTGAACAGGTCACTGGCCCAGCACTCTTATTATACAAGTGAGGAATGAGACCCAGAAAGGGAAGGTGGCTTGCCCAGGTCTCCTGGTGAGTGGCAGGGCAGGGACCCAGCCAGGTCTCCTCATTTCCGGATGACACCAGCCATCGTCTGCAGAACTGGTGCATGCTGGCTGTAACCCTGCTGGTGAGAGGTCCTGGAGGAGGGCCAGGTGGGGAACAGGGCAGTGCTGGCCTTAAAGGTATTGCATCCTTAGGTGAGGGTATCCCCTCAGCTGGCTTCTCTACCTCATGACTGACTCTTCCTCCTGTCAACCATTTGTAAACATTTAGAGCAGCAAGTGCCTATTCTCAGCTAAAGGGAGCACCAGTCCTTTGCAGATGGGAGCTGCTGGGCCCCTGGTTGGAAGGTTGCCCTAATCCTGCTCTCTCCCACTCTAATTCCCTGCAAATCTTCCCAGGCTGGCCTTAGCCTACTTCCCCGGGCCTGTAAGGCATATGAGGTAAGCCATTCAGCTTAACGCTGGTGTGGAGACACTCAGAACTCACAACATGTTGCTGGCACAAACCACCCAGAAGGGCGACTGCTGGCACTCCCGTTTCACAGACCAGGAACTGAGGCTGTGCTCGGCTAAGTCGCTGTCCTGGGCCATGCAGTTCTGGGATTTGGATTCTGACACTGCACTACGAAGCTCTGACTGTGGCAAAAAATCTCTCGCTGTGTGGTGTTAATTATCAGTGAGGCCTGCTTCTGCTCCTGAAGCCTGTCTGCCTTCCTGGGGATGTGCTGGCCGTGGAGCTGGCCTCACTGCAGCCCCTGAGGGGAATGTCTGCTTATTTTTCCTGAAATGACAGGTGCAGCATGCCTGCTCATCACCATTGTAAAGGCTCACTTGGGAACACGCGCCATGGAGCCCACTTTAGCCTGGCTCCTGTGCACGCTTGCGCTGGCCAGCCTGTGGGTGGGTGGCTTCTACATGCTGGCTGGACCACCTGCAGCAGAAGAGCTGACTCAGGTTTGTCAGAGGCTTCAAGAGCTGTTCACTCATTCAACAAACACTGATCTAGCACCCACTATGTGCCAGGCACTGTTGTGAGAGGGTCAGGAATGTTAGTTCTCATAAAAACTCTAGGAAATTGGTTCTGTGATTATCCCCACTTCCTCTGTTTATGGGTGGGGAAACCGAGGCACAGAGAAATGAAGTTACTTCCCAAGGCCACACGGTTGGCAGATTGGCAGAGCTGGGATTTCACTCACAGTATCTGACTCCAGAGCCCTCATGCTTGGAACCGCCACACTGTGCAGTCACTGTTGAAAGTCTGCTCCCACGCAGCCCTTAGAGATGGCTGGGATAGAAATGGCCAATCCCCCAAAATATATACTGACCAGAAAATCAATACCCGAAGTACAAGGGAGAAAGGCCACAGTGCCCAAAGCAAAGCACAGCTAAAGCTTCTGGGACTTCAGAGCAAGGGAGACACATTTAATTAGCTAATTCATTATATATGTGTGTAAGTATATATATATTGCTTGTTTTTTTAGTAGTTGTTGTTTTTTTGAGAAAGAGTCTTACTCTGTCACCCAGGCTGGAGTGCAATGGCACAATCTTAGCTCACTGCAACCTCCGCCTCCTGGGTTCAAGCAATTCTCCTGCCTCAGCCTCCCACGTAGCTGGGATTACAGGTGCCCGCCACCATATATGGATAATTTTTTGTATTTTTAGTAGATATGGGGTTTCACCATGTTTGCCAGGCTAGTCTTAAACTCCTGATCTCAAGTGATCTGCCCACCTCGGCCTCCCAAAGTGCTGGGATTACAGGTGTGAGCCACTGTGCCTGGCCATATATTGCTTGTTTAGCTTTATTTGTTCACTTCTCTATTGTCTGTGGCCCCACACTCAAATGTAAGCTCCATAAGAGCGGGAACTTTGTCTTGTCACCTCTGTATCCTCAGCACTTGCAATAGTGCCTGGCAGGTAGTAGGTGCTCAATACATACATATTGTTTGATAAATGTGGCAAGTTAAAGATAGCCATAAATTCTTTGCTAATTCTCTCATTTGAAACATGGGTCTAATTCTCCTCCCTTTGAATTCAGGCTTGCCTTAATGACTTGCATCACCAATAGAACATGGCAGAAGTGATGTTCTGGGACTTCTGAAGCCAAGTCGCAAGAAGCATTGCAGGTTCCATTGGGGTTTCTTAAAATTCTTATTCCAGGAATGCTCCCTCTTAGAACCTGGCCTTCTTGCTTTGAACAGTCTGAGGCACATGAAGAGGCCACATGTAGGCACGTCAGTCAACAGCTACAGCAGAGGTCCCAGGTGACAGCATCAACTGCTAGTCACAATAGTGAGCCAATTTGGACATCCAGCCCAGAAGAGAATTCAGATGACCACAGCTCCAGCCAACATTTGATTACAACTACATGAGAAACTCCATATGGGAACCACCCAGCTGAGCCCAGTCAATCCAAAGGACCATGAGAGAGGCAAGTGGGGTTCTGATGTGGGATGGGAGGGGAGGCGGCAACACACCGAGGATAAAACAGCATGTATATCCTGGGCTCATTTAAGTAAGATCATATATGTATGTGTGAGCATGTTTGAAGAGGGGCTTGGAAGATAGATGGTCACCAAATTGTTAATGGCGGTTATCTCAGGATGGTGACATCCAGGTGACCTTCGCTCTCTTTATATCTTAATGAACTGTTCAGGTTCTTTACAATGGGTATATATTATTTACATAATTACATATAATCAGTAAAGTGACTGAGGGTGGAGTGGGAGAAAAATAATAAATTGAAGTCAAGCTATTTATACAACACAATGGATACGTTTGAAGATTGTTATGGTGACTATGTTTGGGCGGTAAAATTAAGAGGACTTAAAATTTTCATCATTAGGCTTCTGTTCAGATCAGGTGAGGTTAAGGAACTTACCCAACATTGCAAGGCTGGTATATCAGTCAGGGTTTCTACTTGAAACAGACACCATCTCTGGCTGCTTTAAGCATAAAAGAAATGTACTAAAAGGTTGGACATCTATTCATGATAAAAACTAGAGTTTACTAAAGTGAAATTTCCTCACTCTAAAAAAGAGCATCTAAAAAAACCTATAGCTAACATCACATTTAGTGGTGAGACACTGGACACTTTCCTTCAAAGACTGGGGAACACGCAAAGATGTCTGCTTTTACCACTCCTAGTTAATATCTTAGTCAGTACAATGAGATCAGAAAAAGAAATAAAAGGCATAAGAATAAGGAAGAAATAAAACTATAAACAATATGGTTTTCTACATAGAAAAGTCCAGAGAATTTCCAGACACTATTAGATGTAACAAGTCAGTGTAGCAAGAATGCAGGATACAAGATAAATATACTAAAATCTATGTATTTATTTAGTTGGATTTTTTTATGCTAGCAATGAACAATTAGAAATGAAAGTTTAAAAAAAAGGTACCATTTACAATAGTACCAAAAAGCATGAAGTACTTAAAGATAAATAATGTGCAATATTTGTAAACTGAAAACTACAAAACACTGATGAGAGAAATTTTAAAAAGACTTAAGTGGGCTGGGCAAGGTGGCTCACGCCTATAATCCCAGCACTTTGGGAGGCCGAGGTGGGAGGATCACCTGAGGTCAGGAGTTCAAAATCAGCCTGACCAACATGGAGAAACCGCCTCTCTACTAAAAATACAAAATTAACCGGGCATGGTGGCTCATGCCTGTAATCCTAGCTACTCGGGAGGCTGAGGCAGGAGAATCATTTGAACCCAGGAGGCGAAGGTTGCAGTAAGCTGAGATCACGCCATTGCACTCCAGCCTGGGCAACAAGAGTGAGGCTCTGTCTCAAAAAAAAAAAAAAAAAAAAAAAAGACTTAAGTGATATATACCATGTTAATGGATCTGAAAACTCAACACTGTCAAGACGCTAGTTCTCCCCAAATTGATCTCCAGGTTCAATGCAATCTCAATCAAAATCTCAGCAGGCTTCTTGGAGAAACTGACAAGCTGATTCTAATATTTATATAGAAAAGCGAAGGACCTAAATTGGCCCAAACAGTGTTGATAAAGAAGAACAAAATTGTAGGATTCACACTACCTGATTTCAAGACTTATCGTATAACTATAATAATCAGTACAGTTTGATATTGGTGAAAGGGTAGATGCATAGATCAATACAACCAAAAATAGAACCCAGAAATGGACCCATACATATATCAATTGATTTTGGTCATAAGTGCCACAGCAATTCCACAAAGAAAGCATAGTCTTTTCAACAATGGTGCTGGGACTATTGGACATCTATAAGCAAAAAAAAACAAAAACCCTCCATCCATACCATACACAAAAATTAATTTGAAATAGGTCATAGATGTCAATGTAAACTACAAAACTTCTAGAAAACAGGAGAAAATCTTTGATACTTTGGGTCAGGTAAATATTTCTTAGGAAACAAAAAGCATGAATCATAAAAAAATAATAAGATGAACTTCATCAAAATTTAAAACTTCTGCTCTTTGAAAGACTTCTGAAAATAAAAAGGCAAGCCACAGACTGGGAGGAAATATTTGTAAAAAAAATCTGATAAAGGGCTGGTAACAATAATGTATAAAGAACTCTTAAAACTCAAAAATAAAAAAAAAAACCCAATAAAAAATTACCAAAAGATTTGAACAGATATTTCACCAAAGAAGATATGAGAACAGCAAATAATTACACGAAAAGGTGCTCAACAGCATTTGTAATTAGACAAATGCAAATTGAAATCATTATGAAATATCACCACACACCTATAAAATGGCTCAAAAATGTTTTTAATTTTTAATTTTTTAAAATTTCCATAGATTTTTGGGGAACAGGTGGTATTTGGTTACATAAGTTCTTTAGTGTTAATTTGTGAAATTGTAGTGCACCCAACACCCAAGCAGTATACACTGTACCCAATTTGTAGTCTTTTATCCCTCAGCCGCCTCCCACCCTTTCCAAGTCCCCAAAGTCCACTGTATCGTTCTTATGCCTTTGCATCCACATAGGTTAGCTCCCACGTATGAGTGAGAACATATGATGTTTGGTTTCCATTCCTGGGTTACTTCACTTAGAATGATGGCCCCCAATTCCATCCAGGTTGCTGCAAATGCCATTATTTTGTTCCCTTTTATGGCTGAATAGTATTCCATGGTATATATATATACACCACAATTTATTTATCCACTCATTGACTGATGGGCATTCAGGCTGGTTCCATATTTTTGCAATTGCAAATTGTGCTGCTATAAAACATGTGTGTGCAAGTATCTCTTTTGTATAATGACTTCTTTTCCTCTGGGTAGATACCCAGTGGTGGGATTGCTGGATCAAATGGTAGCTCTACTTTTAGTTCTTTAAGGAATCTCCACACTGTTTTCCACAGTGGTTGTACTAGTTTACATTCCCACCAGCAGTGTGGAAGTGTTCCCTTTTCACTGCATCCCTGCCAACATCTACTATTTATTTATTTATTTATTATTTTTGAGACGCAGTTTTGCTCTTGTTGCCTAGGCTAGAGTGCAATGGCGTGATCTCAGCTTACTGCAACCTCCCCCTTCTGGGTTCAAGCGATTCTCCTGCCTCAGCTTCCCGAGTAGCTGGGATTACAGGCGCCCACCAGCACGCCCGGCTAATTTTTTGTATTTTTAGTAGAGACGGGGTTTCACCATGTTGGCAAGGCTGGTCTCAAACTCCTGGCCTCAAGTGATCCGCCCACCTCGGCCTCCCAAAGTGCTGGGATTACAAGCGTAAGCCACCGCACCCTGCCTATTTTTTTTTTATTTTTTGATTATGGCCATTCTTGCAGGAGTAAAGCGATATCGCATTGTGGTTTTGATTTGTATTTCCCTGATCATTAGTGATGTTGAGCATTTTTTCATATGTTTCTTGGCCATAAAATGGCTCAAATTTTTTAAACCTGATGATATCAAATACTGGTGAGGATATGGAACAACTAGAACTCTCATATATTGCTGGTGGAAATGAAAAATGGTACAGCCATCTTGGCAAACAAACTGGCAGTTCCTTATAAAGTTATGTATATGTATATATTTACTATACGATGCTGTAATTCAACTCCTTGGTATGTATCCAAAGGAAATAAAGACGTGTGCACACCAAAACCTATATGTGAAAGTTTACAGCAGCATCATTCATAATCACTCCAAGCTGGAAACAACCTAAATGTTCATAACCTCCATTGACTGGTGAAAAGATGAACAAATTCTGATAAATTCATAAAATAAATGGAATTACTACTCAGCAGTTAAAAGGTACAAGCTACTTATATATGCAACAACGTGAATGGCTTAAAAACATGATGCCAAGTAAAAGAAGCCAGACTCAAAAGGCAGCACACGGCATGATTCCATTTACATAACATTCTGGAAAAGGAAAAACTGCAGGAAGGAAATCAGGTCAATTGTTGCAAGGGTCTGGAGGCTGGGAGAGGGGAGTGACTGCAAAGGGGCAAAGGGGAAGTTTTTGGTGTGAAGGAAATAGTCTATACCTCAATTGTGGGGGTGGTTATGCAACTGTATAATTTTGCCAAAATGTATAGGACTGTACACTTAAAAAGAGTGAATATCACTTCATATGAAATATACTGTAATGAACCTGAAAAAAAAGAAAGGTTGTTGGGTGGGCCAGAGAAGCCACAAAGGCCATGAAAATGCCTGAATCACAGTGCACACGGGCTCAGCCAGCATCAGCGAGTGTTCAGCCAGGAAAGCAGAAAACACCCCTGGTTTTCAAGCAGAGACAGTCAACACACAGGCTGAATTCAAGGAATACATGGGGCCTGGGTCATGTTCCCGTGCCTTAGAAGCGAGGGAGGCAGGGACTGGAAGAATCTGGCATTTTCTTCCTTTTTTTTTTTTAGATGGAGTCTTGCTCGGTTGCCAGGACGGAGTGCAGTGGTGTGATCTCAGCTCAATGCAACCTCCGCTTCCCGGGTTCAAGTAATTCTCCTGCTTCAGCCTCCCAGGTAGCTGGTACTACAGGTGCACACCACCACGCCCAGCTAATTTTTTGTATTTTTAGTAGAGACGGGGTTTCACCATGTTGGCCAGGATGGTCTCAATCTCTTGACCTCGTGATCTGCTTGCCTTGCCCTCCCAAAGTGCTGGGATTACAGGTGTGAGCCACCACACCCTGCCAGAATCTGGCATTTTCAACTGCTAGAGTGGGAGGCAGGCTCCACCTTTTCAGATGGGAGATTCACCATAAAATAAAGGGGTTCGGATGCTGGGAAACAGAATAATAAATGTCCACCATGGCCAGTAAGTATGAAAGTTGGGTTTCCAACTGTATCTTTCCAACTGTATCTTTCCAACAAGGACCAAGCAGTTAACTGCATGCTACGTAGCAGATCTTAAGGCAATGCCTAAATGATGCTCCCAGGATCCAGAGCCACTTAGTTCCAGGTTAAAAACTGTGGGCAGACAACCACATGCCACAAACAAAAACTAATTTGAGGCCGGGTGCGGTGGCTCACACCTGCAATCCTAGCTCTCTGGGAGGCCAAAGCAAGCAGATCACTTGAGGTCAGGAGTTCGAGACCAGCCTGGCCAACATGGTGAAACCCTATCTCTGCTAATAATATAAAAATAAGCCAGGTGTGGTGGTGTACACCTGAAATCCCAGCTATATGGGAGGCTAAGGCAGGAGAAATGCTTGAACCCGGGAGATGGGCATTAACAGTGAGCCAAGATCACACCACTGCACTCCAGCCTGGGCGACTGAGCAAGACTTCATCTAAAAAAAAAAAAATTAATTTGAAATAGGTCATAGATGTAAATGTAAAAGCTAAAATTATAAAACTTCTAAATAACAGGAGAAAATCTTTGATACTTTGGATTAGGTAAAAAAGCATGAATCATAAAAGAAAAAAATAATAAGATGCACTTCATCAATATTTAAAACTTCTGCTCTTTGAAAGACTTATGAAACTAAAAAGACAGAATTTCCTCCCAGAAAAGAAATACTTCCTCCCAGTCTGTGGCTTGTCTTTTTATTTTCATAAGTCTTTATGAAATATACACATGCACCCTGTCCACCATGAGAGTGGAGAGCTCGGGGCTTCCCGATGGCTTCAGCTGGTCCTGTCAGCCCTGCCCACACTGAGGTCTCATGAGGGCCCTTCATTACCATGTAAGGAATGTCCTTTTTTAGGCCAGGCTCAGTGGCTCACACCTGTAACCCCAGCACTTTGGGAGGCAGAAGTGGGCAGATCACTTGAGGTCAGGAGTGTAAGATCAGCCTGGCCAACATGGCGAAACCCTGTCTCAACAAAAACTACAAAAATTAGCCAGGTGTGGTGCGTGTGCCTGTAATCCCAGCTACTTGGGAGGCTGAGGCAGGAGAATCACTTGAGCTCGGGAAGCAGAGGTTGCAGTGAGCCAAGATTGTGCCACTGCACTCTAGCCTGGGTGACAGAGTCAGACCCTATCTCAAAAAAAAAAAAAAAAAAAAAAAAAAAAAAGAGGTACGTCCTTTTTTGGCTTAGGAGCAGACAAGTCCCCTAATAACAGAAGGAGGAGCAGGAGAGGCACCTCCTCCCTGCACCCACATGCCTGAGGCTGGAGCTTTGAGTCTAATCAGTATCCAGAAGGAATAGGAAGGAGGAGACGAAGGGCAGGATGGTATGAGGAGGAAGAGAAGAGGCCAAATTGAGGTTTTGAAATAAAAGGGCTTTCCTCCCCTCTGTCCTCCTTAGCCTGTTCCCAGAGAAGCTCTGGCTTAAGGCCGGCCAGGCTTCTCCCCCTTCCTCCGGTCTCAGCCTCTGTTGACCCCCGACGCTGCTTAGCGATCTGTCTGCTTCCTCCCTCCAGCAATACCTGGATTTCTTTCTGCCTAATTCTTTCTATCCCTCAGCGCATCCTCTCAATACTCAAACAGTCCTGGGCCTCATTCTCCAAACGCCCACACACCTACAAAACAACACCTGCAGCCTCTCTTTTCAAACAGAATAACACAGCTGTGAGAAAGGTGCGGACTCCCTAATTCAAAATCAACAGAGCCTGAGCGTGCCTCGGGAAAAGGGAACCCAAGAAGAGCAGAGAGGAGAGGGAAGAAAGATGCAGGGAAGCGCTTGGATGTACCACCACCTCAGCCCTTCTTCCTCTCCCCCAGCAGAGGGCTGACATGGCCAAATACATGACATTACCATCCTCCTTTGCAACAAAAATGGGCGCATATTCTCTAATCTTGGCCAATGGGACCCATAGGAGGAGGGGTTTCTTGGTGTCCTCTGGGTAAGGTTTTCTTCCCTAATTCAAGGAGATGCCTGGGTGGAAATGCTCTTCCTCTCTAGCCAAATACTGTCATATCCATACGTGATGTTGGAACCATCGTCTTGGGACCACAAGGACAAGCTTAGGACCAAGCCATTATGCTGAGGAAGGCTGAGCAGACACAAGGAAAAAGAGTCTGGGTCTCCAATGACATCCTTGAGAACCAACGCTGGAGCTTCCCTAAGGGTTTTCTGATTATGTGAGACAGCAAAGCCCCTTATTGTCTAATCTCCTAGCAGTTGGGTATTTTGTCCCAGGCTGGAGTGCAATGGCACCATCATAGCTCACTGTAGCCTCAATCTCCAGGGCTCAAGTGATCCCCCTACCTCAGGCTCCTGAGCAGCTGGGACCACAGGCATGTGCCACCACACCTGGCTCATTTTATTTTTGGTACAAGCAAGGTCTTTTTATGTTGTCAAGGCTGGTCTCAAGCTCCTGGGCTCAAGTGATCTGCTTGCCTCAGCCTCCCAAGATGTTGGGATTACATCCCCAGAACTTGCAGGGTGCCCAACATCATACAGGAAATGCTTAATACACGTTTTTTAGAGTAGACGTTTCAT
Organism: Pan troglodytes; assembly: GCF_028858775.2. Taxonomy (NCBI): domain Eukaryota; kingdom Metazoa; phylum Chordata; class Mammalia; order Primates; family Hominidae; genus Pan; species Pan troglodytes. Next base: position 90,207,637 of record NC_072413.2, read on the forward strand.
TATATCTCTCTTTTTTTTAGTTTTTTGCCTAAAAAACTACAAAGATGTGTGAGACACCATGCTCGGCCAGTTGAAAATATTCTGACAGACACAGAGAAAAACAGTATTTGCTAAATTTCCCTGTTTGTAAGACTGTGCCAGGGCTTTATATAAGGTAATTGGTACATTACCCCTGTTTTACATGGGAGGAAATAGAGTCTTAGGTTAAATAGCCTGCACAAGGTTACAAATTAGGTGCCAGAGGCAGGACTCTAAGCTATTGTGACTTAAAAAACAGAACAAAACAAAATGTATTGTCCATCAACAAATGAATGGATAAACAAAGTACAGTTTATCCATACATGGAATACTATTCAGCCTTAAAGAGGAAGAAAATTCTGGTACATCTTACACATGGATGAAGCTTGAAAGCTGAGTGAAATAAGCCAGATACCAAAGGAAAAACATTGTATCATTCCATTTATATGAACTATGTAGAGTAGTTGAATTCATAGACGTGGCAAGTAGAATAGTGGGTACCAGGGACTAGGGGAGTGGGAACGGGATGTGATATGGTTTGGCTGTGTCCCCACCCAAATCTCATCTTGAACTGTAGCTCCCATAATCCCCATGTGTTGAGGGAGGGACCCAGTGGGAGATAATTGAATCATGGGGGCAGGTTCCCCCATACTGTTCTCATGATAGTGAATAAGTCTCATGAGATCTGGTGATTTTATAAGAGGTTTTCCCTTTTGCTTGGCTCTCATTCTCTCTCTTGCCTGCCGCCATGTAAGACGTGCCTTTTACCTTCTGCCATGATTGTGAGGCCTCCCCAGCCATGTGGAACTGTGCGTCCATTAAACCTCTTTTCTTTATAAATTACCCAGTCTCAGGTATGTCTTTATCAGCAGCATGAAAACAGACTAATACAGAGAGTTACTTTTTACAGGTACAGAGTTTCAGTCTGGGAAAATAAAAAAGTTCTGGAGCTGGATGGTGGTGATGGATGGGCAACACTGTGAATGCACTTAATGCCACTGAACTGTCTGCTTAAAAATGGTTACAATGGTAAATTGTATGTTGTGTATATTTTATCCCCAAAGAACTAAAAAAAGAGATGAAATGAAACTTCTGCTCTAAGGAAAAGCAAAATGTATTAAGCATTTCCTGTATGATGTTGAGCACCCTCCAAGGGCTGGGGAGGTAATGCAAAGGAGTCTGATGAATCTGGGGTTTTGTGGAGCTTCCATTCCAGTAGGAGAGGCTGGCAATAAACAAGTAAACTAATAGGACCATTGCAGATTAGTGATCATTGCTAGAATGGTAATAAATAGGTGCTATGATGGAAAATAATTGGGGTTTCTGGTATGTGTTAGGCAACATTTTAGACAGGGTAATTAACTTCATTGAGGAGTCACATTTGAATGAAGGCTTGACAGATGAGAAGCAACCACCATGATTATGTGAAGGCGCAGGGAAAGGCTTTCCAGGCAGAGAGAGTAAGAACGGCAAAGTCCCTGTGGCAGGAAAGAACTGGGGACACTTGAGTCCATTGTGATTGGAGCTCAGAGGCTTGGGTTGGAGAAAGTCAGAAGCCAGATCCTGTGGGGCCTGGTGGGCCATAGTGAAGGGTCTGGATATTATTCTAATTGAGATGAGAAGTCACTGAAAGGCATGATCTGATTTACATTTTTGGCAGGTCTCTCTGGACACTGCAGAAATTGGATTATAAGGAGCAAAATGGAGGCAGCAAGACCTGTTGGGAGGCCATTGGTGTGGCCCCAGAGAGAGCTGATGGTGGCTGGGAATTGGGGGTGGTTTAGAGAGAGGTGAACAGATTCCACCCAGGTTCTCAAGACACAAACAGGGCCTGCCAATGGGTTGGATGTGCAGGCTGCAGAAAAGGGAAGAATCAAGGCTGACTCCTCGGGGTGGGGCTTGGGCAATGGGACAGGGGATAGGGGTATGGTGAGGCCTCATGGAGAAGAAGAGGTTTGGAGCAAAATCAAGAGTTCTGTTCTGGAGTCTCGAAACAGTGCACTCTTTTCCTCTTTCCACTCCACTCCATCCTCTTCCTAAAGTTAATAAAATCAGAACGTTAAACCTGGAGTTATTACGGCTCTGTAGGCAAATCTAAGTGGTGGGCGATACGACATGGTACTAAGAAACATGCGAGAGTCTCATGGACAGCACAAGCTCCAAGGGAGCATTTTCTCATCACCTCAATAGTGTTTAGAAAAGAGAGGTGCTACCATTTGACCACTGGGGTTGGTACATTAGCACAGTGTCTTGGATAGGGCTTTCCCAGGAGCAGATCCTGAGACAAGGGTGTGCGTGCAAGGAGTGTGATTGGGAGGTGACCTCAGAAGGCACTGGCAGGAGAATGGGTGCATGAGGGAGGGAAGGGATGAACCTAGTCAGGGTTTGCTAACAAGCAGGTTATACTGTGGACAACTGGGTGTGGTCCTGCTGGGACATCTGGGAGAAAGCATAGATTGTGCACTGAATTGTCTCCCCTGGGACAAACACTGGGCTATTTATCTTCCAGGTCCTGCTCGTCATTGACTGAAGTGTGGACCTGGGGGCATCAACTCTCCAGCATCTGTTGACCCCTCATGCTGGGCCTCGGAGAAAGGCAGCAGGTGGAGCATCGCAGGTTTTTCGGGAGAAACCTGCCGGTGAGTGCCAAGGGGACGTGGAGGGGGCCTTGATAGTTTCTGTTATTGCTATACCAGTATCATGCTTTTACTTCTGCTAATTCTTTACAGCAAGTCTCAAAGCTATTAGATGGTTCAAACTGTAGTCAATAGATCTGTGTCAACAACTGTTTGTTACCATTTGAAATAAAGAATTTGTAAATCACTCCCTTGCTTGCTATAAAAAATTAGCTGGTCTAGACGGTGTGCCTAGTGATGAAAACGAATTTACATTCTAGTGAAAGCTCCTTATCATATTGCATACTGGGAACAAACACCTCACAGACTGGCACATTCTGCAGCACTGTGCTCAACTGTGAGATCCCTGAGGACAGGTCCCATGCACGTTCATCTCTGCTTCCTCAGGGCCTGGCACAGTGTCTAGTACGGAGGAGGCACTTGGTGGGTCTGTATTGTCCCATTGTACAGATGAGGAAACAGGAACACGGAGGCAGTTCTATAGTCAGGATGTTTGTCCCCTCCAAGTCTCATGTTGAAATTTGATCCTCCATGTTGGAGGTGGGTCCTAAGGTGGGGTGTTGTTTGGGTTGTGGGGTGGATCCCTCATGAATAGATTGATGCCCTCCCTGTTGGGGGAGGTGGGGGGAGTAGTTCTCAGTCCGTTAGTTCCCTTGAGAGCTGGTTGTTAAGAAAAGCCTGGCACCTCCCCCGACCTCTCTTGCTCCCTCTCTTGCCATGTGATCTCTGCACACACAGGTCCCCTTCCACCATGAGTAGAAGCAGCCTGAGGCTTTCACCAGTTGTCCCATCTTCCAGCCAGCAGAACCATGAACCATGTAATCCTCTTTTCTTTATACGTAACCCAGCTCAGTTTATGTATAGCAACACAAAATGGACTAAGACAGGCGGCCTCTCATCTCTGGGGCTTGGTGCCTCCAAACCTCAGTGCTGCTTCCTGCTGTGACAGATCCATTTGGTATGAACTCTCTCCTAGGAGAGTGACACAAATCGGATTCAAGTTCAGTGTCATTCCCTCTCCCACTCTAAGAGTTGTGTATTAGGCAGTGTCTATTTCTAGGAACAACTCAACAGCCAAAGATCTTCACCATCTCTGCTTCTGCCTGACCAGGTTTCATCCTGTTCCTAGGTGGACACCACTGAACACTCTCTTGATGAGACTGATGCTGATTCTATGATTCCACCATGAAATGGGAAATCCCAGGTACTGAGGCATTGCCTTTTGGTGGTTATTCTTTTCAACCACACAAGGCTGGCAAAGGACTCAGAAACTCCTGAGAGTTCCCAAAGAAGCAAAACTTTAATAATTGTCACAGTAACTCATGGACAGATGAACGAGAGAAAAGTCACAGAAGTGGTGATGAGAGGAAGGAGGAGGGGATAAGGGCAGAAAGAAGAGAAGCAGAAAGATGGAAACACTGTTCATTGGTAAGTCATCTGTTGGGACCTTTATGGTTCAGTATCTAGGACTGTTATTTTCCTAAAGTTGGGACAGCTGACTGAGATTCAGTATTTTCACAATTTCTAGCCAGGGGTGATAATCTGACTCTGCCATGGGCCAAATTCCACCACTACAGACTTTTGTTTGGCCAGCAAGGCATTTAAAAAATATTTGCATTTCCAATGGCTAGGCTAGGTTAGGTTACACTGCAGTAACAAGTAACTCCAATGCCTTAGGAGCAACACAACTAGAATTTATTTCTTGTTCATGTCACATGTCCGAGGATGTATTCTTCTCACAGCATCCACTCACGGACTCAGGCTCTTGGCAGCTTTCTCTTGACATGGGCTTGCAGGGCCACTGCCACAGTGAAGGGAAGGAGGCAGAGTGAATGGCTCACTGGTTCTTGAATCTTTGTCCTGGAAGGCCACGTGCCCCTTCTGTTTAGACTTCATTGTCAGGGCAAGTTGCATGACTCTCCTGACTTCGAAGGAAGAGGGGAAGGTAAACCCTAGCAGATGCCTGGAGAGCTGATCAGCTCTAATGGGGCACAGCACTGATGACAATCACAGCTGTGCCCTCTGCAGCTGGCATGATCCCACCCCTCCCTATTGTCTTACATTTTATGTTACCTGTCAGTTCCAAAAGGCACTCTAGTTTGCTAACCCCTGAGCAGGAGAACTTGAAGCATTCCATGCCCAGCTCTCTGGCACTCACCATTTAATAACTCAATCTCACTCCTCAGGCATAATCACTAGCCTTTTGTTCCTTTTAACTTGCCCACTCTACCAACTGTTCATTTTGGGTTGTTAGCTATTTACTGCACCTGGGTCCTTCCATCAGCATCAGCATCACCTGAACTTCCTTATTCCCTCTTTTTTTTTTTTTTTTTTTTTTTTATGGAGTCTTGCTCTGTCACCAGGCTAGAGTGCAGTGGCTCGATCTTGGCTCACTGGAACCTCTGCCTCTCAGGTTCAAGTGATTCTCCTGCCTCAGCCTCCCGAGTAGCTGGGACTACAGGTGCATGCCACCACGCCCAGCTAATTTTTGTATTTTTAGTAGAGACAGGGTTTCACCATGTTGGCCAGGACGGTCTCAATCTCTCGACCTCATGATCCACCTGCCTTAGCCTCCCAAAGTGCTGGGATTAGAGGCTTGAGCCACTGCACCCGGACCCTTATTCCCTTTTTATCTGGACTACTGTCTGTTGCCAATCAGTGTCCTCTTCAGTCACGATGGTCTCTCAGTATAGGAGGGCTTTTGGAGGGCACCTTCCACTGCTTCCTTCCCCTGGCCTAACCCCAGCCTCCATTCCTCACAACTCCACCATGGGCAGGTCTAGAACCAGCCCCTCTCCCCTCCCAGTCCATCTGTCCAATTAGACAGGACCATGAACATCCCTCCTGAGATGTTCGCATTCCAGACTACACTAAAGCTATAGCCACATAAACGATACAGCCATCCACTGTTTCCATATGCTTAGCCCCCCAGGAGGTATATCTAAGGTTGACATAACACCTGCATCCAGGCCAGGTGCGGTGGCTCATGCCTGTAATCTCAGCACTTTGGGAGGTGAGGCGGGCGGATCATGAGGTCAAGAGATCGAGACCATCCTGGCCAACATGGTGAAACCCTGTCTCTACTAAAAATACAAAAATTAGCTGGGCATGATGGCGTGCACCTGTAGTCCCAGCTACTCGGGAGGCTGAGGCAGGAGAATCGCTTGAACCTGGGAGGTGGAGGTTGCAGTGAGTCAAGATTGTGCCACTGCACTCCAGCCTGGTGACAGAGCAAGACTCTGTGTCAAAAAACAAACAAAGAAACAAACAAAACCAATAAAACACCTGCCTCCGTTCTGCCCCGGTAAGTGTAGAAATATTATCTGTTCCTACTTGAGGTGCTGACCTGAGCACCACCCACAGCGGGTGAAGGGTGGAAGTGAGGGGCATTTCCAGAATAAGAGGGTGTTGGGACCCAGAAGAGCTGGTGAAACATTTGCTAATGACAACACAGCAGGGCGTGCTGGGGTGTGAACCTGAAAATTGTCAAGGGGAACCAAAGTCAAGGCCAGGAAGACAGTGCTAAGTGCAAGGGGCAAGGAGAGGATGGGAACCCAGGGTGCAACCCGGGAGGGCCTATGCCAGGAGGCTCAAGAGTAGAATGAGAGGGAGGGTGTGGGTGGACAGGGCAAGGTTCAGACCCAGGCTGTGAACAGCCCAAGCACCCTGGGCCACCTCACTTGCCTCCCTGGCCCTCCACACCTTGCAAGCACTTCTAATCCAGTGTCGAGAAAAGCTGACTGAAGAAACAGAGGCAAACAATAGCTGAGAATCCGTGGGCCTGTTGCTGTGGTGGGTCAGCGACGTCTGAGCAAGTGCAGTGAACCAAAGGGCGGGACCAAGAACCACGCCCCTGAGGGAGTTTGGCTGGAGGGGAGGGGTTTGGAATGGGCTCTGGGCTCCGCAGAGGAAGAGAACACATGTGGAGTCTCTCAGGTCCCCCTTGGCCTGGCCCTGCCCAGGCAAAGCACAAGGTACTCTTTAGGGACACAAGGGCACCAGCAGGGCTGGTTTGATGCCTGATGTGAGCCTAGGTGAGGGGGAGGGGAGGAGGAAGGGGAGGAGGAAGAGAAGGAGGAAGAGGGGGAGAACTCTGCTCCCCGCTGGCAGATCCCAGGGGGGCTCCATGAGGACGCCCCAGAGGGCAGCATGCTCTGTGGCCCTTTGGACCGACCGGCAGCTGGGGAGCGCTGTGGGACAGCTCCCTGAGTGACATTTCCCTATGGGTGCCTGTAAGAATGGCTTCCCAGGGAGCAGGCCTCAGCAGACCTCATCTGGGTCCCAAAACCCTCTTATTCTGGAAATGCCCCTCACTTCCACACTTCACCCGCTGTGGGTGGTGCTCAGGTCAGCACCTCAAGTAGGAACAGATAATATTCCTACACTTACTGGGGCATGGTATGGAGTATGGAGGGGTCGCCTCCGGAGCTCCCCAGGCTGTTGGAGGTATTGCACAGGGGTGCTGCTATGATGCTGTGGTGAGTGGGGGAGAAGCTCTTTGCAGTGGGGCTATGTCCTACTGGCTGGGGAAACCTCAGGTAACGTGAATGCCTCACCTGGAGCCTGCAGTTTCCCTAAGGAGGTGTGGAGCCTTCACAGGCAAACCTCAGCCTCTCAAGGGTCTTTGTGCATCCTTTGTGGTCTTAGGGTTGGAGGGTGGGGGGAGACTTCTGTCTAAAAGGTTGCACTGCATCCAACATCAGGGCAGCACACCTGGTTCTCTGCATGCCGGGAACGCCCCAGGGCTCTGGCTTGTGCTCCCAAGCTCCCTGCAGGGTCCCATCCACCAGGCAGCGGGCCGTGCCCCACCTGCACCTGGGTTTAGAGGAGGGGTGGGTGAGGGCTCTTCTGTTCTATCCCCATGTGCAGTCAATCTTCCTTCTCTCGGTTCCCTTCAGCCACATTTTTCCTTTCGTCTTCTTACCATGAAGATGGGAAGATCACAGAAGCTCTGTGTGCTGTCCGAAGGGGATGTCTTTTAGCAGTGTGCCCAGTGGAACCCCGCAGAATTCTCAGCATTATCCCTTTTCCCCCATCTCTTGGAACCAGAGCAGAGTGAAGAAGTCCTGTCTCCCATGTTCTGCCCACCCGTGGAAGGCACCAGGGATGCCTGCTGCCCACCGTATGCAACACCTTGAGCTTCACTAACCCACCTAGTTCCTACTGTCTTCAGTGAAGCTTGAGACAGGTCCTAGAATTCCCCCTAACTTTTTTTTTTTTTCGGAGTCTTGCTCTGTCACCCTGGCTGAAGTGCAGTGGTGTAATCTCAGCTCACTGTAACCTCCACCTCCCAGGTTCAAGCGATTCTCCTGCCTCAGCCTCCTGAGTAGCTGGGACTACAGGTGTGCACCATCACACTCACCTAATTTTTGTATTTTTAGTAGAGATGGGTTTTCACCATGTTGGCCAGGCTGGTCTCGAACTTCTGACCTCCAGTGATTTGCCTGCCTTGGCCTCCCAAAGTGCTGGGATTACAGGCATGTGCCACCGCGCCTGGCCTTAGAATTCATTTTATTTGCATCTCTTTGAGTGTATTTGCCGTCTTTAGGGCTTCAGCAGGTAAAACTCCAGTCAGCAGCCCCCTTGCTTTTATAAAATAAAAGGTGCAACACAAGCACAGTTATTTTTGTTCTTGTTGTTTCTTTTTGGCTTACATTTTTAGCTACATTTCCAGAACCCTGAGAGAAAGTGGCAAGAAACTCTCTGGTGACCGCCATACTCATTTTGCCTGAGAGATGCTATAGAGAAACTCCCTCATCTCTGTAGATACGGTCTTGTCATGTTCTGATGATGCGCGTTTTCGAGGTGAGATGCTGCTAAGCTAGTACGGAACAGAAAGAGGTTGACTCAGAAGCGATTTATGACAGGACTGGAAGGAAGCCTGCTGAGGCAGTTGCCGAGGGCCTGTGAAGAAGTGCTGAATACGGAAATCTTATCATTGTTTAAAAATGAGCAAACTCAGAAACTCCGGCTTCATAGAGCTCAGCCTCAAACAGCAGTGGGAGGCAGCCGGGAGAGGCCCACCTGTGATCCTAACACCCAGAAGGGGCTCGGTCACTCTCTGAGATCCCAGCCATGGAACACAGCAGATTACAGGCCCAGCTCTGGCTGTAGCCTGGAAGGCTGGCACTCTGGATGCCAGCACAGGGCCAGAGGGTCTGGCAGCAGAGGCCAAGTAAGGGAACGAAAACAAAGGGGCAAGGAATGAGGATGAAGGCTGTGTTTGCCTAGACAGTGCCTGACACATTGCAGACGTGCAGTAATGTCTGTGGAATGGAGGCACAAATGGATGAACGCCTCCTCCACCATCCAAGTACATGCCACCATTCTATGTACTTGGGATACATCCAGAACAAACCAAATAGTCCAACATTTCTGCCCCTGTGGAACTTCTATTCTAGAGGCAGGGGAGACGGATGGCAAATATAACAGACGTACATGCGATGTAGTGTCCTAGAAGGAGACAAGTGTTCTGAAAACAATCAAGAAGGCTAAGGAGGCTTGGACATGCTGGGGGCTGGTGGGTGTTGCAAGTCTTAGTGGGGTGGTCAGGGCAGGCAGTGCCTCACATGCCAGAGCTGAGCGAGGCCTTGCAAATGGGTGAGAGAGTCAGTTGTGTGGATAAGAGTATCAGGCAAGAGGAGGTAAGAGGAGAAAGCCTGTGCGAAAGCAGGAGTGATCGAGAGGGAGAATGACAGAAGACACAGTCTGAGAGACAAGAAGGAAATCAGTGAAAATCCTGGCAGGAAGCAGATGGCCTGCTCACATTGGAGGACTGGGGGGACTTTACTTAAAGGACCATTGCAAAGAGTAGGCAGATGTAGAGACACCCCAAGGAATAGCACAGCACCCCCCACCCCAGATGCCATGGCCACCCCTGGAATTAAAGGGGCAAGAAAAGTGAAGCTACAGGAACCTAGGGAGAGAGGAGAGGGCTGCTTCCTGGTTGATTGACAACTGCTGGCCCTTGGGGACCCCTGCAGGGAGAAAGCTGGGGGGAATAAGTACCCCAACTCCACTGTCCTCTCACCCAATCTGTTGCCCAGGTTCTGTTATTGTTGGAGCCCAGTGCAAAGCTAGAGAACCCATTGCAGGTTGGCCTCCTAAGCCAGAGACCTGCAGAGAGCAGAGTGGAGAAGGGTGGGGGTGGACATGGAGAGGCTAACCAGAGGCACCCAGACGGTGTAGGGCGCTGGGGCCAGCGAAGGACTTTGGCTTCCCCTCTGAGTGAGACACAAGCCCCTGGGGGTGCTGGACAGAGTGACAGGATCTGACATCATAAATAAGCACCAGCTGCCAATCATTAGTGACCAGGAGCTGAAGAAGGGAGGTGGGTGGAGAAGGAGGCGCAGGGAATCAGAGCGGGTGGTTTGCGCAGGCTAGGTGGGGAGGGAGAGGTGCACAGTGCCCAGCACCTCCAGCCCGAAGCAGCTTGGATCTACCAGGGCTGTTCTCCTCCTCCCCACTGAGAGGAGTGCTCTGGATCTAAGAGTTTACTCTCCACCCAGTGAGGTAGGCCTGGGCCCCACAAAGGACTGCCACAGACACCAGGTATGTGGCTGTGGCCCTGAGCCATCCCAAGGGGACCTTATGAAGCCCCCAGTGCCAGCATGAGTTGGACTATGTGTTGCCCTTTGCTTACTGTTGTGGGCTCAATTGTGCCCTCCCAAAATATGTTGAAGTTCTATCCCCCAATACCTCGGAATGTGACCTCATTTGGAAATAGGGCCATTGCAGATGCAATTAAGATGAGGTCACCCTGGAGAAGGGTAGGCTCTTAATCCAATATGACTGGTGTCCTAATAAGAAGAAGGAAGAGAGTGTGGAGATAGACATGAGACATGCAGGGAGAAGGCCGCGTTTAGTCAGAGGCAGAGACCTGAGTGATGCTGGAGGTTGGTGGCTGCCATCAAAAGAAACCAGAAGAGGTGACGAAGGATTCTGCCCAGAATTTCACAGAGAACACAGCCCTGCTGACACCTTGATTTTGGACTTCTGGCCTCCAAAACTGTGAGAGAATCAGTTTCCATTGTTGAATCCATCCAATTTGTGGGGCTTTGTTCTGGCAGTCCTAGTGTGCTAGTCCATTTTCAGTTGCTGATAAAGACATACCTGAGACTGGGTAACTTATAAAGAAAAAGAGGTTTAATGAACTCATAGTTCCATGTGGCTGGGAGGGCCTCACCATTATGGTGGAAGGTGAAAGGCATGTCTTACATGGTGGCAGACAAAAGAGAGAACGAATGAATCAAGTGAAAGGGGAAAACCCTTATAAAACCATTAGATCTCGTGAGACTTATTCACTACCATGAGAACAGTATGAGGGAAACCGCCCTCATGATTCAATTATTTCCCACCAGGTCCCTGGCACAACACATGGGAATTATGGGAGCTACAGTTCAAGATGAGATTTGGGTGGGGACACAGCCAAACCATATCACCTAGGAAACTGATATGCCCACTCTCTCAGTTCAGATGCCCAATGAAGGGCTTTCAGGCTGCTTGGCTGATGTCTGGCTAAATTGTGCTGACTTCCCAACTTGGGTTCTTTTCCTGGGCGCCTATGATAATTTCACAGCCAGACTGACCAGGAAGAGGTGGCCCTTTGCTTGGCAAGCCCTGGCCCTCCCCTATTGGTCAGGGCCCTGGGTTGCTTGGGGGGCGACAACTGCAAATAGCTGCCTGGCCAGGCACTGACTGCAGGATGAAGGTGCAGTAATTGTGCAAGATGCTGTGAGGCCTCCGGTGGGGGGCTACAAAAGACACTGAGTCCAGCATGAATCTGGCATAGAGTTGGCATTCAATAAATCCTTCATGAACGACCTTTTCTGGACTTTTGAGCTGGTGTTGTGGTTGAACAGTGGCCTCCAAAAAGATACGTCTGTATTCATATCCTGGGAATCTGTGAAAGTGACCTTTATTACAAAATAGGTATTTGCAGATGTAATTCGGTTAAGGATCTTGAGATGAGATCGTCCTGGATTAACTGGGTGGCCCTAAACCCAATGATAAGTGTCCTTATAAAGAGACAGGAGAGAAGTCACAGACATCATGCAAAGATGGGGGCAGAGATTGGTGTGATCTGGCCACAAGTGAATGAGGCCAAGTATGGCTGGCAGCCACCTGGCACTCGCAGAAGCAAGGAAGTCTTCTCCCCTAGAGCCTTTGGAGGGAGCCTGGCTCTGCTGACACCTTGACTTCAGACTGCTGGCCTGCAGAACCAGGAGAGAATAAATTCCTTGACACGAGTGGCTTCTCCATCATCATCAGAGCTGGTCTTTCCTTTAGCTAAGGTTACCACCTCTGTGGAAGCTAACAGAATGTCTGAAGAAAGCCCAGGGATGGGACTGAGTTGGTGGACTCTGGAGGGATCCATTCTAAGGAAGGTCAGAGAGAGTTGGATGAAGCCAGGGGCGAGCACAGCACATTATTAAGCATGAGTGGGCATTTGTGCTCCTGTCTGCCTGGCTCTGGTTTGCTTCTCTTATTTGTTATTTGTCTTGATCCTGGTTCATGCCTCTGATGAAAATGTTCTTTAATGAAGAATTTCACATAGAGAGAAATGGCCTAGTTATGGGTCCATCTCAGGGGGACATTCTCTTCACAAAGACAGTTTCTCATCTTCCTGGGATCCCATTGGCGGTGGCACAGGCTCCCTGGGCCACCAGGAGGACTGTTTACTTCTGTTTCCTGGACAGCTGGCTTGGCCTGGATGGACCAGAGCAGGTTCCTCACCTCTCTGCTGAGCGGTTCTTCCCGGGGACAGCAGGCTGCAGTGCTGATGAGGTTTGGCTGTGTCGCCACCCAAATCTCATCTTGAATTGTAGCTCCCGTAATTCCCATGTGTTGTGGGAGAGATCTGGTGGGAGATAATTGAATCATGGGGCGCTTTCCCCCATACTGTTCTGGTGGTAGTGAATAAGTCTTATGAGATCTGGTGGTTTTATAAGGGGAAACCCCTTTTGCTTAGCTCTATTCTCTCTTGCCTGCTGCCATGTAAGATATGCCTTTCACCTTCTGCCATGATGGTGAGGCCTCCCCAGCCATGTGGAACTGTGAGTCCATGAAACTTCTTTTCTTTTATAAATTACCCAGTCTCAGGTATGTCTTTATCAGCAGTGTGAAAATGGACAAATACACTGCCATCTCAGGCATTCATAATGAGGCAGCTTGAACCAAGGCTGGGGCCTCTTTCCCCTGTTCCCATCCAGCTGGCCTTGCCGGTCTTGCCAGACTTGGAGCCCAGTGCAGAACATGAGTTCCCCGCCTCCACCCTCCCCACCCACATCTGCTTTTTTGGACTGAGGGTTCTTCTGACCAAACGAAAACACAAGCGTGGTATGAAGAAGAGATGAAGAACCTGAGGATGTTGATTTAGTCTAGAAAGGAGAAGACAGAGGGACCCACGAATGCAGCCTCAGGTATGAGAAAGTTACTCTCTTCCCATAGCCGAAGATTAACTAGGGCTGTTCTGGAAGGTTCCCGACCCAGAGTGGGTCAGACTCAAGAGATACATTTTAGTTTCATATGTAAACACAAACTTGACAAACTCTCAGAATGCAGTGGTTGTGCATGGAGAGCTTTCCCCATGCTCTGCCAGTCTCTGTGGTGACTACCGAAGCCCAAAGCCTCCGTGGAAGGGGCAGGTCCTGACACTTCCATAGACCCTGACCACGGAGTGGTGGATGGATGGGATGAGAGCCACCAGCTGACCTGGGGCCAGCCAGTCCTTTGGCTGACCAGTGACCAACCAGGTGCTTTCCCTTAAGAATTTGAACTAAGAGACATAGATTTGTCCATGGAGGGGCCGGGGAGGCGCTCTTGCAGGAGGTGATGCCATCAGTGCCCCATGCATGTCCCCTCCAGTCTCACCTCTGCACACTAAAGGTGGCTTCATGGCCACGCCAGTGTGCGCTCTATCAAGTTAATGACCCTAGAAGTAGCCCTTGCCATGATGAGCTGATTTAGTGGGTAAATGCCGGCTTCCTCATCCCTTGGTTGGGATAACTCTCTTTTCCAGAGTTTCCCGGCAGGATTGAGTTTCAGTTGTCCGTGGTGGTAATTCGTTTGATAATGTCTTTTTATTGATGTCCATCTTCCCTATCTCACTTCCTCACTCCCTTACAAAGGGATTCCTTTCAAATAAACTACTTGCCTAAAAGGTTTTTTTTTTTTTTTTTTTTTTTTTCAGGGTCTACCCCTGGAACAACTCAAACAAAGATGGGATTGGATCTACTAGGTCATGTAGACTTGAGGCTGGTGACCATGTTGGGTCAGATATTAGTGGGAAGGCAAGCCTGGAGAAAGATGGGGTGGAAGGAACCTGACTGTGAAGGTCCCCATGGCCTCTGAGAGACAAGGAGATAGAGGCCAGAAGTCACCTGCGAAACAGAGGGAAGAACTCTGAGCCCACACACCCACAATCTCCTTGTCTTCTGCTACATGGCTTCTGTTCCTTGCAGTCAAAGCATCTTAACAACAGTTAACTCTATAAAACTTACTATATGCCAGGCACTGTCTTAACCTCCATGCCAGCAGGGTAGCCAGATTTAGCAAACAAAAATCCAGAATGCCCAGTTAAACTTAGGACATAGTTATACTAAACAAAATATTTGTAATCTAAAATTCAAATGTAATGAATTTAAATTTAATCTGGCAACTCTACATACTATCATATAAGGCACATTCTCTTATTGTTTTACAGCAGAGGAAACAGCAATTGAGTAACTTATCCAGGTTCACACAGCTGCTAAACAGTAGGGCTGGGCTGGGCCCCAGGCAGTCTGACTCCAGAACTTGGCCTCTGAGCTGCCTCTTCAGTACCTTTACTGGTCCCATATCAACCAACAGTGAGGTGAGCTGTCTCTCAAAGGAGTGAGTTTCTCATCACTTGTTTTTTGTGGCCAAGCAGTTGAGGAGCATCATGGGTTGGTGTTTGATTTCTACCTGGGAAATCTTTAAGGCAAGAGAGATGAATCTTAGTGTTGCCTTGGCAGAGGAGCAAATGGGAATTGCTGCTCTGCAGGGACCAGAGCTTGTCCGAGCAAAGGATGTGTGCGTTTTCCTATGAATCGGTTGTAAGCCATTGGTATGCAGCCACTGTCCCTAGTTTGCCCAGGATGGCTCCCGCTTAGGCGTGTCATCTTGTAGTCCCATCCGGTTCGCCATTTTACTTCCAAGCCAGGTGTATTATAATAATAGTTGCATTCAAGCAGACTGGATAGGCTTGGTAGACCACTTGATACCTCCAGCTCCACATCATGGCCTCATCTAGTTGTGTGGACCACATGTGAAACCTTTGCTTTGTGGTTAAATTCAGAAGCTTCCTAGCAACATCTCTCTTTGTTGCACAGCATAACCAACACCTCTCTTGTAAGGACAGCACACAGGGCGTTCCCAAATGACATGAGTGACTCGGTAAATCTAACTGCTGCCAGGCGTGCCTGGTGGGAGGAGAAAGTATCCGATGTGATGCTGCTGACCTCATGGGCAGTTGGCATGCCAGCCAGTTGTGCCAATGGCCTGTACCAATAGCTTGGGCTATGGCCTGCAAAATGCTCAAAGCCACCAGGCTGCCAGTTGATGGTGTCAGTGGGAAGATGGGAAATCGTAGATTAGATATGTATAAAATATGTGTGGGAAATTCAGGCTAAACAGTCCTACCCGGGGTGGGGGGTGCTATATAGAGAGAAGACTGAGTGCTTTTGCTACAGTTGCATTGTCATTTATCACATGGTGCCACTCCCCTTATTCATTTATTGTTTGTTGATGATTTTTACATTTTTCAATAAACCGTTCAGGCCACAACGAGCTCAAAAACATTTCCATGCGTATTTAGTAGAAACTCGAGTATCACATTTCTGTTTCTCAAGCAAGTTGATGATGAACATGACCTAGCACAAAGTGTTGATGTTTGCCAGCGCACCACAGTGGCTAAAGTCACCGACCATCTGAAAACCAGTTAGTCACAAATCTACCGCAGAAGCTTCAACATCTAAGGTGAAAGACCATGGCTGTTTGTAGGAGACAGTGCTCAAAGGAGATGATTTAACACGTGCAGTTACAGAAAAATACACTCACACACCACTTTGCACACCGGGATTTTTTGTTTATATCAAATGGTTGTTCTTTAAAATTAATCTTGTTCATTTTGGGGGGAAAATATTTGAATAGACATTACTCCAAAGAAGATATACAAATGGCCAATAAACGCACAAAAAAGATGCTCAACGTCTCTAGTTTTTAGAGAAATGCAAATCAAAACCACAGTGAGATACACCTCACACCTATCAGGATGGCTTTTATCAAAAAACAGAAAATAGCAAAAATAACAAGTGTTGAAGAGGATAGGGAGAAATTGAAAGCTTTGTGCATGATGAGTGGGAATGTAAAATGTTACAGCCAGTGTGGAAGTTCCTCAAAAAGATAAACCTAAAATTATCATGTGATCCAACAATTTCTCTTCTAGGTATAAGCCCGAAAGAATTGAAATCAGGAACTCAAACGGATACTGTACACCCATGTTCACAGCAGCATCATTCACAACAGACAAAGAGGAAGCAACCCAACTGTCCATCGATGGATGAATGGATAAACAACATATGGGATATACAGAGAGTGATTGTTATTCAGCCTAAAAAAGGAAGGGAATTCTAACACATGCTACAACATGTACGAACCTTGAGGACATTATGCTGAGTGAAAAAAGCCAATAACAAGAGGACACATATTGTATGATTCCACTTATATAAGGTACCTAAAGCCGTCAAATTCATAGAAACAGAAAGTAGAATGGTGGTTACCAAGGGCTGGGGTAAGGGAAATTGGGAGTTAGTGTTTAATGGGTATGGAGTTTTAGTTTGGGATAATAAATAAGTTCTGGAGGTGAATAAAGGTGATGTTTTCATAACAATGTGAATGTACTTAATGCAACGAACCATAGTACACTTGAAAATGGCTACAGTGAGGCCAGGCGTGGTGGCTCACGCTTGTAATCCCAGCACTTCGGGAGACCGAGGCGGGTGGATCACCTGAGGTCGGGAGTTCGAGACTAGCTTGACCAACATGCAGAAACCCCATCTCTACTAAAAATACAAAAGTAGTCAGGTGTGGTGGGGCATGTTTGTAATCCCAGCTACTTGGGAGGTTGAGGCAGGAGAATCGCTTGAACCCTGGAGGCAGAGGTTGCGATGAGCTGAGATCATGCATTGCACTCTGGCCTGGGCAACAAGAGTGAAACTCCGTCTAAAAAAAAAAAAAAAGGCTACAATGGTAAATTTTATGGTATGTGTATTTTATCACAATAAAAAAAATCAATCTTGCTCATTTTATATTCCAAGTTTTCTTGTAGATGTACAAAGAGAAGTGATAACTTAATGTGTTGGTTTCATTGGCCGAACAACTTTGCAGACAGATAAATGACGCTAATTTGTCATTAATGTTATCCGATGTTCCAAGTATAAGCTAACTCTCATAAGGGTTTGATATTTTTCAGCCAACTCACAGAACCAAAATAAAGCTTTGGGAAGTTCACTTTGTCAAAGATGAAACATTCAAAATAAATGTAAACACTATTTTAAATTTAGTTAAAATGTTCAGCCTTGAAGATAAGATTGTTTTTGTGGTCTTAATACAAATACATATTTTGCCAAATCACAGCTTCATGATAAAAACAGTGTTTTGCTAAATTTAACTACCAAGTAGCAACGACCTTGGAATTGGTTGTAATGAACATGTAATTTCTATTTTATTCAAACCAGCTGTGATAATCTACCAACTGAAATACAAGCTGCAGTTGTTAAATGTTACAAATATTTTTATACCTACTCAGAGTAACTATGATTAAGCTGAAGTAGTATTTAAAAAAAAAAAACAACTTTGGCAACATAGTATATGTTTTTTTCTTTGCTGCAAATCATTAAACAGATTTTAGAAATGTTTCAGCTTTTGCAGAAGTACTTTGTAAATCAGCCCAACAGCTTTCTGATGATACCAAACTTTTTTTTTTTTTACATTTTGGTTAAAAATACATATATTTTGGTTAAAAATCATTTGGAAATATTTAATCAAAGTACTCAGTGGATGGCGCACTAAAATAAAACATCATATTTTAAAACTTCTAGCACATTGCAAGGATTGAAAACAAAGCTTGCAGGAAGAAATGGAGACTTATCCCCCAAAAAGCAAGAAAGGAACTGGACAAATTGAAGGGTGAGAACATCCATAGTATAATCCACTATTGTGCTTTAGCAAATTGTAACTTGAAAAGGTGCTCAACATCATTGATCATTAGAGAAATGCCAATCAAAACTACAATGAAGTATCATCTCACCCCAGTTAAAATGGCTTCTATCCAAAAGGCAGGCAATAACAAATGCTGGCGAGGATGCAGAGAAAAGGGAACCCTTGTACACTGTTGGTGGGAATGTAAATTAGTGCAACCACTGTGGAGAACGGTTTGGAGTTTCTTCAAAAAACTAAAAATAGAGCTACCATATAATCCAGCAACCCCACTGCTGTGTAGGTACGCAAAAGAAAGGAAATCAGAATATTGAAGAGATATTTGCATTTCCATGTTTTTTCCAGCACTATTTACAATAGCCAAGATTTGGAAGCAACCTAGGTGTCCATCAACAGATAAATGGAAAAAGAAAATGTGGAACATATATTCAAGGGAGTATTATTCAGCCATAAAAAAGAATGAGATCTTGTCATTTGCAACAACATGAATGGAACTGGAGATCATTATGTTAAGTGAAATAAGCCAGGCACAGAAAGACAAACATCACATCATGTTCCCACTTATATGTGGGATCTAAAAATCAAAACAATTAAACTCATGGAGATAGGGAGTAGAAGGATGTAACCGAGGCTGAGAAGGGTAGTGGGGGAAGGGGGTGGGAAGAAGGTGGGGATGGTTAATGGGTACAAAAAAATAGGATGAATAAGACCTAGTATTTGATAGCACAATAGGGTGACTATAGTCAATAAAAATTTAATTATACATGTTAAAATAACAAAAGAGCTGGCCAGGCGTGGTGGCTCATGCCTGTAATCCCAGCGCTTTGGGAATCCCAGCACTTTGGGAAGCCCAGTTTTGTACCCATTAACTTGAGGTTAGGAGTTCACCTGAGGTTAGGAGTTCAAGACCAGCCTGGCCAACATGGTGAAACCCTGTCTCTACTACAAATACAAAAATTAGCCATGTGTGCCTGTAATCCCAGCTACCTGGGAGGCTGAGGCAGAGAATTGCTGGAACCCAGGAGGCCGAGGCTGCAATGAGCTGAGACTGCGCCACTGCACTCAAGCCTGGGTGACAGAGGGAGACTGTCTCAATAAATAAATAAATAAATAAATAAAGAGCGTAATAGGATTGTCTTTAACACAGACATTCTCCATTATGTGATTATTACACATGGCATGCCTGTATCAAAACATCTCATGTACCCCATAAATATATATACCTCCTATGTACCCGCAGAAATTAAAAATGAAAAAAACACAAAATTTTAGATGTCAAATTAATAAAGGCAGAGTAAGAAGTTTTTTAAAAAAGAAAATCTTAACTTGAGGGGAGAGGGGAGAATCTTTTAACAGAGCTTCTTCTTCTTTTTTTTTTTTTGAGACAGGATCTCACTGTCTCACCCAGGCTGGAGAGTGCAGTGGCACCACCTCAGCTCACTGCAGCTTCCACCTACTGGGTTCAAACAATTCTCCTGCCTCAGCCTCCCGAGTAGCTGGGGTTACAGGCGTGCACCACCATGCCTGGCTAATTTTAGTAGAGATGGGGTTTCACCATGTTGGCCAGGTTGGTCTCGAACTCCTGACCTCAAGTGATCTGGCTGCCTTGGCCTCCCAAAGTGCTGAGATAACAGATGTGAGCCACCACGCCCAGCCACATTTTATTTTCAAACACAGTTTTTGAATAGAATGATTTCATAGGTCCATTAATGTGATAAAACCAATTTGTTTGTCTCTAAATACTTCTATGTAATTTCAATTATGTTTAGGGTCTCCTACTCCCATGGCAGAGCGATAAGTCTGTAGAGTTTAAAATCCTGCTCAAGAAGGCTATTTGGAGGGGCCATGGGATGTCCCGGAGACTGTGTGAAGTCCGTGGGCAGCAGGAAAAAGGGGAAAATGCATTGCCCACCTCAAGATATTTGCAACTGCAGGGCCGCAGTGGGAGTTGCCAAAGAACACGAGGCCGACGCTGGGGAAAGGTTGTCAAATTCCATCAGACTCAGAGGGCTTAGAGCCACTTTACTACAGTATCAATCAAGTGCAAATTTTCTTCCTCTTTCTCCCTGCTTTCCCTCCTCATGCTCCATCCCAGATGGGCCAGAAACCAGAAACAGAAGTGAGCAAACCAGGGAGGAAAAAGGAGGGAGAGAAGGACACTGTCTGCTGTCCCCAAGGGGGGTGATCTTCCTGCAGGTGGCTGTGGCAAGAGCAGGGGCAGAAGGCTCATCTGTGAGTCAAGACTTAAGTGTGGATTGGACTGGAGATTTGATTTTCTGAGTGGAGACCATGTTTGCAAACAAAGCTAGCTTCAGGTGAGGCGCAGCGGCTCACGCCTGTACTCCCGGCACTTTGGGAGGCTGAGGTGGATCAGCCTGAGGTCAGGATTTCAAGACCAGCCTGGCCAACATGGTGAAACCCTGTCTACTGAAAATACAAAAATTACCCCAGCATGGTGGCCGGTGCCTGTAATCGCAGGTACTCGGGAGGCTGAGACAGGAGAATTGCTTGAACCCAGGAGGTGGAGGTTGCAGTGAGCCTAGATTGTGCCACTGCACTTCAGCCTGGGCGACAGAGGGAGACTCTGTCTCACAAAAAAAAAAAAAAAAAAAAAAAAGGAAAGTTACTCTAGGACTTTTTAAAACCAAAGAGTAAACCAAAATCAAAGGGCTAATTAACAGGAATGAAGTACTGATCCATGCTACAATGTGGATGGACCTCAATAATAATATTGTCCTAAGTGAAAGAGGCCAGACACAAGGCCACATAGTGTATGGATTCATTGATATGAAACATCGGAAGAAGTTAATTCATAGGGACAGAAAGCAGACTCATGGTTGCCAGGGCCTGGGGGACGGGGTAAGGGGACCACTAGTGGGTACATGGTTTCCTTCCAGGATGATGTAAATGTCTTGGAACTAGACAGAGCTGGTGGTTGTATATCACTGGGAATGTCCTAACTGTCCCTGCATTGTACCCTTGCAATCGTCAATGTTTAATTTTATGTCATGTAAATTTTTTCTGAATTAAAAAAAACAAAACCAAAGGCTGCCCCAAATGTTCATCCAAGTATAGGAGAAGATGCTCCCTATAGGCAAGATTAAAGGACAGTGCCAGACAAAAAGTTGTAAGGAGAGTACCCCATACACTCTGCATCTAGCATACATTACTACATAGAGCTACATGCATAAAACCACATCAACTGTACTCTCTGGAGATTTAAAGAATTTCCAAGGGCAAATATGGACTCTACTGGAATTTCACCTAATATGCTGACTTCAGAAAAGTAACTTTATATCCTCTGAGCAGCAGTGAGGCATTAGGCAGGCGGTGGCAAGACAGAAACTCCGAGAGTGTGTCTCCCTGTGAGCTAGGTCTCATTAGTAGGAGAGTTCTAGACTGGGGTAAAGTTCTGCAAAACTGTTGCTGCGGACCCTGGGCCACTTTGGACCCAGAACCAGCCAGACCTCCCTGAAGTTCCTCCTGAGGCCCAGCTCTTTGCTTTGTACTGAGTTCTCCTTCCTGTGAATCCTGGCCATAAATCCCCAAATTCCTACAGGGGTTCTGTGCCTAGCAACCAAAGTCGCTGGACGGCATAGTCTAAGAAGCCTGCTGACTTGGAAGAAAGCCCTTGCTCCAGAAGAGAAGTGACTGGCAGCTGGCAGGCATCCTGGGTATCTGCGCTGGCTGTTGTATGCCCAAGAGAAGATATGCAGACTCTTTTAAAAACTGGCAGGCAGATGCTAAGTTTTAAGCTTACAAATGTGCATCAAAATAGGAAAGGATTAAACCAGAGAAGCAGGGAAATAATTAGGATCCAAACTCTACTACTAACTTAGATGAAGAACTCACCTCTTCATGCCTCAGTTTTCCCTTCTGTAAAGTGGGAATCCTTTTGATTTCACCACATGGTTAGTGATGTAACATGTATAAAATGTGAAAAATGATCTATCATGTATCATTTATAAAATGACACACATACATATGGAATGGCATTGAAAAGTACAAAGTGTGAATATAAAATGTAAGGGTTTTACCCAGGTAGATTTATGCAGGAGCTTATTCAGAAATACACCTACCTTGGTCAGGCACGGTGGCTCATGCCTGTAATTCCAGCACTCTGGGAGGCTGAAGCAGGTGGATCACCTGAAGTCAGGAGTTCAAGACCAGCCTGGACAACATGGTGAAAATCCCATCTCTACTAAAAATACAAAAATTAGCTGGCATGGTGGCGCATCCCTGTAATCCCAGCTACTCAGTTAGCTGAGGCAGGAGACTCACTTGAACCCGGGAGTCGGAGGTTGCAGTGAGCCAAGACTGCACACTGCACTCCAGCCTGGGTGACAGAGCGAGACTCCATGTCAAAAAAACCCCACAAAACAACACCAACACCAACAACAAAAAGCCTACCTGGTGGCAAGACCCGGCTATCAGTGTTTTGGGATAAGGGGGCCAGCAGATGGATCTATAGTCAGGCTTGATTAATTTACACAGGACTTGCACATCTGTCTGGGATGCATACAGATCCCATGTTCTGAATTTGTCAAGACCAAATTAGCTAGAATGGTAAGCCTAAATGAGAAAAATTAATCATCAACCCCTCATTATGGTTGCTTTTGCTTTTCAGCATTAATAAACACTAGGATTACAAATAATACAACATATGCAATTTTTAAGTTGGGTATTAATTAGTGCAAAGAACAAGTTTGGGGGTATTTCTTCTTTCTTTACCAAGCTAGGAAGGTGAAGGATTTCTATGGCAGTTTGCTGATTTCGAATTGAGAGTTTGACCTTTATGTTCCATTCTGTACCACTCAAGATGACATTCAATTCAACTCAGTAGTGTTAAAGCAAACTAAATACGGCCTGAGAATGACTCAGTACTTCTATATTTGTGAATGAACTGTAACCTAGCTTAATAGTCATACATAATTGAAAACCTAACTTAATAGTATGCATCTGTAACAATAGCCAAGTGTTAGCCAATCCCAGCGGCCATACTTCAAACACTCATAGACTGCTCAGTGTTCAAACTGCCTTCATATAAGGCAAATGCTGAGCTGTAACCAGTCTCGCTGTTTCTGTACCTCACTTCCGATTCTTGTATGTCACTTTACCTTTTTTGTCTATAAATTTGTTCTGACCCCAAGGCAACCCTGGAGTCTCTGTGAATCTGCTGTGATTCTGGGGGCTGCCCGATTCATGAATGATTCATTGCTCAATTACACTCCTTTAAATTTAATTCAGCTATCAGTAGATAATGAGTTTCTATTTTGCACCCAGCCCTGGGGATCTCGCACTGGGAACAGCGAGGTGAATGAGACAGTTTACCTAAACTTCAGGTTGCATGCAGGCTCTTGGAGATAATCCCAGACTTAGCCCTGGAGTTTGAAGAAGGTGGATAATCCAAACCTGCAACAGACATACTTACCATGCTCCACCATGTATTCCGGCCAAGGATTTTCATGGAGTTAGCACTAACAGAGGTAGACACCCAAGCTGGAAACTGTTTCTTTGAGTAGCTACAAAACTCCTTGTGTCCCTTAAGGATATCCTGAATTGAGAGTCTGGTATTTAAACTGACAGTCACTCATCTCATTGAAGGGCAGACATCTGAAATTAGAATGCAGAAAGATCAGGAAAGCAGAAGATGACATTTTGCATGCTTTCAGGAGTCCAGGCGGTGTGTTTTAAGTCGCTACACTCATCTGCATGATAGTTTAAGGAGTTTTGTTTGTTTTTTAAACAACCACCCAAACTCCAAACCAATTTTCAGCCTGAGTACTCCCCATGAGTTTGCTCCAAATACTAAACAGATGGGCTCTGAGTTGAGTTTTCCTGAAGCTATGCCTTGTCCAGCTCAGAAATACAATAAGCAAGACTCACCCAAAAGTCTAAGAACATTGATTAAAAAAAATTTCCCCCAAGGACCACAAAATACCTGCCCTGATTTGCCTGCAAACTGCGGTGTTCTTCAGGGGCTTCCAGTTTCCTCTTGGCTAAATAAGAGACCAGCCAAACCCAGAGATTCTCAGGTGTTTGTTTCCCAAACAGTTCTGTTCAGCACAGGCTGAAAAAGGCTGAGGATTCAATTTTGCTATTTGGTGAAGGAAACGAGGGAATATCCTCTTATGTTGTGTCAAGTACTGAGAGGAATCAAATTTTAGAGCTGGATGACACCTTAGATGCGGTCCAATGACCCCTCTTTATTTTTTATTGTGGTAAAATATACATAACATACAACTTAGCATTTTAGCCATTTTAACTGCACAGTTCAGTGGCATTAAGTACATTCACACTGTTGTGCAATCATCACCACCCTCCATCTCCAGAACTCTCTTCATCTTCCCAAACTAAAACTCTGTACCCATTAAACACTCACTCCCAACTCCCTCTGCCAGCCCCTAGTAACCACCTTTCTTTCCTTCTTTCCTTCTTTCTTTTCCTCTTTCTTTCTTTCTTTTCTCTTTATTTTTCTTTCTCTTACTTTTTCTTTCTTCTCTTTCTCTTTCTCCTCTTTCTTTCTTTCTCTCTTTCTTTCTTTCCTCTTTTCCTTTCTTTCTTTCCCTCCCTCCCTTCTTTCTTTCTTTCTTTTTCTTTATTTCTTTTCTCTCTCTCTCTCTCTTTCCTTCTTTCTTTCTTCAGACAGGGTCTCATTCTGTTGCCCAGTCTGGAGTGCACTGGTGCAATCATGGCTCACTGTAGCCTTGACCTCCTGGGCTAAAGCGACTCTCACACCTCAGCCTCCTGAGTAGCTGGGACTACAGGTGTGCACTACCATGCCCAGCTAATTTTTACAGTTTTTGTAGACACGAAGTCTTGCTATGTTGCCCAGGCTGGTCTCAAACTCCTGGGCTCAAGTGATCCTCTTGCCTCAGCCTCTCAAATTGCTGGTATTATAGGCATAAGCCACCACGCCTGGCCCATTCTACTTTCTGTCTCTATGAATTAGACTACTACTCACTTATATAGGTACCTTACATAAGTGAAATCATACAGTATTTCTCCTTTTGCGACTGTCTTATTTCAGTCAGCATAATGTCCTCAAGGTTCATCCATGTTGTAGCATGTGTTAGAATTTCCTTCCTTTTTTTTTTTTTTTTTTTTTTTGACAGAGTCTCACTCTGTCACCCAGGCTGGAGTGCAATGGCACGATCTTGGCTCACTGCAACCTCTACCTCCTGGTTTCAAGCAATTCTCCTGTCTCAGCCTCCCGGGTAGATTACAGGCACACACCACCATGCCTGGCTAATTTTTGTATTTTTAGTAGAGATGGGGTTTCACCATATTGGTCAGGCTGGTCTCGACTCCTGACCTCAGGTGATCCACCCACTTTGGCACCCCAAAGTGTTGAGATTACAGGTGTGAGCCACTGCGCCCAACCAAATTTCCTTCCTTTTCTTTTTTGATTATACTTCAAGTTCTAGGGTACATGCGCACAATATGCAGGTTTGTTACATATGTGCCATGTTGAGTGTGCTGCACCCATTAACTCATCATTTACATTAGGTATATCTCCTAATGCTATCCCTCCCCCCTCCCCCCACCCCACAACAGGCCCCAGTGTGTGATGTTCCCCTTCCTGTGTCCATTGTTCAACTCCCACCTATGAGTGAGAACATGTGGTGTTTGGTTTTCTGTCCTTCCGATGGTTTGCTCAGAATAATGGTTTCCAGCTTTATCCATATCCCTACAAAGGACATGAACTCATCCTTTTTTATGGCTGCATAGTATTCCATGGTATATATGTGCCATATTTTCTTAATCCAGTCTATCATTGATGGACTTTTGGGTTGGTTCCAAGTCTTTGCTATTGTGAATAGTGCTGTAACAAACATACGTGTGCATGTGTCTTTATAGCAGCATGATTTATAATCCTTTGGGTATATACCCAGCAATGGGATGGCTGGGTCAAATTGTATTTCTAGTTCTAGATCCTTGAGGAATCACCACACTGTCTTCCAGAATGGTTGAACTAGTTTACAGTCCCACCAACAGTGTAAAAGTGTTCCTATTTCTCCACATCCTCTCCAGCACCGTTGTTTCCTGACTTTTTAATGATCGCCATTCTAACTGGTGTGAGATGGTATCTCATTGTGGTTTTGATTTGCATTTCTCTGATGGCCAGTGATGGTGAGCATTTTTTCATGTGTCTGCTGGCTGCATAAAAGTCTTCTTTTGAGAAGTGTCTGTTCATATCCTTTGCCCACTTTTTGATGGGGTTGTTTGATTTTTTCTTGTACATTTGTTTAAGTTCTTTGTAGATTCTGGATATTAGCCCTTTGTCAGATGGGTAGATCGTAAAAATTTTCTCCCATTCTGTAGGTTGCCTGTTCACTCTAATGGTAGCTTCTTTTGCTGTGCAGAAGCTCTTTAGTTTAATTAGATCCCATCTGTCAATTTTGACTTTTGTTGCCATTGCTTTTGGTGTTTTAGTTATGAAGTCCTTGCCCATGCCTATGTCCTGAATGGTGTTGCCTAGGTTTTCTTCTAGGGTTTTTATGGATTTACGTCTAACATTTAAGTCTTTAATCCATCTTGAATTAATTTTTGTATAAGGTGTAAGGAAAGGATCCAGTTTCAGCTTTCTACATATGGCTAGCCAGTTTTCCCAGCACCATTTATTAAATAGGGAATCCTTTCCCCATTTTTTTGTTTTTGTCAGGTTTGTCAAAGATCAGATGGTTGTAGATATGCGGCATTATTTCTGGGGGCTCTGTTCTGTTCCGTTGGTCTATATCTCTGTTTTGATACCAGTACCATGCTGTTTTGGTTACTGTAGCCTTGTAGTATAGTTTGAAGTCAGGTAGCGTGATGCCTCCAGCTTTGTTCTTTTTGCTTAGGATTGTCTTGGCAATGCAGGCTCTTTTTTGGTTCCATATGAACTTTAAAGTAGTTTTTTCCAATTCTGTGAAGAAAGTCATTGGTAGCTTGATGGGGATGGCATTGAATCTATAAATTACCTTGGGCAGTATGGCCATTTTCACAATATTGATTCTTCCTATCCATGAGCATGGAATGTTCTTCCATTTGTTTGTGTCCTCTTTTATATCGTTGAGCAGTGGTTTATAGTTCTCCTTGAAGAGGTCCTTCACATCCCTTGTAAGTTGGATTCCTAGGTATTTTATTCTCTTTGAAGCAATTGTGAATGGGAGTTCACTCAAGATTTGGCTCTCTGTTTGTCTGTTATTGGCGTATAGGAATGCTTGTGATTTTTGCCCGTTGATTTTGTATCCTTAGACTTTGCTGAAGTTGCTTATCAGCTTAAGGAGATTTTGGGCTGAGATGATGGGGTTTTCTAGATATACAATCATGTCATCTGCAAACAGGGACAACTTGGCTTCCTCTTTTCCTAATTGAATACCCTTTATTTCTTTCTCCTGCCCGATTGCCCTGGCGAGAACTTCCAACATTACGTTGAATAGGAGTGGTGAGCGAGCACATCCCTGTCTTGTGCTAGTTTTCAAAGGGAATGCTTCCAGTTTTTGCCCATTTGGTATGATATTGGCTGTGGGTTTGTCATAAATAGCTCTTATTATTTTGAGATATGTCCCATCAATACATAGTTTATTGACAGTTTTTAGCACAAAGGGCTGTTGAATTTTGTTGAAGGCCTTTTCTGCATCTGTTGAGATAATCATGTGGTTTTTGTCTTTGGTTCTGTTTATATGTTGGATTACGTTTATTGATTTGCATATGTTGAACCAGCCTTGCATCCCAGGGATGAAGCCAACTTGATCGTGGTGGATAAGATTTTTGATATGCTGCTGGATTCAGTTTGCCAGTATTTTACTGAGGATTTTTGCATCGATGTTCAGGGATATTGGTCTAAAATTCTCTTTTTTTGTTGTGTGTCTGCCAGGCTTTGGTATCAGGATGATGCTGGCCTCATAAAAAGAGTTAGGGAGGATTCCCTCTTTTTCTATTGATTGGAATAGTTTCAGAAGCAATGGTACTAGTTCCTGTTTGTACCTCTGGTAGAATTTGGCTGTGAATCTGTCTGGTCCTGGACTTTTTTTGTTGGTAGGCTGTTAATTATTGCCTCAATTTCAGAGCCTGTTACTGGTGTATTCAGGGATTCAATTTCTTCCTGGTTTAGTCTTGGGCAGGTGTATGTGTCCAGGAATTTATCCATTTCTTCTAGATTTTCTAGTTTATTTGCATAGAGGTGTTTATAGTATTCTCTGATGGTCATTTGTATCTCTGTGGGATCAGTGGTGATATCCCCTTTATCATTTTTTATTGCACCTATTTGATTCTTCTCCCTTTTCTTCTTTATTAGTCTTGCTAGTGGTCTATCAATTTTGTTTATCTTTTCAAAAAGCCAGCTCCTGGATTCATTGATTTTTTGAAGGGTTTTTTTTGTGTCTCTATTTCCTTCAGTTCTGCTCTGATCTTAGTTATTTCTTGCCTTCTGCTAGCTTTTGAATGTGTTTGGTCTTGCTTCTCTAGTTCTTTTAATTGTGATGTTAGGGTGTCAATTTTAGATCTTTCCTGCTTTCTCTTGTGGGCATTTAGTGCTATAAATTTCCCTCTACACACTGCTTTAAATGTGTCCCAGAGATTCTGGTATGTTGTGTCTTTGTTCTCACTGGTTTCAAAGAACATCTTTATTTCTACCTTCATTTCGTTATGTACCCAGTAGTCATTCAGGAGCAGGTTGTTCAGTTTCCATGTAGTCGAGCAGTTTTGAGTGAGTTTCTTAATCCTGAGTTCTAGTTTGATTGCACTGTGGTCTGAGAGACAGTTTGTTATAATTTCTGTTCTTTTACATTTGCTGAGGAGTGCTTTACTTCCAACTATATGGTCAATTTTGGAATAAGTGTGATGTGGTGCTGAGAAGAATGTATATTCTGTTGATTTGGAGTGGAGAGTTCTGTAGATGTCTGTTAACGTCTGCTTGGTGCAGAACTGAGTTTAATTCCTGGATATCCTTGTTAACTTTCTGACTCATTGATCTGCCTAATGTTGATACTGGAGTGTTAAAGTCTCCCATTATTATTGTGTGGGAGTCTAAGTCTCTTTGTAGGTCTCTAAGGACTCGCTTTATGAATCTGTGTGCTCCTGTATTGGGTGCATATATATTTAGGATAGTTAGCTCTTCTTGTTGAATTGATCCCTTTACCATTATGTAATGGCCTTCTTTGTCTCTTTTGATCTTTGTTGGTTTAAAGTCTGTTTTATCAGAGGGATTGCAACCCCTACTTTTTTTTTGTTTTCCATTTGCTTGGTAGATCTTCCTCCATCCCTTTATTTTGAGCCTATCTGTGTCTCTGCACATGAGATGGGTATCCTGAATACAGCACACTGATGGGTCTTGACTCTTTATCCAATTAGCCAGTCTGCGTCTTTTAATTGGAACATTTAGCCCATTTACATTTAAGGTTAATATTGTTATGTGTGAATTTGATCCTGTCATTATGATGTTAGCTGGTTATTTTGCTCGTTAGTTGATGCAGTTTCTTCCTAGCATTGATGGTCTTTACAATTTGGCATGTTTTTGCAGTGGCTGGTACTGATTGTTCCTTTCCATGTTTAGTGCTTCCTTCAGGAGCTCTTGTAAGGCAGGCCTGGTGGTGACAAAATCTCTCAGCATTTGCTTGTCTGTAAAGTATTTTATTTCTCCTTCACTTATGAAGCTTAGTTTGGCTGGATATGAAATTCTGGGTTGAAAATTCTTTTCTTTAAGAGTGTTGAATATTGGCCCCCACTGTCTTCTGGCTTGTAGAATTTCTGCCAAGAGATCCACTGTTAGTCTGATGGGCTTCCCTTTGTGGGTAACCCGGCCTTTCTCTCTGGCTGTTTTTTCCTTCATTTAAACTTTGGTGAATCTGACAATTATGTGTCTTGGAGTGGCTCTTCTCGAGGAGTATCTTTGTGGCGTTCTCTGTATTTCCTGAATTTGAATGTTGGCCTGCCTCGCTAGGTTGGGGAAGTTCTCCTGGATAATATCCTGCAGAGTGTTTTCCAACTTGTTCCATTCTCCCTGTCACTTTCAGGTACACCAATCAGACATAGATTTGGTCTTTTCACATAGTCCCATATTTCTTGGAGGCTTTGTTCGTTTCTTCTTACTCTTTTTTCTCTAAACTTCTCTTCTTGCTTCATGTCATTCATTTGATCTTCAATCACTGATACCCTTTCTTCCACTTGATCAAATCAGCTACTGAAGCTTGTGTATGTGTCACGTAGTTCTTGTGCCATGGTTTTCAGCTCCATCAGGTCATTTAAGGTCTTCTCTACACTGTTTATTCTAGTTAGCCATTCGTCTAATCTTTTTTCAAGGTTTTTAGCTTCTTTGCGATGGGTTCGAACATCCTCCTTTAGCTTGGAGAAGTTTGTTATTACTGATCGTCTGAAGCCTTCTTCTCTCAGCTCGTCGAAGTCATTCTCTGTCCAGCTTTATTCCATTGCTGGCAAGGAGCTGCATTCCTTTGGAGGAGAAGAGGGGCTCTGATTTTTAGAATTTTCAGCTTTTCTGGTCTGGTTTCTCCCCACCTTTGTGGTTTTATCTACCTTTGGTCTTTGTTGATGGTGATGTACAGATGGGGTTTTGGTGTGGATGTCCTTTGTGTTTGTTAGTTTTCCTTGTAACAGTCAGGACCTTCAGCTGCAGGTCTGTTGGAGTTTGCTGGAGGTCCACTCCAGTCCCTGTTTGCCTGAGTATCACCAGTGGAGGTTGCAGAACAGCAAACATTGCAGAACGGCAAATGTTGTTTCCTGATCCTTCCTCTGGAAGCTTCGTCTCAGAGGGGCACCTGGCTGTATGAGGTGTCAGTCGGCCCCTACTGGGAGGTGTCTCCCAGTTAGGCTACTCGGGGGTCAGGGACCCACTTGAGGAAGCAGTCTGTCCGTTCTCAGATCTCAAACTCCACGCTGGGAGAAACACTACTCTCTTCAAAGCTGTCATATAGGGACGTTTAAGTCTGCAGAAGTTTCTGCTGCCTTTTGTTCAGCTATGCCCTGCCCCCAGAGGTGGAGTCTACAGAGGCAGGCAGGCCTCCTTGAGCTGCGGTGGGCTGCACCCAGTTCGAGCTTCCTGGCCACTTTGTTTACCTACTCAAGCCTCAGCAATGGTGGGCACCCCTCCTCCAGCCTTGCTGCTGCCTTGCAGTTCGATCTCAGACTGCTGTGTTAGCAGTGAGCGAGGCTCTGTGGGTGTGGGACCCTCCGAGCTGGGCACGGGATATAATCTCCTGGTATGCCATTTTGCTAAGACTGTTGGAAAAGCACAGTATTAGGGTGGGAGTGTCCCGATTTTCCAGGTACCATCTGTCATGGCTTCCCTTGGTTCAGAAAGGGAATTCCCCAACCCCTTGTGCTTCCTGGGTGAGGTGATGTCCCGCCGTACTTCAGTTCACACTCTGTGGGCTGCACCCACTGTCCGACAAGCCCCAGTGAGATGAACCCAGTACCTCAATTGGAAATGCAGAAATCACCCATCTTCTGCGTTGCTCATGCTGGGAGTTGTAGACTGGAGCTGTTCGAATTTGGCCATCTTGGAACCTCCCCCCAATTTCCTTCCTTTTTAAGGCTGAATAATATTCACTCTACGTATATACTACATTTTGTTTATCCATTTATTCATTAATGGACACTTAGGCTGCTTCCGTCTTTTGTTTATTGTGTATGATGCTGCTGTGAACATGGGTGTATCATATCTGTTGGAGTTCCTGATTTCAATTCTTTGGATATATTCCCAGAAGCAAAATCACTGGATCTTATGGTAATTCTATATTTAACTTTTTCAGGAACTGGCATACCATTTTTCACACTGGCTACACCATTTTCCATTCCCACTAGCCATGCACAAAGCTTCCAATTTCTCCACATCCTCCGCAACACTTGTTGTTTTCTTTTTTTTGGTAATAGCCATCCTAATGAGTGTGAAGTGGTATCTTAATATGGTTTTGATTTGCATTTCCCTAACAATTGGTAATGTTGAGCATCTTTTCACGTGCCTATTGGCCATTTGTATATCTTTGGAGAAATGTCTATATTCAAGTCATTTGCCCATTGTTTAGTTGGGTTCTTTGTTTTTGTTGTTGTTGTTGAGTTGGTACCTTGTTTTATGTAGGAGAAAGATGGGTCATAGAAAGGGTACACTCAATCAACAACACTTCGCTGGATGTTGTCAGAGCCAGGGCCAGAATCTAGGGGCCCCAGCATCCCAACAGGGCTCTTTGTCACCCTTTGTTCATTACAGGGGAGGAAACAAGTCCAGAGGGTGAGGAGACTTTCTTAGGGCTGTAGCCTTTAGGGCACAATCCACTGCATAACAAACTCCAGTTGCTGTATTTTGCCAAGTGATTGCAGCCTGGTTTCTCATCCCTAGTGTTATGGACTGAATTGTTTCCCCTCAAAATTCATCTGTTGAAGCCCTAACCCTCAATGTTACTGTATTTGGAGATGGGGCCTTTAAGGAGGTAATTAAGGTTAAATGAGGTCATAAGGATGGGGCCCTAATCAAATCAGACTGGTATCCTCATAAGAAGAGGAAGAAACACCAGGAGTGCGCATGCACAGAGGAAAGGTCATGTGAGGACACAGCAAGAAGGCAGCCATCTGCAAGCCAGGAAGACAGGCCTCCCTGAAAATCAACCTGCTGGCACCTTGATCATGGACTTCCAGCTTCCACAATTGTGAGAAAAGAAATTGTTGTTCAAGTCAAACTGTGATATTCTGTTATGGCAGCCCTAGCAAACTAAGATGCCTGGATTAGAAGAGCTACAGATGGAGGAGAACTCAGGGATAAATGCCAGGGTGCATGGATGGTCGTTTTGGCCAAGAGGATCCCATATAGGCCAGGGCCACGTTAAATTTTTCTGGAAGCTTATAGGCTTCGATCTGATGTGCAAATAATCCTCTTCTGGCAGAACACAACTTCCTGATGTTGAAAATAAAGAGCTTAACAAAGCCTACTAAAATAATTCCAAAGGCTTCCTGGATATCAAATAGCCCTCACTGAAAAGCACTTTGATGATTTAAACGTCCCAGACATGTGCATATTAGATATTTCCCTCAAAGTGCAGATGGTTTTGCCACTGGTATTGAACTCTTCCTCTTCTGTTCTCTTCTCCTCATTCTCCTCATACTCAATTTGGGTGGTTTATCTTGGCCATTTCTGATGTCTGTATGTCAATCTTTCCCTCCTTGTCCTCCAGATTAGCTGCTTTTCTTTCTCGCTTTCCTCCTAAGATTGCTTATTTCTGTAAGATCTAGTTAGTCTTCAGATGGTCCGGGCTGCAGGCAAATAGAATCTAGCAAGCAAGGGTCAATGGATGGAGGAAGTTAAGAGCAACTGCCAAGGGCACATGGGTGGGGCAAACTGGGCATTGACTGGCTCTTAAGGATGGGCCTAGGGTGGGACCTGGCATTCCCAGTGGGACACTGAGGCAGAACCCTAATCAAGGAGTAGGAATGGGTTCAATACCATGGAGGTTGCCCAGCATGGTGCAGTAGCCCATGTCTGCAGACTCCATTTTCTAAGCCACTGACTTCATCCCTCACCCTTTGCTCTATTTTCTCAGGTTCTAGCCCCTGGCCTTGCTGCCAGCCTTCCTGCTCACCTCACTCACCCATCCGGTTTCTTTGAGTTTCATGCTAGGTAGTCTTTCATCTCTTTCTTGGCTTTCTCTTCTCACTGGAGACTCTCAAGGCAATTTCACCATCCCAAGACTTCTCTCAGGGTCAAGAGTAGGATCCCAATAGGAGGCAGGGGATGGCAGAGACTCACCTGTCTAAGCTTCTTAGAGTAAGCTCTGGCACATGCCACATGAGCTTGTGGTGATTTTCCACACCCAAGGGTCTCTGAAGGTTTTACCTGCTGAGTTAGTAACTGGGTGGGATGGGAAGACCTAAGGAGGTAGTAAAC
The DNA here is from genome assembly GCF_028858775.2 of Pan troglodytes. Classification (NCBI taxonomy): domain Eukaryota; kingdom Metazoa; phylum Chordata; class Mammalia; order Primates; family Hominidae; genus Pan; species Pan troglodytes. The sequence goes on from NC_072413.2 coordinate 90,241,405, forward strand.
TTGGAATTTGTACTCAGCAATGAGGACTCCAAATTTAGGGCTCACTCTACTATAGCACTTCTCAACTCTTTAAGGTGCGCCAGAATCTTCTTAACACACAGATTCTGATGTAGTAGGTCTGGGGAGGGGTCCTGAACTCTGCATTTCTAACAAATCCCCAGGTCTTGCCGAAAAATTCCCAGCTGCTAAGAACAGCTCAAAGGTAGTTCATGCACTTTCGGGCCCCACTGCATCATGTTAAGGGATGGGTACCCATGCCGGAATTTCAGGTACCATGAAAGGCTGGAATATTTTTGAGTACCGTGGGCCTCTAGTCAGACGTGGTAGGTATCTGGTACTCCTTCCCTGCATCTCATCAGGCTTGGATCTGTAGATAGAGGTTTGCAAGCTCCAGCTGCATTAGAATCGCCTGGAGGGCTTGTAAAACACAGCTGGCTGGATCCCCCTCCCAGACTTTCGAATTCAGTAGCTCTGGGGTGGGGCCCAAGATTTTGCATTTCTAATAACTTTCTAACCACTGCTGTAGAATAACTGAACCAGGGCACCACGTGGGCCCTACAATAGAGGACCCGACAGTGCTGAACTTGAATCTGACTCTGCCCTTTACGAACAGCATGATCTCGACCAAGTCACTCCTGTTCTCTGAGAACACTTTTTCCATCTACACAAGGGTGATAATGCACCTCACTCTGCAGGGTTGCTGAGCAGATGAGAGTTAATGTTTGTGAGGGCTTTCCCAAATGTTTGTCCTTAAGGCTGATTTCCCAGTCTGCACTCAAGGGTCCAGCTGCCGCTGTCACACCAATTAAAAAGCTGCTTTCAGTCCATCAGTTGTTTTACTTGCTTGACTTACCCTGTTCATGGAATCGAGTGGATTCACCAAACGAATTGAAATTTCTTTTTTCAAGACACTGTTTGGGAATGTGGGGTCTAGAAGACCTACATCCTAATCACCTGGGGCTTCTCAAACTTCAGTGTGCACACATTGCCTGGGGATCTTGTTTCAATGTAGATTCTACACAGTATATCTGGGATGGGGCTTGAGAATTTGCACTTCTATTGATTGATTGAAACAGGGTCTTGTTCTGTCTCCCAGTCTGAGGTGCAGTGGTACGATAGCTCACTGCAACCTTGACCTGTGGGGCTCAAGCGATCCTCCCACCTCAGCCTCCTGAGTAGCTGGGATTACAGACATGAGCCACTGTGCCTGGCCAAGAATGTACATTTATAACACACTCCTAGGCGGTGCTGATGCTGCTGGTCCCAGGACCACACTTAGAGTAGTAAGAATTCTAGAACAATATCAACACAAAAATTTCCTTTCTTTCTTTTTGAGACACAGTCTCTGTTGCCCAGGCTGGAGTGCAGTGGCATGATCTCAACTCACTGTAATCTCTGCCTCCCAGGTTCAAGTGTTTCTCCTGCCTCAGCCTCCCAAGTAGCTGGGATTACAAGTGCATACCACCATGCCTAACTAATTTTTGTATTTTTAGTAGAGATGGAGTTTCGCCATGTTGGCCAGGCTGGTCTCGAACTCCTGATTTCAAGTGGTCTGCCTGCCTCAGCCTCCCAAAGTGCTGGGATTATAGGCATGAGCCACCACGCTTGGCCCAATATTAACATAAAAATTTACTAGCCCTGCCTGGACCTATACTGTAATTTCCTCAGGTAATCCACTGGTGAACTAAAGTAGGAAAGCCATTCTCTCAGTGGTCACCTTACTCTTTTGCTTTTTAAATTTAAGCTACAGCCCAAACAATGGGAGACTTCAACATCACACAGCAATTCTACACCATTTCAGGAAGCACAGGTGGCTCCGAGTCTCACTTCTATCACATACCAGCTGTGTGATGATGCTGGCAAATCATTTCACTTTCATTTAATTCTTCTGAAATAACCTGCTCCTCTGCAGAGTGGGAAAAATACCTGTCCTTATAATGGGTCATTGTGAGTCTGGATGACCCACTGTCCAAAAGTACTTTGGAAATTGTTAATTTGCAAATGCGAAGGATTATCTTAAAAAATGGAAAAACTAGGGCAAAACTTCCTGTCTCAGCTTATGAAAAACTCATTTTATGCGGGCCCTTTCCCTACAGTGAATGAATGCAGAGAACAAGGAAAACAGTAAAACATTTGGGTGTTGGTCCTAACTTAATCCAGCCATAAAGTTACAAGACTTTTGAATTTTGACCACCTTTAAAAACAGACAGTTGGGTGTGAATATATCTCACTTAAAGGTTGTTTAAATCGTTAAATGTACATTACGTTAACACGTGCAACAGCTAGAGAGTAACTGGTAAGAGCAGAGGCCTTCTCCAGCTTAAGAGTTAGTAAGGTTTCAAAAGCAAGTCTCAAACCCCTGACCTAAAGTGATTCACCTGCCTCGGCCTCCCAAAGTGCTGGGATTACAGGTGTGAGCCACTGTGTCCAGCCCAAAAGCAAGTGAGTTGTTTGAAGCTTCAGAACTAATTTCACAACACAATTAATGTTGTAAATGTTGTCTGAATTCCTAAGCTAGCTCACAAGCCAATTTGCCTATTACCATAGCTAAATTCAGCAATAAAAAAGTAATATTAATAGTAACAATGTGTAAAGAGCATTATGGTTTACAAAGCATTAAATTTTATTAGAGATGAGGTCTCGCTATGTTGTCAAGGCTGGTCTCAAACTCCTGGCCTCAAGCGATCCTCCTCCCACCTCAGCTTCCATTGTAGCTGGGATTACAGGCATGGGCCACCATGCCTGGCTACAAAGCATTTCTATGTCCAGTAACTTGAAACCCTCAGCTATATTCTATGATAGGATCTTCCTTTCTTTCCATTTCAAAGATGAGAAAACTGAGGCGTAGAGAGGCCAAGACCTTGTGCCTCACCTGCCGATTTCAAGATGTACATCTTTACTGTCTTCTAGAACCAGTCCCAATCAGCATCATTCTAAGTATTCCACGCTGGATCCCCACGGGCACACTTGTGCCTGCATGTGCAGGATCTGGGGATTCCCCTATCACCTGCACAGACTCCCACCTGGGTCAGTGGGAGATTCAGCAGCACAGGGCCAAGGGCAGAAGTATTAGGAGAGAGAGAGGCAACCGTAGTATTATAGTTTTTGAGGGATGCCTGTTGCCCCTTGGGCTCCTAGTTACACTTCCTTTAATTCCAAGGAAACGGACTCATCTGTAATTAGAAGCAAAGTTACTGATTCTAATTGAAGCAAAAGAATGGGTGTATTGCTTAGGATTCATTCTGGCTGCTAATGACTGAGACCCGTAATCGTATTAGCCTATGTAAGATGGAAGACTTTTTTTTTTCCTCTCTCCTAAAGCCAGAAGGTAGGCGGTGCAGGGCTGGTATGGCAGTTTCATAAACTCCTTAGGAACCAGGCTCCATCTACCTTTCTCTCCACCATCTTCAGGGCTGGTTTCCGTCCTCAAGTTCACTTTACAGCTGCAATACAATCACTGTAGATCCAACCGTCACATCGGTATTCCAGGTAAAAAAAGGAAAGAGAATAGACAAAGTGCATCTCCCAGAGGAGTTAGTGCCTTTAAAGCTGGGGGTACATTTACACACACAGTAAACTCCATCTTTTTTCTCTAAGGAAAAAGGGAGACTAGGTACTGGCATCTCTGCCTTGTTGGGATTCTGGTGTCTCCTGGAACTGAAGGATAGGACCAGGGCGAATCTGAACATCTCAGGAACCCACGGAATGTCTCTATAGGGGGCTGCTGTGGGATAACTCTGCCTTCACTCCCGGAGAATATCTACTCAAGACTCAAATTCCCAGGAGAAGGAGAGCCTAAATTTAAGTTTAGGCTTAAATTTAAATGGTCAGGGAAATGAGGCTTCACAGTTGACACGCCTCCAATTCTATGGACTGGGGCAGGATCCTTCCCCAAAGAAAGGGATTTGGGAAGGAAAAAGTCACAAGTGTCTTTCTAGCTTCATCTGTTGTTCCATTTCATCCTCCCTGTTCCAGCTCTAGACTCTTCTGAGCAGAGAGAAGGCTTGTAGGGGTGTGGCGCAAAAAGAACAGGGCTCTTGAGGTCTACATATCGGGTTAATCACGGTTCGGCCACTGACCAGCTCTGTGATGTTCCCATCACTTTGCTGGGCCTCAGTTTCCTCAGCTATTAGAATGAGAATAATCCTAGCCACCAGGCAGTGGGTTGTGAGGATTAATGTAGGAGTCATGGCGTTTTCCCAGTCTCTTTAGTTTTGAGTATGAACAGGTCACTTTGACAGAGGCAACCTAAGTCTTGCAGATTGTCCATGACGTGTGATCCCTCCTTCCCCTGCTTCAAGGACTAATGAGGGCATCTGGGGATGCCTTGCACATGTGCTTACTCCCGGCATCGGTGCCGCCTTGCCAGGCACCTGGACCATGGTCCTTCACTGGGCCCAGGAGTCCTCAGAATATCAAAACGGAGCTATGGTCTGAGGACATTGTAGGTAAAAAGCTCTTCTACCCTCTTTTTATGTTACTCTCAGTAGGAGGAACCCCAACTTAGCACTCAGGCCCACAACTTTTAGAGTTTTCTTATAGCCTCTTATCTCCCCGAGACTCAGACAAGTATCCATGGGGCAGGGCGTGGGGCAGAGCTGAGCTTAGGTTTCTTGGCTGGGTCACCATGGCTAAAGTTGTTCGTTGCCTAACCAAAAATCTGCCCTCTCAGTTCTCCTTAAGAAGTGAATCTTGATTCCCAGTTGGGCCTCTTGCTGCCTGGGGCAAAAGAGAAGATTTCTCAGCCTCCCATGGAGCTTGGTATGTCCATGTGATCAAGTTCTGGCCAACAGGATGTAAGCAAAACTGCTGTGTGTAAGGAAGTCTGTTTAAAGAACCGACTCACCTCGAAGCATGTCCCTTTTTGCCCTCTTCCCTCTTTCTTTCAGCCAGCAGCCTGAGATGCAATGGCTGGAGCTCCAACAGCCATCTTGGACCATGAGGAAAGCTTGTGGATGGAAGCTATGTTCTCAAACAGTGAAGCAGAAATATTGAAACCTATGTTCTTAATGACACGGTGGGATCAGACCAGTACTGGGCCATTGGTTCTGGACCTTATTTGCCTGAAAGAAAAATAAATTTCTTTTTCTTTCTTTCTTTTTTTTTTTTTTTTTGAGACAGGGTCTCATTCTGTTGCCAAGGCTGGAGTGCAGAGGGGCAATCTCAGCTCATTGCAACCTTGACCCGACCTCCCAGGCTCAAGCAATCCTTCCACCTCAGCCTCCTGAGTAGCTGGGACTACAGGTGTATGCCACCACACCCAGCTAATTTTTGTGTTATTTGTAGAGATGACTTTTTGCCATGTTGTCTAGGCTTGTCTTGAATGCCTAAGTTCAAGTGATCCTCCCATCTCAGCCTCCCAAAGTGCTGGAATTATAGATGTGAGCCACCACACCTGGCCAGAAAATAAGTTTCAATTTTGTTTTGTTTAAGCTATAGTTAATTTTAGGGATTTTTGCCCCCTGCTATATTCAGCTGAAATGAATCGTAATGGATAGTACCACACTTATGCCATGTAATTCCTTTTTTCACTTCGGATGGATTCTCTCCCAGGAGACCTCCTAGTCCATGTGCAAATAGATTTCTAATGGGTTCCTACCCCATGGTATTCCAGACATGTCCAGGTCCACCTGAATCAAACTGGAACCCTCACATCAGAGTGGCATATCGAATGTACCCATCACATTTTAGCTAGTATTATAATACATGGTCAGGCACCATTCCTAGCACAAAAGGCTCAAAAAAATTAGTCAGCTCTTTCTGCTTCCTTTATGTGTGTAGGGAGTCACCTCCTTCTACCTGTTAGGTCTGGGCTGTAACCTAGGGGGGCTGAGCTAGGGGGTAGAGAAAATTCTAGATAAGCAGCTATGAACTGATTTGTTCCCTAAAAGTCAGTTTCTACTTTTGCTTCCCCTTTAGGATGCCGCTGGGCCAGATCCCAAGCTCAACACTTCCTGTGTAGCTGTGGGAGTGGGAGTCCCAAAGGAAGATGATAAAGCCTCTATCCTCAGTGGTACTTTGCCAAACGGGGACTAATAACACCAAATGATTTGTGTTGGGACTGGGAGAGTCCCAGGAACACCATGTCAGCTCGAACCATCGCTCCAACAATTTACTATGACCCTCTGAGGTCTGACTTGTCCCAAATAGCCCATAGGTTTCCTGGGTTACCTACCCTGGACCTCAGGACTCAGAGAAACTCTCCACTTCCATCCCCCACCCCCTGCTGACCTGAATCTAGGCAACTGCTGAAGCAGAGGTGCCTCGTTGCTATTAGGCTTATGGGTGGTTAGAGTGACTTTTGTTGTTTCAATGTATTATTTTTTTAAAGCAGGAAATCAGATCTCAGCCAATTGTAGAAATTCAGCTTGTTAAATGAACTTGAACTAAGGAAAAGGGGAATAAAAAACCATCCCAAACAAATGGAATGAACAGGGCCAAGTCAAGAGATGGCTTCTTTCCATGTCTCAGCTAAATGCAGGAAGTATGCTTCTCTGGGTCCTGGATCCTGAGGCTGGGGAGTCGTTATTCCCCCCTACCCTAGTCCCCATCTCCCCCTCACTCCTCACCCCAGGCCTGGCAGAGGAGTCTGGGCTTTATCTTCCACCAAAGTCACCTGAGGAATCTGGGGACCAGGCTCAATCAGGGGACCCCAGTGAGTGGCTATCCTGAGGCCCTGCAGCCCTCCTTCCTTCCTGGAGTCTTAAGAGTTAAGGCCTAGGAAGGTCTTTGCTTTGCAGAGACTCTTAGACAACAGAAGGGGAGGCTGAGGTGTGGAGATCCAGAGGAGGCTCAGGCAAGTGGTCCCAAACCAGTGTTCCTAAGGAAAATGCTCCTAGAAGCATTCTTTGTTGTTCCATTCACAAGGTGCTGGCTTAACTGTGGAGTCCCTTCACCAGTTCCACTGAAATAGACATAGTTCCCCTTACTCATTCCTCCAAGGGGACAAGATTTCCTGGTAGCCACCCAGCTGTATTTCCTAAAGCTGGCCCTGGAAAACTTTATGGACTAAGTGTTAGAAAGTCGTGGAAAATTCTAGCATGCTATCATATTCTGCGCTATGCACACACACTCTATAAAAGTAAAAATTAGCTGGTACCTTGGGAGACAGCACCTTGGGGTGTCTTGCACCACAGCCCAAGAGAGCTCACAGGTTTTCTTCATTATACATAGGACTCATCAGGCAAGATTTGTTTTTATGGCATCTAACTCTCCATTTGAAAGGTTAATGCAAATCCAGTGACAAATTAAAATATCTCTTTAAAACTGTGATGGTGAGAGGATCTTGAGAATTTCTAATAGGTAAGTGATGGTAAATGGAATCTAAAGGTATTCTTTATTACCAATTTATAATATGCAAACTATCACTGTCAGTCTATTTAATTTGTGTATTAGTTATTTATTGCTGCATAACAAATTATCTCCAAACACAGTGGCTTAAAACAGCATTGATTAGCTCATAGTTTTTGTGGGCCAGAATTTAGGAGTGTCTGGCTCAGAGCTTCTGGCACAAGGTCTCTCATGAGTTGCAGTCAAGCCGTCAGTTGGGGTTGCCATCTCAGATGAAAGCTCAACCGAGGTTGGGATCTGCTTTCAAACTTACTTCCATGCTAACTGGAAGTCCTTGTTCCCTCACTCACCATGTGAACCTCTCCACAGCTGCCTCACAACATGACATTTGGCCTCCCCCAGACTAAGTAATCCAAGAGAGACAGAGGCCCCAAACAGAAGCCACAGTCTTTTAATAACCTAATATTGAAAGAAATATACCTATTAGTTTCACCATATTCTATTTGTTACAAATGATCATTTGATCCAGTCCACACTCAAGGGAAGAAGATTAAATAAGGACATTGTCTTTGTGTGTTTTGTAATGCTATAAAGGAATACTGGAGACTAGGTAATTTATAAAGAAAAGAGATTTATTTGGCTCAGGATTTTGCAGGCTGTACAAGAAACACTGTGAGGGCATCTACTTCTGGTGAGGCTTCAGGCTGCTTCCACTCATGGTGGAAGGTGAGGGGAGCCAGCATGTGCAGAGATCACATGGTGAGAGAGGAAGCAAGTGAGAGTGGAGGGAGACACCAGGCTGTTTTTAACAACCAGCTCTCATGGGAAAGAATAGAGCGAGAATTCAACCCAGCCCACCCAACCCCCAGAAGGGGATTAATCTATTCCTGAGGGATCTGCCCCCATGACCCAAATGCCTCCCATTAGTCCCCACTCCAACACTGAGGATCAAATTTCAACATGAGGTTTTGGGGACAAACATCCAAACTATAGCATCCCACCCCTGGCCCCCAAAACTTATGTCCATCTCACATTACAAAATACAATTATTCCTTCTCAATAGTCCCCCAAAATCTTAACTTATTTCAGCATTAACTAAAAAGTTCAAAGTCTCTCCTGAGACTCAAGGCAATTTCCTTCTAGCTATGAGCACATAAAATAAAAAAGTTATTTATTTCCAGGATACAATGATTGTACCAGCATTGGGTAAATATTTCCATTCCAAAAGGGAGAACTCTGCCAAAAGAAAGGGGTAAGAGGCCCCACACAAGTCCAAAACTCAATAGGGCAGACAAAATATCGTATAGCTCCAAAATCTCCTGGGACTCCATGCCATGTTTCCTGACACACTGGTGTGAGGGATGGGTTCCTAAAGCCTTGGGAAGGCCTACCCCCATGGCTGCTCTCATGAGTTGGAGTCTGGTGCCTGTAGCTTTTTCAGGCTGAGGGTGCATGCTGCTGGTGGTTCTGTAATTCTGGGGTCCCCAAGGCAGCTCCATTCCCTAGGGTCTCAGGCTTTTTGATACATCCTCTGAAATCAAGGTGGAAGCTGTCATACCTCCATGGTTCTTGCATTCAAGGTGCCTGCAGACTTATCATGTTAAAGCTGCCAAGACTTACCACTTGTGCCCTTTGGAGTGGCAGCCCAAGCAGTACTTGGGGTGGTTTGGACCTTGGCTAAAGCTGGAGTGGCCAGTATTGTGGAGCAGCCTCTTGAAGTGGTGCAGGGCAACAGTGTGTGCTGGGATGTCCCACAGAACCATTCTGTCCTCCTAGGCCTCTGGGCCTGTGATGGGAGGGGTAGCCTCAAAGACCTCTGAAATGCCTTTGAGGTCTTCCCTCCATTGTCTTGGCTATTAGCATCTGGCTCTCTTTTATTCATGCTAATCTCTCTATAGTTGTTCCATAGTACTCTTGGATTCCTCTCCTGAAAATGCTCTTTCTTTCTATAACACAGGGTCAGGCTGCAAATTTTCCACAATTTTATTATTAATTCTTAATTATAAATTCCACCTTTAGGTCATTCCTTTGCTGCTGTATCTGATTGTAAGGTGTTAAAAGTAGCCACACCATTTCTTGAATGCTTTGCTGCTTAGAAATTTCTTCTGCCAGACCCTAGGTCATCAATTTTAAGCTCAGTCTTTCACAAAGCCCTAGGGCATGGACACAGTGTAGTCAAGTTATTTGCTACAGTGTAGCAAGGGTGACCTTTGCTCCAGTTCCCAATAAATTCCTCATTTCCATCTGAGCCCTCATCCCTGTGGCCTTTACTGTCTATATTTCTATTAGCATTTTGGTCACAACCACATAACTAATCTCTAAGAAGTTCCAAACTTTCCCTTATCTTCTACATTTTTTTTTTTTTGAGACAGAGTTCACACTGTCACCCAGGTGGAGTGCAGTGGTGCAATCTTGGCTCATTGCAACCTCTGCCTCCCAAGTTCAAATAATTCTCATGCCTCAGCCTCCCAAGTAGTTGGATTACAGGCATGTGCCACCACACCTGGCTAATTTTTGTATTTTAGTAGAGACAAGATTTCACCATGTTAGCCAGGCTGGTCTTGAACTCCTGGCCTCAGGTGTTCTGCCGACCTCGGCCTCCCAAAGTGCTAGGATTACAGGTGTGAGCCACCGTGCCTGGCCTTCATGTATCTTTATAGCAATGTCCCACTTCTCAGTACCAATTTTCTTATTCCATTTAGTATTGCTATAAAGGAATACCTGAAGCTGGGTAATTTATAAGGAAAAGAGGTTTATCTAGATTACATGTTTGCAGGCTCTGCAAGGAGCATGGCACCAACATCTGCTTCTAATAAGGCCTCAGGCTGCTTCCACTCATGGCAGATGGTGATGGGAGCCAGTGAGTGCAGAGACCACATGGTGAAACAGGAAGCAAGACAGAGAGAGGAAGGAGGTACCAGATTCTCTTTAACAAACAACTCCCATGTGAACTAATAGAGCAAGAACTCACCCCCACCCAGGGAAGGGATTGATCTGTTCATGAGGGATCCACCCTCACGACCCAAACACCCCTCGAGAGGCCACCCCACCAACATTGGAGATCAAATTTCAACATGAGACTTTGGGAGACAAGTATCCAAACTACAGCAGGCATGAAAACCAGGAGGCAGGAATCACTGGGGGACACCTCAGAAGCTGCCTTCCACCCTTCCACCATTTCTATCTTTTCTTTCCTTCTTTTTTTGTAAACATTTCAAATACAGGATTTCTTTGGCTTAATCATCACCTTGGTGTGCCTACTGTTTTTCTGAGGTTCTCAGGAACCTAAGTCTTGAGGTTAGAGAGAGAACTCTATCCTGCAGTTATAGGGTCTTTAAAATTCCCCTGCTTTTGGGATAAATGTTCCACAGGTTGAATTTTCCAGACAACTGAAGGTTTTTCCTTTTATGCATCCAAATTCTTCCCATACTGTACAGGAGACCCAGGTTATTCTGGAATATAATTCCCCAAACCATGGAGATTCCCCAAACCATGGAGATCTCGACCTCAGTTGAGCTTTCATCTGAGACAGCAACCCCAACCAACAGCTTGACTGCAGCTCATGAGAGACCTTGTGCCAGAGCTCTGATTATGGAAGGAAAGGTATGTACCTGTGACTCAGCAATTGTAATCCCACAGTGCCCATTTCCTGTCAACATCCTCACACATTAAGCTAAATGTAAGTTTTGCTAACATATTCTCTCTTACTTGATTAATAATATTTGTGCTGGTTGGAACAATTGCTGAAAGAGCTTCAAGAATCCATTTTTCTTGTTTCTAGAGGACTTGGTTATGTTCTAGCTATGAGCCAACATTGAATTAAGCATTTTTTTCTTTAAATTCCTCCAAGCATTTATTTCCTGTGAAAGAACCATCAATTTCTTAGTCATCCTCACTTTGTCTTCACTTCTATGATAGCTTTAGAAGTCAGCTTTCTTGGCCAGGTGTGGTAGCTCATGCATGTAATCTCAGCACTTTGGGAGGCCGAGGCGGGAGGATCACTTGAGGTCAGGAGTTCGAGACCAGCCTGGCCAACATGATGAAACCCCACCTCTACTAAAAATACAAAAATTAGCCTGGCCTGGTGGCGCATACCTGTAATCCCAGCTATTCGGGAGGCTGAGGTAGAAGAATCGCTCAAACCTGGGAGGTGGAGGTTGCAGTGACCTGAGATCATGCCATTGCACTCCAGCTTGGGTGGCAAAAGTGAAACTCTATCTCAAAAAAAAAAAAAAAAAAAAAAAAAGTCAGCTTTCTTTGTTCACTTTTCCATTTCACAACATCCTCTATGAGGCAGTACCATGGTTACGAGGGGAGGTTCTGGAGATACACAGTTTTGGCTCTGTCACTTGCTGTGTCACTGCAGGCAAGTCTCTTAACTTCTCTGGGTTCAGTTTCCTTATCTGTAGAATGGGGCTTGTTGTGGTTTCTACTCATAGGGCTGTCGTGAGGAATAAATGGAAGGATCCGCATACCTGGAACACAGCAGATGCTCAAAAATGTTAGATGCCATGATCACCAGTCATGGGAATAACAGAAATCAACAATGCCACACTAAAGGGCAGGTCTGGTCATTGACAGGTGTACTCAAGGGCATCCTGGCATCCAAATTCTTGCCCCAACTAATGGGCAAATCACTGCATGCTCAATCTTCAGGGTTGCTCGTGAGTAGAGAAGACAGCAAGGATAGACTCTACTGGGCACTTCCTGCTGCAGAGGGAGAGTGCCAGGAGCCCCAGGGGACCTTTCTCTAATGACTCAGGGTCCTTCTCAGAAATCGCCCAGGTGCCACTGCCTAGGACTGGGATACAGGGGAGCCCTCGTAGGTCTCCAAGGCACGCGTTCAGAATGGGTGGGGCACTCTCATGTGATGAGTTCCTGTGCTGGCTTTCACAGCTTTCTGCCTTCTCTGTCCCCGCCAGATGTTGCTTGTTACCGTCAGTGTGCCTGCTTCCGGCCGCTGGCTTCCATGGGCTGGGAGACTGGAGAGCGGAGCTGCTTAGAGTTTTCTGTAAAAGACAAGCCTTAGAGGGAGGGCCTGAGGGCTATGCCATGAGCAAAGCCTTGAGCTGTTTTAGGCTGTGTACTGGGGTGGAGACTGCTGTGGGCAAGGAGTTGACCTGGTCTCAAATCATTATTTAAAAATATTTTAAATATTGACTGGATGCAGTGGCTCACACCTGTAATCCCAGCACTTTGGGAGGCAGAGGTGAGTGGATCACTTGAGGCCAGGGGTTTGAGACCAATCTGGCCAACTTGGCAAAACCCCATCTCTTCTAAAAATACCAAAAATTAGCCGGGTGTGGTGGCACGTGCCTGTAGTCACAACTACTCGGGAGGCTGAGGCATGAGAATAGCTTGAACCCAGGAGGCAGAGGGTGCAGTGAGCCAAGATCACGCCACTGCACTCCAGCCTGGGCAACACAGCGAGACTCCGTCTCAAAGAAATTTAAAAAAATATATATTGTATAGTAAAAATTGGCTTTTTTTCTTCCTTTGGTGTACAGTTCTATAAATTTTAACACACGTATAAATTTGTGGAACTACCACCACAATTAGGATACAGAACAGTTCCATCACCCCAGAAGGTTCCCCTTACAGACACACTCTCCCTCCACCTATAAGTCCTGGCAGCCACTGAGCTGCTCTCACTACTACAGTTTTGTCTTTTTGAGGATGTTACATAAATGAAATCATATGTTATGTAAGTTTTTGAGATCGGCTCTCTTCCTCGGCTTAAAGCCTTTGAGATTCATCCAAACTGTTAGGTATTAATAGCTCATTCCTTTTTACTACTGAGTTGTATCCCTTTCTATTGTTTAACCATTCACCACGTGAAGAATATTTGCTTTTTTTTTGAGCTATTATTTGATCACAAACAAAGCTGCTATCAACATTTGTGTGCGAGTTTTTGTGTGAATATAAGTGTTCATTTTTTCTAGGGTAAATATCCAGGAGTGGGATTGTTTGATCCCATAGAAAATTCATGTTTAGGCTGGGCAAAGTGGTTCATGCCTGTTATCCCAGCACTTTGGGAGGCTAAGGCTGGCGGATCGCTTGAGCTTAGGATTTCAAAATTAGCCAGGCGTGGTGGTATGCACCTGTAGTCCCAGCTACTCTGGAGGCTGAGGCACAAGAATTGCTTGAGCCCAGGAGGCAAAGGTTGCAGTGAACTGAGATCATGCCACTGCACTCCAGTTTGGGTGACAGAGCAAGACCCTGTACCCTGTGCTGGGATTATAGACATGAGCCACTTCGCCCAGCGCAAACATATTTTCTATAGGCTCAAACAATCCCACTCCTGGATATTTACCCTAGAAAAATGAACACTTATGTTCATACAAAAACTTGCACCCAAATGTTGATAGCAGCTTTATTTGTGATCAAATGATAGCTCAAAAAATCCAAATATTCTTCACCTGGTGAATGGTTAAACAATATGGAGGGATACAACTCAGTAGTTAAAAGGAATGGGCATTAATACCTAAAAAAAAAAAGAAAAAGAAAAGAAAATGTATGTTTAACTTCATAAGAAACTACCAAACCATTTTCCATTCCCACCAGGAATGAGGGTTCTAGTTGCCCTGCATCCTTGGTCAGCACTTGGTTTTGTCTGTCTTTTTAATTATAACCATCACAGTGGGTTTGAATTGTTATTCCATTGTGGTTTTGATTTGCATTTCCCAAATAGCTAATGATGTTAGATACCTTATTTTGCCATTCTTATATCCTCTTTGATGAAGTATCTAAGTCCCTTGTATTTTAAAAAATAGAATTGTTGATTTTCTTATTGTTGAATTTTCAGAGCTCTATGTATTTTGGATACAAGTCCTTTGTTGGATATGAAATTCAGCAATGCTCAAGCAAATTATTTAAGCACTTATGCCTCCCACCTTATTAAATGGGGGACAGTGCTATTTTCCTTACCCGTCTCGCTATGTTGCCGTAAGGATCAAATGGTAAAAGGAATGTGAAATTAGAAATTGGCAAGCGATTATCATTGCTGTTTGGATTACTCGGGAGTGGGATTACATTTCACTTGCTTATTTGTTCTTAGCTATGTTTTTGATATAGGTTCTTATGATGAATGGTCTGTGGCTAACGGTGTTTTTTAAATTTGCATAATATTATGCCCCATCCAAGCAGGTACTTGACACATTTAAAAGGTTCATGATAAAGGGGAATTGTACAGAGAAATGGCCTTGGCTGACAGTTGTGCTCTGGAGCACAATTTCCTCATAAAGAGCCCTCGAAGACTTGGCCAGGAAGGTGGTAGAGGTCAGAGGGTTGAACAGTTGGCATGAAGTGCTCCTCTTCACGCGCTCGGCCCAGACTTTAGAAAGCAGCTCCTGGCTGGGCGCGGTGGCTCATGCCTGTAATCCCGGCACTTTGGGAGGCCGAGGTGGGTGGATCACCTGAGGTCAGGAGTTTGAGACCAGCCTGGCCAACATGGTGATACCCCATCTCTACTAAAAATACAAAAATTAGTTGGGCATGGTGGCAGACGCCTGTAATCCCAGCTACTCAGGAGGCTGAGGCAGCAGAATTGCTTGAACCGGGAGGTGGAGGTTGCAGTGAGCCAAGATCACGGCACTGCACTCCAGCCTGGGCAACAAGAGTGAAACTCCGTCTCAGAATAGAAAGAAAGGAAGGAAGGAAGGAAAGAAAGAAAGGAAAGAAAGAAGGAAGGAAGGAAGGAAGGAAAGAAGGAAAGAAAGAAAGAAAGAAAGAAAGAGAGAAGCTCCTGCCACTGCCCAGGGGCAGAGCCCAGTGCTCCTGCCCAGAGAGGCTCACCCATCATCCCTGAGAATTAAAGAGCCATGTTAAAGAGTGGATTTGCCACTTCCCCACGCGAAAGGAGGATCACTGGACTCCGTCCTCTGAAGCTCCCACTGCTTTGTGGGCTCCCTTGTGAGTGAGCCCAAGCTTGAGCCTGACTAGCTGGAGGCAAGAGTGGTAGAATATATGTGCTCATGTGGTGAACACAGCAGTGGCCTCTCCAATGCCCAGTCCGCCCCTGGCACAGGGGACAGTAGGACTTTAGTTTGAACAATCACCTTCAGTTCAAGGAGTGCTCCGGTGCCGGGGAGAATAATCCCATCTTCCTTGCTACTGACTAGTTCTGGAATGGGCATGTGTGACCTGATTCTGCCATAAAATGAGATGCAGGAAGTGGTTTGCTGAAAGTCTCTGGGAAAATGTTCTTCCATTTGTGGAGGGATGAGAAGCCAGATCCCTTCTCTCTCTGGCTCTCCTTATCTCTCTGTTTCTGTCCCTCTCCC
Source organism: Pan troglodytes (assembly GCF_028858775.2). Taxonomy (NCBI): domain Eukaryota; kingdom Metazoa; phylum Chordata; class Mammalia; order Primates; family Hominidae; genus Pan; species Pan troglodytes. Next base: position 90,256,977 of record NC_072413.2, read on the forward strand.
TCTGTCTCTGTTTCTCTCTCCTCCTTTGCTGGGATGCTAGTAGTGGTGCTCATAGGGTCCCAGTCTTCTGCCATCAGTACTGAGAATGGAAGAACAGAGACCTGGAAAACAGCCAAGCCCTTAGTTACAGCCTCGAACTGTGCAGTCCACTAGCCCGAAGCCCCCATCTGGATGTCCTTCTAAGCAGCCAACACTCTTCTTTCCTGGTTAGCTCATTTGAGTTGGGATCTTTATCATTTGCACCCCAAAGTGTAATAATGGTCATAAGCTGTTCACCTCCCCAAATTCAGGAGCCCTCCTTCATTGAGTAGTTAGGCTTCAGAGATGCATCAGAGAAGTTACGGGGGTGGAGGACCAAGGCAGACAACAATGATCTTTTTTCTGTTCAATGTCTTGACATCAAGATAGTTTTATGGATCAAGTCTTAGCTTTTTTTTTTTTTTTCTATTTTAGCATGGAGGCATTAAAAAATCACCTAAACCTTATTAACTTGGGTTACATGGTGGGGAGATTCTGCAATACAGCACCTAGTCAGAAGAGTGCAGTTTTCTTCTATTTTAAAGTGCACAGAAACTGGACCAACCCCGGGTGGTGGTCCTGCTGGGCCTGCTTTAGGAAAGACACAATTAACATATTGTTGCTATGCCAACACTAATAATTTCTTTGGAGATTTTTTTCTTCACATATATAGGCATTGTGGCTGAGTCAGTGGTGTAAACGAGGTAGCAGTGGCGGTGGAGGGGCGTTTAACCTATTTCAGGGAACAGACTGTTTTCAAGGACTTAAGTGCTGGCCATTGGCAGAAGCCCACGGTGTTAATTATGCACTCATTAAAGCAGGCTCTGCAACGCCAGCCCTGGCACTGCCCAAATGTTCACAACTTTTCCATCTGAGGAATCCTGACGAACAATGCTCCGAGGCATACGCACGGGAAGGCGGTGGTGCAGGCGGCTGGACTCACGTTCACTGGCGACTGCACAGCAACGCATATGAGATGCTTTGGAAGAAACTTGTCGTGCCCGTGTATTAGCAGAGGATTTCTCATTTGACGGAGTGTGGCTGTGGCTGAATTTGGGCTTTTTTTGTAACCACTAGTTACCAAGGCTCTATGTGTGTGTGTGTGTGTGTGTGTGTGTGTAAGAGAGAGAGAGAGAGAGAGAAAACAGAAGAAGGAGGGCAAGAGGTACAAAGAGAGAAGTGGAGGGGAAGAGGTAGTAGGAGAGAGAGAGAGAGACAGAGAGGGAGAAAGAGAGAGAGAGAGACAGAGAGGGAGAAAGAGAGAGAGAGAGGGCATGATCATCAGCCAGCCAGCCAGCAAGAGCCTGCTGGGTTTGTGGGGTTTCTCCCAAGCCCCCAAGCCCCTGAAGGAGACTATAAGTCCTTGGTCCTCTACCCCACTCCAGTTTTCCTCGCTGACCTCTGAGATTGTTACCAGAAATCTTGAGGACAGGAGCAAATCAGGCTATTGTTTTCCTTAGCAGGAAAGACTCTTATTTTGAGAAAAGCAGCCACCTAATATTTAAGGTGCTGCATGGAGCAGGAGACGGGGTAGGTCCCTTTTAATAAATAGGAAATGACAGGCGGGAGCGGGGATCCCTCAGCTCGTGCCAGGTGATGGAAGCATTTCCCTGGCTACCTGAGATCCAGGTTTCCCTCTTTCTTCATCAAGTATGTCTTGAGCACCTGCTGTGTGTCAGGCACTGTGCAGTGTGGATGCAAATGAATGAAGCGCAGAACCTGCCCTTGCGTGTGTGCCCTGAGGGACACACACACACACACACACACACACACACACAGCTCTAATGTGTGTGGAGATGCGCAAGGAGTCAGGAGCACAGAGGAGGTGGAGGACTCAGGCTGGAATTTGAAGGTCAAGTAGGCGTTCCAAGCACAGCAGGGGAGAGCCAACAGCGTGGGCAAAGGCTTGGCAGTGTATGCGTAGGCAGCTCATTTGGGGACCAGGACGGCCCTCACCTGGCCATGTGGTGCGGTGGTTCAGAGCATGGGCTCTGCGGGTGGATTGGCCAGGTTTGGAGACTGCAGGACCTTAGGCACTTTAACCTGTAAGTCTTTTCTGTAAAGCAGGCATAATGATCCTCCTGGCAGGGGGCCGTGATGATTAAGTAACATAATGCGGATGAAGTTCTCAGAGCGGTGCCTGGCAGGTAATGAGCGTGTCGTTCATTCCTGGGGTTTCATCTGCATCACTTCGCAGAGGACCCTGCCTGTGCTTTTGTACTTCCTGAAGCCGATACTACCCTTGATTCTTCCTCAAGCCGCCTTGGTCCTGTTGGGGAACCAAAAGTCTTGATCAGGGAAATGATAACCTATGTATTTTTTTAAAGTGAAGTTCAGCGAGGCATTATGCTGAATTGGAACTATCTATATAAATTCATAATCTCAAAAAGAAATGTTCCAGCTTTGTCACTACCAGGAGTAAGTCCCAGTGCAGCCAGATTTTGATTTTTTTTTTTTTTTTTTTTTGAGATGGAGTCTTGCTCTTGATGCCCAGGCTGGAGTGCACTGACGCGATCTTGGCCCACTGCAACCTCCACCTCCCGGGTTCAAGCGATTCTCCTGGCTCAGCCTCCCGAGTAGCTGGGATTACAGGCTCCCGCCACCATGCCCATCTAATTTTTGTCTTTTTAGTAGAGACAGGGTTTCATCATGTTGGCCCGGCTTGTCTCGAACTCCTGACCTCAGGTGACCTGCCCATCTCGGCCTCCCAAAGTCCTGGGATTACAGGCGTGAGCCACCGCACCCAGCCCGGATTTTGATCTTTAACACTTGTTCTCTATTAATGGAATCAGGACTCCACAGATTTCTTGTGTTGAGGCAAGAGGAAATCAGGACAGAAAGTTCTGGATCATCTTTACAGTCGCCAGAAAGGAAGAATGCTTTCAAGGATGCCAGGGGCATCCTAAAGGTGTTCACACGACAAGTCTGACAATTTGACCATCTAATAATGTGACTCATTAGAGCAAATACATGAAAGACCCTGAGCTCCTGACAATCTGCAAACGAGAAAAATGACTGTACCGTTGTACAAAAGGATTATTTGAGGGGAATGACGAGGAGGATATTTTTTTTAGTTTAACAAGTAAGGGAGCGTTCACAGGTATGAGAATGTGGTCCCTTCTGTAAAGCGCATGACGGTTCGTAATGAGTGGGGATGTGCGTGAGCCTCAGCTTCACCCCTGGCCTTTTTCCTCCGCGGTTCTGGCTCCTACACGCTGCAGTCCTCGCTCCTACACGCTGCAGTCCTCAGGCCTCTGGCTGGGCGTGGCCAAGTGGGAGGGAGGCTGGAGGGGAAGGAAAGGAAAAGCTAGGCTGAGTCTCTCCATCTGCTGGCTCCATCCCCAGCGGAGTCCCGGGGAACTGGCTGCATTCTCTCCTGGCATCCGCTCCATAGCTACGGCTGCTGTCCTGTGGGAGCCACCATCGCACCAGCTTATTCTGGGGGACCCCGGCACAGGGGCTGCAGCAGCACTCCTTCCAAGGGTGTTAGCGGCTTCCTGCTGTTGCTAAAATCTGGGCCGCTTCACCGTCCCCTGATTGGTTTTTCCGCTATGTAACCAACTCCCTTCGATACATTCCCTCCGTGTAAATTATTGAAATGACCTCTATCTTCCTGTTTGGTATCTGATAGAATATGTCATCGTTTCTTCCTGCATAAGCGGGAAAGAATAAACGCCAGGGACTGTGAGTAAACCAAATAACCCCAGAATAAATAAACACAATAGCAAGGACAGGAAGGGTCAGTGAGCACGGAGTGGGGGGTGGGGTCCAACATAAAATCCAGGCGGAGAGGGACCTCAAGCTGAACCGCACAGGCAGGCACGCAAAAAACAAGCAGAAACAGGCTTCCACAGGACCCTCCCAGCGACAAATCAGCCAAACGTCCTGAGGAGGAGAGCTCACTTTGCAGATTTGATCCTTCCTCCAGGAGGAGATGGCATTTTTACATGATCTTATATTAATTATCATGAAATTCTAATAAAGAATATGGAAGTATTAAATAATATTGTTGGACCAGGCCAATCTATCATAATGATAGGATAATGGGCTCAATGCTATCAGCCAAGAGGCATTAGCAGGCGGGCTCAGTTCTGGGAATGACGTGGAGAGCGGTGGCACTGCCATGTCCCGTTCATCTCTCCTTGGCCCACATCATCCCCCTAGTCTGTTGTGCTGGACAGCTTCCAGCTGCAAGCCCTGCAGCTCCACCTGCGGCTGTCACTGGCCACTGGAGCTTGCTTGGCCCATGTGAGGTAGGTGGGACGTGTACTAGTCCCGAAGCAGACTTCACCCAATATCTCATGGGAATGGCAGATAATATTCCAACACCTTTGTCTCTCCTTGGGATAACTCGGAGATGTTATTTCCTATATTTCCATGCAGGCCTGAGCCCCGGTTACCCACAGCGGTCATCTGCTTGCCAGTCCACCCTCTGGCGATTCCTCCCTTTCCTGTCTCACATCCCCACTCCCTGCCAGGTGATTCCTAGAGTCACCTCTCAAAGGAACGACTTCCACTCATATCCTCGTCTCAGTGTCAGCCTCTGGGGGAGTCCAGCCTAACAAACCATTGAAAAAAATAAACTCAATTTGGAATAATTTCAGATTTATAGAAAAGTTGCAAAGATAACAGAGTTCTAGTACACCCCTCTCCCAGTTTCTTCTAATGTTGACTTCTTACATTACTTTGGTATATCTGTCAAAACTGAGAGATTAACCTTCTCTTATGTTAACTATGAATTAAACTCCAGATGTTATTCAGGTTTTATCAGCTTTGTCTATGGACGTCTTTTTCTGCTTCCAGAATCCTATCCCGCATACCACATTGTATTTAATCAGTATGCCTCCTTAGTCTCTTCCCGTCTGTGATGGTTTCTCAGTCTTTCCTTGCTTTGCATGACTGACGGCTTGGAGGAGGACTGCTCAGATATTCTGTAGAATGTCCCTCAGTGTGGATCTGTCTGATGTTTTCCTTAGACTAGAGGGATGAATTTGGGGGAAGAAGACCTTGCGGCAAAGTGCCCTTCTTTTTACATCATATCAGGAAAGACACAGAATTCTAAAACTTAAAAAAAAAATTCACAGAAAAAGATGGATGCTTAAAATTCCCAAGCCATCACAAGAAAAACTTTTATAAGAAGTGATCCAGCCTGGAGACCCAGGACTCGTGTTTGAATCACCTAACATTTTTTTTTAAAATTTAGATTTAGGGGGTACATGTACAGGTTTGTTACATGGGTATATCATGTGATGATGAGGTTTGGGCTGCTGATGATCTCATTGCCCAGGTAGTGAACATCGTACCCCATAGGTAGTTTTTCAGCTCTTGGTCCCCCCACTGCCGCCCTTCCTCCCCCTTTTTGGAGCCCCCAGTGTTTATTGTTTCCATCTTTGTGTCCGTTTATACCCAATGTTTAGCTTCTGCTTATAAGTGAGAACATGTGGCATTTGGTTCTCTGTTTCTGTGTTAATTTGCTTAGGATAATGGCCTCCAGCTGTATCCACACGGCTTCAGAGGACGTGATTTCATTTTTTTAATGGGTGCATAGTATTCCATGGTGTATATGTACCATATTTTAAAAAATCCAATCCACTGTTGATCGGCACCTGGGTTATGAATCACCTTACGTTTTGTATTCAGGCCCCATGCCGTAGTCAAGAATAAATTGGCCAATAACCCAATTCTAGGTCCTCAGCTTGTCTGAGAAAGTGTCCTCTGTCTTTGGGTCTGGTAAGACTAATGACCCTCTCCAGTCCCCTTGCACCCTGGAAGGACTAAAAGTGTTACTGAAACCCTAGGATAATATAAAAATAATGTAGTAAATAATAATGTAATAAACAATGTATATTATTTATTACATTGTCTCAGTATCTGCCTCTGGGGGAGCCCAGCAGTCCTCCTCCAAGCTGTCAAGGTCATGCAAAGCAAGGAAAGACTGAGAATGTAATAAATAATTATAATAAATAATAAGTGTAGCAAGAATCCTGGGAAGGCAATATATCAAGTGCAGAATAATGCACTTGATATTATGGCTATGGTGTGGATGCTTTAGAGTGAGCATAAGCATGAGTTTATGTGTAGCTATGATGTTTCTGAGTGCTTTGTCTGCTGTTTGAGGCATGGAAGTATTCAAAAAAATCAAATGCACTGTCTGTAATTGCATTTTAACTTGTTTAGAATATTTAGGCCAGGCATTGTGGCTTATGCCTGTAATCCCAGCACTTTAGGAGGCCGAAGGGGGCAGATCCTTTGAGCCCAGAAGTTTGAGACCAGCCTGGACAACTAGGGAGACCCTGTCTCTACTAAAAATACAAAGAATTAGCCAGGCGTGGTGGCACATGCCTGCAGTCCCACACTCAGGAGGCAAAGGTGGGAGAATCACCTGAGCCTGGGAAGTTGAGGCTGCAGTGAGCCGTGATCATGCCACTGCACTCCAGCCTGGGTGACAGGAGTGAGACTGTGTCTCACACACACACAAAAAAGAACATTTAATTCATCAAATTTATAATCGAGAAAAATTGGTTTTCTGAATTGTTAGATACAAGTATAACAAATTAAGCAATAAGGAAAGTTCAGGCCAGGTGCAGTGGCTCACGCCTGTAATCCCAGCACTTTGGGAGGCTGAGGAGGGTGGATCACCTGAGATCAGGAGTTTGAGACTAGCATGGCTAACATGGTGAAACCCTGTCGTCTCTACTAAAAATACAAAAAAAATTAGCCGGGTGTGGTGGCACATGCTTGTAATCCCAGCTACTTGGAAGGTTGAGGCATGAGAATCGCTTGAACCCAGAAGGCAGAGGTTGCAGTGAGCCAAGATCGCCCCACTGCACTCCAGCCTGGGTGACAGAGTGAGACTCTGTCTCAAAACAAAAACAAAAGAAAAAGAAAAGAAAAAAAAAGGAAAGTTCACACAATTGTGGGAGCTTCTTTCCCCAGTAAGAAAGCCCCTTGAGTGTTGAGTTGAGTCATCATCTATCAGCGGGTTACAATGGGACTGATGGCCTCCCCACAACACTTCCTCATCCTTAAAGCTGTCAGTTTTCAGGCTGCTGCAGTAATAAGGCACTGTCGTGGATGCTTTAGCATCTGCAAATCTTTCATCTCATTTTATCCACACAAGATCCTGGTGGTATTATCCTCACTGAACAAATGAGAAAGCTAAATATAATTTAGAATGCATTTGGCTGCAAGAAAGAGAATAATGAACCCAGAGTGACTTAAACAGCAAGGAATTGATCTCCTTGAAAAGTAGTCCGGCTAGCTGCAGGGCTGGTTAACTCAGGAGCTCCACCACACCCAGCCCCAGCTCCTCATGGTCATAAGGTGGCTGCAGCAGTTCTGGGCATCCAAGTGTCTTCCTGGAAGGCAGGTTCTCCTGTGGGGCTGTGGTATCAAGGGAAGAAAGCCTTTCTCAGCATCCCAGTGGTGTCTTCCCTTCATTGGCCAGGATTGAGTCCTGTACTCAGGTCTCAGCCAATCGCTGACAGAGGGGCGGAGTTACCATGGCTGACTTGGACTAGTCCTTCTCCATCCCCTGGGGCTGGGAAGGTGAACCTCCAGCCATATCAGCAAGGAGGACAGGCACAGCAGCACTGACTATGAGGAGGTGGCCCAAGTGTCTGCATAGGGAGGCCCAGAGAGGGACAGGGTTTGCCTAAGCTCACCCTGCCAAGCCTGGACTGGAATATTAGGTTCTGCCTCCCTCTTGTTTTCCAAAGACCCCCGCTGAGTCCTTAGAATGGGGTCATGCCTTTATATGGCCGTCAACTTGGAAGGAGCCTCCAGGGACTTCTGAGCCAGCCTCCCTCTGACTGGGAGGTGAAGTGGGTTGAAATTGCTCCCTACAAAGAATTGCCTCGCTTCTTCCCGAAGACTATCACAGCTCCCAATGCCCTGAGGTCCAACTAGTCTATTCCTTTTATTGCACAGATGGGAATACTGGGGTGGGGCAGGAGCAAGGGCTCAAGGTCACAAAGTGAGGTGACAATAAATTGCCCTCTCTACTATTCCTGGTTGTTTTGTGGGTGGACACAAACAAAAGTTAGCAGGAATGGGAGGCACTTCAGCATTTGAAAGCGTCAAGTATAGAGCTGGACTCAGGGCTGAGCCACCCACCAGGTAGGTGACCTTGAGCAAGTTACATAACTTTTCTGTTCCTCAGTTTTGTCATCTGAAAAATGGGCATAACAGTAGGACTGCTTCCTTGGCATGTTGTAAAGAATAAGTGAGTCCATGTAAAGGGCTTGGCACACTTAGTGAGCTCTGTAATTAATGCTCTCCTACTGGGCACCCAGCATCACGTTATATGCGCTGCAATCCATCTAATCTCTATGCCTCCTCTGTTATTAGCAGACTTGTTTTACAGACGAGAAAATGAAACCACAGAAATGTCAAGTGACTTACATGAGTCCCTTGGCTGAGGCCACACTGAGTTTCAAACCCACATCTGGCTGCCTCCAGAAGCCCAAGCCCTTAGCTGCCTTGCCATTCTGTCCCCACCACATGGCGTTCTGCTTCTTGGTTCCTCTATGGCAAACAAAGAAACCTAGGCCCAGGGAGGTCAACCCATTGTTCACAGTCACCCAGCTAGTAAATGAAACAGGAATTAGGATGCACGAGTCCGTCCATGACCCCACACTTCCTCTACAGGGACAGAAGCTCTGTAGCATCCTGCAGCAAGATTGTTCTCAGCCACCCTATCAGGCAGTTCCTCCTTGTGTCAAAGCAAGATCTGTCCTGCTTTAGTTTATGCTTATTTTCTTTTGCTGCATTCTTGAAAGAGGCCTTTCTCTGGTCTATTTGAATCTTTAGCTTGTGACCTACCTGCCTACTGCCCAGCTCTGACCTGTCTGTCCCCACATGTCCACTTCGGCACCTCTCCTTGAGATGAGGCTAAGGCTTCATGAGCCACCTTCAGGGACAAGTGGACCAAGGGTCTCCAGGGAGTGTCACTCCTCCCGCAGTCTCTGCTGAGCCTCAGTGGGATCTGGTTTTTTTCTCAGGCCTGGCAGTGAAGTGCCTCCTTCCTGATGTCTTTTGTCCATACTTCTCCGGACTGCCACCTTCCCACCTTGCTGGAGATTCGTGTGCTCTTTCTGATATGTGATCTGGGGGTGGGCGAGAGTGTCCTCTAGACCTGCTCTGTCCAATGAGGTAGCCACTAGTCATGTGTGGCTATTTAAATTTAAATTAATCAAAAGTAAATAAAATTTGAAATTCAGTTCTGTAGCCATACTAGCCACACTCAAGTGCTTGGCAGGCCTCTGAGACTAGGGGGCTATAGTATTGGACCCGGCAGATACACAACATTTCCATTGTCGCAGAAAGCTCTAGAGGACAGCCCTACCAGTGCTTCTCAAACTCAAAATCATTGAGTTTGCCCAAGGTCACCTACCGGTGGGTGGCTGAGCCCTGATTCTAGCTCTATAGTTAGTGCTTTCAAACTCTAAATTGCCTCCCATACATACTAACTTTTGTTTGTATCCACATACAAAACCTCCAGGAATGGCAGAGAAGACTTGTTAAAACACCACATGCTGTGGGCCTCACCTTAGAGTTTGCGCCTCAGTAGGTCTTGGCAGAGTTGGAGGATTATTTCTAACAATTTCCTAGGTGAGGCTGCAGCGGCCGGGCTGGGGACCCTGCTTTGAGAACAGCTGCTATTCACCCAGCACTGGGAGAGTCTGCTGAAAAGACTCCGTGTGGTGATCTTGATCTGAGGGTGGTGAAGAGTCACTGGGGACACAACTTTTTCAGCTGAGGTTAGAAAAGGAGACTGAGACCAGCTTTCCAAAAAGCGAGCATTGGCTGGACAGTGGGGTACTTGGACATGCCGGAAAAACCCCAAAACCCAAACAAACCCAAAAGAATAATCCTGGACCCCCAGGGATTGTCTGGTCTTCATTTCCACTCGTCTGTAATTTCTGAGAGAAAACGACTTCAGTGTCAACCCTGATCACTGTCCTTCTCCAGTGACAAATACCAAGCAAGGACCACACCCCAGTGTCATCTCAGACATTAGTTCTTGGTTCCAGTTTTCCTTCCACCTTGAACTTTCTCAGACCTGCTGGTACTCAGCACCTTCTTTCTTGGAGAGACTGTGTTGGCGACAGGAGGCAGAGCACTGGATTTGGAGTTATAAGATTTGAATTAAAGTCGCTGTGTGAGCTTGGGCATTGCCCCTCTGAATTTCATTTCTATAGAGGCAATAATCTTATTTACTTTATAAAACCACATTATGTTATGCTCACATGGTATCATATGTGAATTCTTGTTTGTAAATCACAGAGTACTTTCTAAACCTCAGGTCCCATAGGTTGGAATGTAACTTTTATAGCACAGGCTAAACACACGCACACACACACACACACGCACACACACACATATATTATTGAGACAAAGTCTTGCTCCTTTGCCCAAGCTGGAATGCAGTGGTTCAATCAAAGCTCACAGCAGCCTCAACCTCCCAAGCTCAAGTGATCCTCCTACCTTACGCCTTACCCTCCTGACTAGCTGGGACTACAGGCACATGCCACCATACCCAGCTAATTGTTTTTGATGTTTTTATTTTTGTAGAGATGGGGTCTCACTATGTTGCCCAGGCTGGTCTTGAACTCCTGGGCTCAAGCAATCCTTCCACCTTGACCTCCCAAAGTGAACACAGGTTATATTTGATCAGAATTATTTGTTTCTATGCACATCTCTTGGCAGCCTGGGAGCTCCTTGAGGCAGGGCTCTATTAACCTTTTTTTTTTCTTTTTTTTTTTGAGACAGAGTCTCGCTCTGTTGCCCAGGCTGGAATGCAGTGGCACGATCTCGGCTCACTACAAGCTCCACCTCCCGGGTTCACACCATTCTCCTGCCTCAGCCTCCCGAGTAGCTGGGACTACAGGTGCCCGCCACCACGCCTGGCTAATTTTTTTGTATTTTTAGTAGAGACGGGGTTTCACCATGTTAGCCAGGATGGTTTTGATCTCCTGACCGCGTGATCCACCAGCCTTGGCCTCCCAAAGTGCTGGGATTACAGGCGTGAGCCATGGCACCCAGCTGGCTCTATTTATCTTTGAGCCCCCTAGTGCTTGATTTCAGGCCCAAGCAAATATTTATAAAAATAATGATTATCATACTAAAACATCCTGCACTTACTGTATGTCCAGCACTGTTCTAATGTATTGATTCATTTAATTCTTACACCACCCCCAAAAGATAGTACTATTATGAAATTACATATAATAGGTGCCCAGTAGACATCTATTAAATAGTGGAGGGCAGCACTTCTCCAAATTTAACATGCATAGGAACTATCTGGGAATCTTGATCTTGTTAAAATACATATCCTCGCTGGGAGCCTATATCCCAGCACTTTGGGAGGCTGAGGCAGGAGGATTGCCTGAGCCCAGGAGACGGAAACCAGCCTGGGTAACATAGACCCTGTCTGTACAGAAAGGATGGCTAATTTTGAATTTTTTGTGAAGACAGGATCTCACTATGTTACCCAGGCTGATCTATTAGCTAGATGTGGTGGCACCCACCTGTAGTCCCAGCTACTCTGGAGGCTTAGGTGGGAGGATTGCCTGAGCCTAGGAGGTAGAGGCTGCAGTGAGCTGTGATTGCACCACTGCACTCCAGCCTGGGTAACAGAGCAAGACCCTGTTTCCAAAAAAACCCCAGGCCCCCCAAAACAACACGCCATGACACTGCAGGCCCCGAGTGGAGTCCTGTATTTTCAACAAGCTCTCAGGTGATGCTGTGGTCAGCAGACACTATCAAAGATCTAGATCATTTAACATTTTCTCAAATAGAAAAACCTCCAGTCCCCTGTGGGACAGAGGCAGGGGTGGGAAGCACACTGGGAAAAATAACTCACCTCTTACTTTGGGAGTGAGAGGATTACAGACCCTGAGGACTGACACTCTTTGAGGGGACCGGGAAGTCAGTCCACCAAAGGCAGCTTTTCAAGTCTCGTTGGAACAGCCTGTTCTCGCGGTCTGCAGGAAAGAAGCAGGGCAAACATTTTCCAACATTAGGAACAGAGCTTCGGACTGGGGCCACGTGTCTGGGCTTAACACAGTGCCTGGAAACAGCTGCTAAATTGCCTGGCGTCTCCCATCCAGAGGGGGCTAGGAGTCCTTCCTAAGGCAGCACCGGTACAGGTGGAACTGAGGCCAGCTCCCCTAGAGGGTGGATGGCTGCCCGAGGGCAGTGGAAGGGGGTGTGCAGATGAAACGTGGCCTTCGAGTCAGACAGAGCTGGCTTCAAATGCAGCTTTGCCACTTACTAGCGGTATAACCAGAGGCAAGTTACTTCTCCTTGCAGTTTTGTTTTCTCATTGCAGCCCGGAAATAATACCAACCACACGGGTTTGGCTAGGGAATGGAAACCCCTGGAGAACTTCCAACAGAGCTACTTTAATACAGGGAATTGGTTACACAAGTGAGGGCAGAGCTTGGAGGCCAAGTGGGGGAGGGCGAGGCAATCCAGAGATCAGCAGGAACACAACTGTGAGCTGGGGGGCTGCGGAGAGGAGGTGGTGTTACTGAAGCCCAGGGGCCAGGTCATCAGGTGGGGGCTCGACCCACAGGGGGCTGGTCCAGTGGCCACACACAGCTCTTGCTGGGGTGCTATCTGAGGCAGAGAGGGAGGAGGAGAAATAGCTCAGCTTCTCCCTGTCTCTCACCCTCCAATCTCCCACCACTGCCTCCATTGGCTGGACCCACCCAGCAGGAAGCTGGGAAATGCAGCTGGCAGGGGAAGTGGCTGAGGGCCAGTAGGCTCAGGACCTGCACAGGATGCCTTGTGTAAGGCATCGGCAGCACGTTGTTTGGCTCACTGACAAAGCAGGTGCCCTTTCCTGTGCCCTGGAAACAGCCAGCCTCCCTGGGTTAACCGTATCTTCTGTGATGACGCTTTGGCCATCTGCAGTTTCTTTCTCAACATCCCTGTGTGTTGGGAACTCCAGGCTCTGTAACTCAACTGACTTCTTTTCCTCCGGCCTTTTGGGATCCTGGGATATGTAGGGGAGGATTCTGCCAACCAAAAGACCACCAGGGGCCAGGGGAAGTGACTGAGGCTGAATGCAGGGACGCTGGCAAAGGGTGAGGGCCTGGACAGGCCTGACTGTGTTGTTTGTCCCTTCATTGGTTCATTCATTCATTCATTCATTCATTCAACTCTTAACAATCAGCTATTGATCTAGAACCACACTAGATGCTAGGACTGCAGATGGTGTCCCAGTCTGGTGGGTAAGACATGCTTGTAAATTTCAGTCAGGGCTATTTTGGTTGTAATAAATAGAAGCCCATTCAAAAAATGCAAGTGAGAAGGAGTTTTCTTGAAAGGGATTAGGGAATCTGATGGAGTTAATTGAGGAAGTACAGGTGGGCCTCCCGTGAACTGTCCTCATCTTCTCTGCCTCTCTGAGCTCCACCCGCCTCTGCAAACCAAATCACATGTTGTTTCTGCTCGCCTAATTCTGGGTGACTTTTGACTCCAAAGGGTGTCAACTGGGTCAGACCACGACTCCTTGAGACCATGTAAGTCCAGTGCATTCTTACCAATTCACTAAAATTGGTGGCCCCTTAGGTTAAATTATTGAGAGAACTTAACCCGATCAGCTCACTTGAGTCAGACTTCCTGTCCCATCAGGGTGGCCGGGACAGGCCAGGTAGTGGGGACAGGGGAAGGGTCTTACAGCTTGCCCTTTGGAGAAGCAGGATCTGAGAAGAGAGTTATGGGCAGGGCAGGCAATGAAACACGTTTCCTGCTGGAAATAATTGTAAATCTGGCCTAAGGGGAAAATGGATTCAAAAAAGCATTTAAAATAATAATAGTGACCATTTATCAAGACTTTATGTGTCAGACACTGGAAAGTGCTTTTTATACATTTACCTCTTTTAACCCTCAGAAGTCATTATTATTATTATTATTATTATTATTATTATTATCATCATCATCCCCATTTGCCGATTTTACAGATGAGGAAGCTGAGATGTAGGAGGTTAGATAAGGTTGCCTGGAGTCAGATGGTGGAGGTAGCAGCAGCAGGCACAAAACTGTCACTTTGGCAATTTTGTTCCAAACTTGGAACAATACAGAGAAGCTTAGCATGGCCCTGCGCAAAGATGACACACAAATTTGTGAAGCATTCCATATATTTTAAAAATTTTCTTCAAAAAATTTCTTGGCTGGGCATGGTGGTTTATGCCTGTAAGCCCAGCACTTTGGAAGGCCGAGGCAGGTGGATCACGAGGTCAGGAGTTCAAGACCAGCCTGGCCAACACGATGAAACCCCATCTCTACAAAAAATACAAAATTTAGCCGGGCATGGGTGCGCCTGTAATCCCAGCTACTCCGGAAGGCTGAGGCAGGAGAATTGCTTAAATCTGGGAGGCCGAGGTTGCAGTGAGCCAAGATCACACCACTGCCCTCCAGCTTGGGTGACAGAGCAAGACTTCCATCTCGAAAAAAGAAAAAATTCTTGTCTCTGAGCCATGTGCCCTAGACCTGTGCTTGGCAGCTTCCGCGGAGAGCAGAAGCCGGCGATCAGGCCGTTTTCTCCCCTACGACCTCCAGAAACGCTCTCCAGACAGACATTTTCCTTTCCTGTGGCTGCAGAGATCACTAGCCACCTTTGGCAGGACCTCTCTCTCCCTTTCCCTCCTTTTGTTAAAGGATTTCAGGCGCGCGGACTTGGGGGGCTGATGTCCCCCATTTGATGGCTCGCTGTCACCACCCATCTGGACTCGAATCCTCTTTTGAGATTATCGTGGTTGTGTCTTTCTCCTTTCTCCAGGTCTAATCCTAGTCCCTTCCCCCATAGGCGTCCGCTCCGGGGTAAACAACACAGGTTTCTTCCAATTTCCTTTGTGTGTTGTTCATTCGTATATGTCATGTTTGGAAAGTGTATGTGTCAGGGGTTTATTTTTCAGGGGGGTTGTTATTTTTAATTTTTTAAGGTCATAAATAACACTTTCTTTTCTTTTTTTTTAACTTTTAAATAAACTTTATATTTTAGCATAGAATTGGAATTACAGAGATGTTGTAAAAATACTGCAGGGAGTTCCTAGATGCCTTGTTCTCACTTCTGCCTACTAACATAGGGTACATTTGTCAAAACTGATGAACCAATATTGATATATTATTAGTAACTCATCTATACTTTTTCAGATTTCCTTAGTTTTTTGTTGTTGTCGTCGTTGTTTTCTGAGACAGGGTCTCACTCTGTCACCCAGGCTGGAGTGCAGTGGCACAGTCATGGCTCACTACAGCCTCCACCTCCCCGGACTCAGGCGATCCCCACCACCTCAGCCTCCCGAGTAGATGGGACTGCAGGTTTGAGCCACCACGAATGGCTTTTTTTTTTTTTTTTTTTTTGGTAGAGATGGGGTTTTGCCATGTTGGCCAGGCTAGCCTGGAACTCCTGGGCTCAGGAGATCCCCCGCCTGCCTCGACCTCCCACAGTGCTGGGATTACAGGTGTTGAGCCAGCACACCTGGCCTTATTTCCTTCGTTTTTACCTGGCGTCCTTGTTCTGTTCTAGGATCTCATCTAGGAGACATTACATTTACTCCTGAGGCTCCTCTGCTGGGACAGTTCCTCAGGCTTTCCTTGTTTTTTGATGATCTTGACAGTTTTGAGGAGTACTGGTCAGGTGTTTTGTAGAATGTTTCTCAGCTGGGATTGGTCTGGTGATTCTCTCATGGTTAGACTGGGATTATGGGTTTGTGAAAGGGAGACCACAGAGGTGCAGCACTATTTTCATTACATCATATTGAGGCCCCCCTTGGCTGGCAGTTACATCACTCCTGTCTCTGCCTCTGTGGTCACACCCCTCCTCCTCTTCTCTCTGTCAAATCACCCTATATCTCTCTTCTGAGGATACTTGCATTGGATTTAGGGCCTACCCAGGTAATTCAGGATGATCTCATCTCAAGGGCTTTAACTCAACCTTCTACAAAGACCCTTTTTTCCAAATAAGATCACATTGACAGATTCCAGGAATTTGGACGTGGACTTCCTTCTTTTTTGAGACAATGTCTCACTCTGTTGCCCATGCTGGAGTGCAGTGGTGCCATCTCGGCTTACTGTAGCCTCTGCCTCTGGGTTCAAATGATTCTCATGCCTCAGCCTCCGGAATAGCTGGGATTACAGGTGTGTGCCACTACGCCTGGCTAATTTTTGTATTTTTAGTAGAGACGGGGTTTTGCCATGTTGGCCTGGATGGTCCCAAACCCTTGGCCTCCAGCGATCTGCCCGCCTTGGCCTCCCAAAGTGCTGAGATTACAGGCATGAGCCACTGTGCCTGGCCTGGACTTACCTTTTTGAGGGCTACCATTCAACCCACTATTCCCACATGTCAATTTTATCTTTCATGAATTGTGCTTTTGGTGTATCTTAAAACTCATTGCTAAACCTAAGGTCATGCATATTTTCTCCTAAAAGTTTCATAGTTTTGCATTTTACATTTAGATTTGTGATTCATTTTGAGTACATTTTGTGTAAGGTGTAAGGTCTGTGGTTAGGTTCATTTTTTTTCATATGAATATCTCTTTGATCCAGCCCGTTTTGTTGGAAAGACAATTCTCTCTTCATTGAATTGCCTTTGTGCCTTTGTAAAAAATCAGTTGAATACAGTTGTCTATTATTTGTGTTCTCTTCTGTTCCATGGATCTACGTTTCTATTCTTTCACCAATTTCAGCAATCTCGATTGTTGTAGTCTTATAGTAAGTCTTAAATTGGGTAATGTGAGTCCTTTGTTGTTCTTCAGTATTGTGTTGGCTATTCTAGGTTCTTTGCCTTTCTATATAGATTTGAGTCAGTTTGTTGATACCTACAAAATAGCTTGCTGAGCTTTTGATTGGGAATCTGTATCAAGTTGGGAAGAATTGACATTTTACCAATATTGAGTCACCAAATCTATGAACATTCCAATCCAATCTTCATTTATTTTTTATTTCTATTTTTTGAGACAGAGTCCCACTCTGTCGCCCAGGCTGGAATGCAGTGGCGTTATCTCACTGCAACCTCTGCCTCCCGGGTTCAAACGATTCTCCTGCCTCAGCCACCGCGCCCGGCCGCTTTTACTTTCTTTACATAAATCTAAGTTTCTGATTGATATCATCTTCCTTCTGCCTGAATAATTTCTTCTTCCTTTTTTTTTTTTTTTGAGATGAAGTCTCACTCTATCACCCAGGCTGGAGTACAGTGGCACAATCTTGACTCACTGCAACCTTCACTTCCCAGGTTCAAGTGATTTTCCTGCCTCAGCCTCCCGAGTAGCTGGGACTACAGGTGCATGCCACCATGCCTGGCTAATTTTTGTATTTTTAGTAGAGACGGGGTTTCCCCATGTTGGCCAGGCTGGTCTGGAACTCCTGGCCTCAAGTGATCTGCCTGCTTCAGCCTCCCAAAGTGCTGGGATTACAGGCGTGAGCCACCATGGCTGGCTAATAATGTCTTTTAACGTTTCTCGCAGGACAGATTGTGGGCAACAGAGTCTGTCAATTTTTGTTTGAGAAAAATCTTTATTTCTCCTTAATTTTTAAGGATAAATCTGCTGGATATATATAGAATTCTAGGTGGGTGGGTTTTGTTTTCAATCTCGCACTTTTAACTTCCGTGACACTGCTGGCATTCATTCACTTCAAGTGTTTCTCCTCCTGTTTGCATAGTTTTATGTCAAAAAGTCAGCTGTAACTCTTAACCTTGTTCTTCTGTGAGTTTGGTATTTCCTATATCCATCCTTCTCCAGCTTCTTTTAAGATTTTTTCTTTGTCTTTGGTTTTCTGTAGTTTATTTATTTTTTGAGGGGCATGGCTTGGAGAGAGACAGATAGCAGTTCTTTTTTACAGATTTTTATTTTATTTCAGTAGTTTTTGGGGAACAGGTGGTTTTTGGTTACATGGACAAGTAACCAAAATCTCAATTCAAATCTCTACCCAGCGTGTAGTCTTTTATTCCTTACCCCCTCCCAGCCTTCCCCTGAGTCCCCAAAGTTCATGATATCATTCTTATGCCTTTGCATCTTCATAGCTTGGCTTAATTTATGAGCGAGAACATATGATGTTTGGTTTCCCATTCCTGAATTACTTCACTTAGAATAATGGTCTCCAATTCCATCCAGGTTACTGTGAATGCCATTATTTTGTCCTTTTTTATGGCTGACTAGTATTCCATTACACACACACACACACACACACACACACACACACACACACACACGTATCTCCCATGGAATATATGGAATGTATATCCTACCCAGTAATGGGATTTCTGAATCAAATGGTAGTTCTACTTTCAGTTTTTTCTGTAGTTTAAATATGATGTACCTAGGTGTTTTTTGTTTTGTGTTTGTTTGTTTGTGTACTTATTCTGCTCGGTGTTTTCTAAGCTTCCTGGATCTGCAATTTGGAAAACAGTAGTAGCCATTATTAGCTCAAATACTTCTGCTCCATTTTCTCTTTCTTGTCCTTCTGCATTTCGGTTATGCATATACTACACTTTTTGATATTGTCTCACAATTCTCAGATTCTCTGTTCTGTTTTTGTCATTCTTTTTCTTTCTCTTTGCATTTCAGTTTAGGAAGCTTCTACTGACTGATGTTCAAGGTCCTTGTTTCTTTCTTTGACCATGTTTACTCTGTCGATGACCCCATCAGAGGCATTCTTCATTTCTGTTACAGTGTTCTTAACTTCTAGGATTTCTTTTTGATACTTAGAATTTCAACTCTGCTTACATTATCCGTGTGTTCTTGTATATTGCCTACTTTATTCACTAGGGATATTGCATATTAATCACAATTATTTTAAATTATCTGTCTGATATCCAACACTTGTGTCATATCTGAGTCTGGTTCTGATGATTGATTTGCCTCTTCAGATTGTATTTTTTTTCTTACCTTTTGGTATGCCTTGTAATTTTCTGTTGAAAGCTGGATGTGTTGTATTGGGTAATAGGAACTGAGGTAAAGAGGTTTTTAGTGTGGAGATTTGTGTTAATTCATCTAGGAGTTGGGTTGTGTTTAATCTTTAATCTTGATGTGTGATCCAGAGTCTTTAAATTCCTCTAGTGTCCTTGTTTTCATCTCCTCTTGACATTGGGTGTCCCTAAGTACTCCTCCTCAGAAAAAGTCTGTGCCTTGCAGCTCTTTCTGTTGTTATATTGGACTCTTCGTGTGGTGGCTTTGCTATTCGTTAGCTTTGTGACTTTGAGCATATTTCTTCACTAAGTCTCTTTCCTCGCAGGTAAAATAAGAACAATATTCTCTTATAGAACTGTGCTGAGGATGAAGTCGAATACTAAATTAAAACACTGAGCACTGTGCCTGATATAGACTAGATTCTTGATTGAATCAATGGGCCTGTTTGGCTCAAAGTCACTAATTGCTACTTGTTTCGTTGGCTAGTGACACAGAGTATTGCTTATCCCCCTCAACCACGTAGTTAGAATCAGAACTCATTTCTCGTCATCCCAGTGGCTCAGCAGTATGGATGTTGCAATAGGCAAGTTGTTAATAATAAATGAACGGTGCCTTCCAGGTACCCCAGATACTTTAAGCAGCACCTAATTACATATTTAAGTGTAGGACCTGCCGGAACCATCTCCCTCTCTTGAGAAAATAACGACCTCTCTAATTGCACACTGACCCAAGATACATTCTCCCAAGTAAATAATACACTGTTCAGAAGAATCCTAATTAGGTATTTACTTCAGAGATGGCAATGGCTTCATCTTGCTCCCCAGGGAAGTATTAAGCATCATATCAGGGCTGATAGAACTGAAAAACAAACTGGCCTCAAGAAAAACTCTGTCAATGATTTTCCATGAGAAGATAGAAAGCAGGGACTCCAGGAAGGAGAAACAATTGGCCAGTGCTAGGGTTAGGCGGCCTCTCTACATGGATGGAGGCAGCTTCTCTCAAAGACAGCCACGAGTCAGATGGACAGGCAGGCCCCCTTGCTCCACCCTCCTAAATTAGGAGTTGAGGCTGTGTAGCGGATGCCTATTGCCCAGGCTCAGATCGTTGAAACAACAGCTGGCCTAGGAGCTGGGGCTCTAACCATTAGGAATCACTTGCTTGCTGGAGGTGGTGTTGGGGTGAAGGGTTCTCTCTGTGTCCTTCTTCCAGTTCTCACTGTCCCTTGGTCACCAGCAACTCCTAGAGGGAAATGGAGCTTCAGACAGCCTTGGCTGAAGAAGAGAAAGTGACCTGGTGGCCTCCTCCTCTTTCTTTCTTCTCTCTCCCTCCGTCTCTTCTCTTTTGCTTTTCGCCGTCCCATTTCCCATTCTTCCTTCCTCTCCCCTTCTTCTCTCACTTATCTCTTTCCTCTTCCACCTCAGTTCTCACCTCTCTTCTTCTGTCTTTCCCTGTGTCCTCCTTCTGCCTCCCTTCCTCCTCCAGAGGAAGAGGGAAAATCCACTCCATCTTCTCACTAGAAGCTTGCAGGAGAGCTCAGTCCTGGAGCTTTGCTCTTTCACATTTGGGCATCATCCACTGAGCCTCAGGGTGGAAGTCATAGAGCCCTCCTGGACGAAGACCTCTGCGGATACACTGTGAAGTACATGGGCTGCCCTTGGGATCTTCTTGCAGATTACACACTCAGATGGGGAGGACTCTTCTCAGTACAGAGGGGCAGCAGCAGATACAGTCAATGAAGGGAGCCGAGGAGCACCTGGATCTCCTTCTCATCTTTGCTAGTTCTGCAATGGCCCAAAGAATATGCCCTTTTATCTTCATCCACAAAGCCCTTCTCGTCTAGCACAGAAAGGTGCTATCTGCATGGACAGAGTCAAAGGGACCTCAAAGGTTGCCTAGTCCTGGAATTTTTAACGTGGGTTCTATGGACTGGGGAGTTGTATTAGTCTATTGGGGCTGCCATCACAAAACCCCACAAGCTGGGGGGCTTAAACAACAGAAATGTATTTTCTCACGGTTCTGAAGACTGGAAGTCCAAGATCAAGGTGTCAGCAGGATTGGTTCCTTCTGAGGCCTCTCTCTTCGGCTTGCAGGTGGCTGCCTTTTCTCTGTGTCTTCACATGGTCTTCCCTCCGTGCCTGTGTCCTAATGTCCTTTTCTTATAAGGACACCAGTCATATTGGATTAGGGCCCACTATATGCCTCATTTTACCTGAGTCATCTCTTTGAAGGCCCTAACTCCAAATACAGTCACATTCAGAGGTACTGAGGGTTAGAGCTTCAAAATGTGAATTTTGGGGAGGACGTAGTTCATGGATAAAATTGGGGGGTAATAGGCCAGGCACAGTGGCTCACACCTGTAATCCCAGTGCTTTGGGAGGCCAGGGAGGGCAGATCACCTGAAATCAGGAATTCGAGACCAGCCTGACCAACGTGGTGAAACCCCATCTGTACTAAAAATGCAAAATTAGCCGGGCATGGTGGTGCACACCTGTAATCCCAGCTACTAGGGAGGCTGAGGCAGGAGAATTGCTTGAGCCCAGGAGGCAGAGGTTGCAGTGAGCTGAGATTGTGCTATTGCATTCCAGCCTGGGTGACAAGAGGGAAACTCTGTCTCAAAAAAAAAAAAAAAAAAAAAAAAGCAAAAGAAAAGAAATTGGGGGAAAATGGAAAGGGAACAATTATATTTTTATTTTCACTAACTTTCAGCTGAAGTGTAGCATTTCCTTCCTACATTACGAATGTAGCCAGCAAGCCATAGCAGCGTCAGGAGCTCCTGTGACATTACTGTTAAGAGAAACCACAAACATTTCATATCAATTATGGTTGTCACAGACATCTTGAAATATTGTTTACTCTCACAACTACTTTAAAATTACAGTTATTACACCTATCGCTCACGCTTGTTTTTAATTGCATTTATTAAAGAGTACATATATTGCCACATAACAAATTTGTTTTTACACTATGTTTATAATTGTATTATAATTGGTTTCCCTTGTAAATCCTATTTCATCTCATGCATTTCAAAACACTGTTCGGAGAAGAAATTCGTAAGCCTCATCAAACTGTCAAAGGGAGCCAACAGCACACAAAAGAATGCTAGACCTAGTTTCAACTTTTTTTTTTTTTTTTTTTTAACAATGGAGGATAATGGGGTCCAGAGAGGGCAACTTAGTTGTCTGTGGCCACACAGCTAGTTATGAAAGGTTTGGGACTACAGTTTAGGTCTTAGGATTCCTTGTTCACAGCTTGGCCCACTGTATCACATTTGCTAGTTGTTCTTCTACAACAAAGACTGATATATAAAACTATTAGTCATGATATGAATTTTCTAAATACCTTCAGATTCCTAGATATGCTTTATGTTCCCCAAAAGTCCACCCTTCTGGGTTAGCCTTCCATTTAACAGCCATCTAGCCCAGTCCTCCTGAGAGATGGAAGGAAGGCCAGCTTTTACCTCCACTCCTGACCTACTAGTGGATATCTCGGAGGAAGGCTTACAGGGCCCAAAAGTGGGTCCTGGCTTTCCTTCATCAGCCCATCCAGTGCAGCAACCAAATCACCCTGGTTTGCCCGGGACTCTCCCCAGTGTTGGCCCTGAAAGTCCCATGTCCTGGGAAACCCCTTGGTTCTGGGCATACGGGTGGCTGGCCCCCTCCCGCTCAGCCTCTTGCTGACAGCTGCTCTATTCAGGGGTACCTCTCACCATCTCATCCTGGCCTGGCCGGGCTGCTCCCTCCTGGCTCAACCTGCGGGGGTTCTCACAGCCCGGCTGAAACCAGGCTGCCTCTTGCTTCGCAATCTCTCTGAAGACTTGGGAATTAGATTGTGAGAAAGAGAACAAGGTCGTGTCTGAGAGTGGATGTCCAGGCTCCTGGCTGCCCGGGACCCTCATCCACAGGCTGGCTCTCTCTCCTCAGCTCCCACCTGCTACTTTTGGGTGTGGGTCAACCTCTGGGGTGGGGCCTGGCAATCTGCGCACTAACAAGCCCCCCATAGGGGTTTCAGAGGGGCTGTCTGTGTCCCTCCCCAGTGCCCTTTACAGATCACTGCAAGCACCCCCAGCCGCTGCAAGTGCCAGCTGTTCATCCCTCACAGCTACCCGCTTCTCTGGAGAATCTCCCTGTCCCAGGAACCTGGCTCACCTGGGAGAGTACGTCCTACCAGCACCTCCATAGCTCTTGGCCAATGGCTGGCATTGATGCCAAGAGTCCCCCACTTTGCCCCTGGGCACAGGGCTGGCTCTGGGGCACAGTGCAGGAGCCCGAGCTCCTGGGGGCTTAGCCTGACACTCATCCCCAGCTGAGTCCATGCTCTCACTTAGGCTGTCCCTCCCCTCTCCTGCCCGCCTCACCTTCCTTCTCCTGAGACCGCCCCCATAAATTGCTTGAACAAGAAACCCTGTTTCTGGCTCTGCTTCTAGTCACCAAAGTCAGAGGCTTCTCCAAGGAAGGAAAGCTTGAACGGGGCTGCTGTGATTTCCTCCTAAATGGTCTCCCTGCCTCCTCTCTCTCCACTCCCCACTGTCCAGAGTAATTTGTCCAAAATGAAAATCGAATCATGCTCCATCCTACCTTCATCTCTACGAGGCATTCCACTCAACCCTGCCCATGGCATACAAGACCCCTTTTATGGCTTGTAAAGTTTTTGGGCTCTGACCCCACCAGATTTTCCAGTCCCAGCTCCCCACACTTTCCCCAGGAACCCCACATCCCAGATGTACAAGACCACCAGTGTCCAACCCGACTGTGCTGGCACACACCCCCATGCCTGTACACATTTGATTTCCTCTGCCTTTTCTGACTGTGGGCTTGTATTGATCCCCATACCCAACTGTAGCAGGTGGGGGCTGAGGAGAGAGAGCCAGCCTGTGGATGAGGGTCCTGGGCATCCAGCAGCCTGGACATCCACTCTCAGACATGACCTTGTTATCTTTCCTACAATCTAACTCCCAAGTCTTCAGAGAGATTGTGAAGCAAGAGACAGCCTGGTTTCAGCTGGGCTGTGAGAACCCCGCAGGGTGGGCCAGGAGGGAGCAGTCTGGACCGGCCAGGATGAGGAAAGGCAGAGGAAATCCCACTGGGTGTGTTATCAGTGACTGGAGTCACTTTTCAGTGGCAAGGGGAGTGAAATATGGGGACACTAAACTGGCTGAGGAGTGAATGAAGGTGGTGGTGCTGTAGAAGGGAACTAGAAGCGATTCCATGAAGCTGGGCTGTAGAAGACAGCCAGGCACTCCTCAGGTCCCCCACCCCACCGCTCAAGGTCTTCACTGGGACTAGGAACATGTTGTTGTCAGGCAGGACATCTGGCCACAGCTGGCTCCAGGCAGGTGCATCAACTGAAGCAGAACTACCTGGACCTAGGGAGACTCTGACAGTCACCTCCACCTCACATGCCCCCAGCTTTAACCGCCTGAGCTACCTGTCAGCACAGACGGTGATGACATAGAGAAATCTATACACAGACGCATGGATACAACACATTCCTAACATTCTCAGCCTCACACCTCAGTGGAGTATCAGTAGATCAATTTTTATACATACCTGGACAGAGGGTGATCATTTAATATGGCTGACATTATTTGAACATGCATTTTTCACTTGCGGAGAGGCAAGTATGCTCACTGCGGCAGTTTTTTGCCACACTCTAAAGAGATGGCCCAATCAGTCACTTCTGATTCCTTGGCTGTTTATTGGAGCCATCAATCACGATGAACACTCTTGGCGTTAATGGGAATGTCATCAGCACTTCTGTAGGATTCTCCCTGCAACTCGGCTTTAAATAATAAGATTATTATTTTTGACATGTTATTCAAGCTGGGATTTTTTTCCCCTCTATTGCTTCATATCTGGGAGACCCTCGCCTTGAAAGCACTTGTCTTTCTGGTCCAAGACAGGAGGGGCAGTCGGCCTCAGATTTGGGAGGTGGAACTAGGCCAAGATGACTACCCAGACTAATTAGGGGTTGGGCTTAATTACAGGGGTTCTAAAATTTTTGCAGAGGCTGCAGAACACCTCTCCCGATGTGGAGTAATGATCTTGTTCCCCAGGCCAGGGGTAGCTGTGGGCTTGGGCTTCCTTGGGGATCTGACAAGTTGCGGGGTCTTCCGAGGAACTATGTGGGTGTAGTACTGGTAATCTTTGCGATCTGTGAACTGGGCCTTTTTAAATAAGAAAAAGGATGTAAAAATATCACCCAGCATTTAGGACGTTTACCTCCCAGGGGTTATTCTCTTTGATCAGGAAAATCTATGAATCAAGAGAGCAAGCGTATGTGTCCCAGTCCAATCCCTGAATGAGCGTTCCAACAGACCGGGCAGGAATGAATGAGTCGATGGCTGAGGGGTGGGCGGATTTAGGAGTGGGTTGGGGTGGGCAGCACGGAACAGGAGAGCACATGGGACCCTGGGCTGGGGTGTGGGACAGGGACCCTCAGTGTGGCAGAGTCTGGTTTCAGTCTCCAGCACCATAATTTTGTCAAGTCAGCCTTGACTTTGACCTTTGGTTCAAGAACTCTCCCAAGACAGCCGTCCCTGTCAGCCCTCCACCATTGCAGGCCTGTCTGGCCAGTTCCAGGATTCCTGCATCGCTGTTATGTTTCTCCTTTTGCTCATTCCCCTGGGAACCATTGGGTGAAGTGCATCTGTGCTGTGGGGAGGGCAGTTGGGCAAGGAGAATGACGACCAGGATTCCAGCTGACGTCTTGTGGTCTCAGCTACAAGATCCAGAGAGGATGGGAGCCATGGTGTTGACCGTGTGGTTGGGATGACAGCATCTGCTGGGTCTCCCTCATTTGCGCCATCTCCCATCCTCATTGCCACTTCCAGGGAAGCCTTCTGGAACCACCTTCTCTAGCCACTTGGTTCCTGAAGCCCTTCGTTTATACCCGCAGCAGCACCGCCTCCATGAAGCCTTCCTGCTCCCCCGACTGTGTCCTCTGGCCTCCTCCCCCATTTTGTCTGGGCCTCTCTTTAGCCCAAATCACAGTGAGCAGAATTTCTCAAAACAAGGTCCATGGACAGCAACAGAACCACCTGAGTTGGTTGCTGGAAATGCAGATTCCCAGGACCCAGCTCATACCTATCTAAATCTCAGGGGTGGGGCTCAGGGATCACCCAAGACAGGCAATTCTTATCTTTCTTAGGCTTACTCAAGTGTGCGGATTGCAGCACCAGGCTTAAGGCTACAATCAATTGTTGGCATAACCATCTCTTGCCCCAATTTCCCCCACCCCTGGAACAAATCAATCTAACAACTGTCTCTCCAGTGCCCACTGTGTGCCAGGAGCTGTGGTAGATTCTGGAAGACAGCCTGGGGGCAGGGAGACCAGGATGGACTCGGGAAACCAGAGGCAGATGAGAGGTGAGGAGGCTGGGGAGGGCGGGGTCGGATCTGAAAGTGCTTGGATTTGAGGTCAAAGCCAAGCACCGCCCCCAAAGTGTCTGGGGAAGGGCTCCACAGAGCCTGGGGGTGGGGAGGGGCAGGGCCAGGGGCTATTTCTTGGCTGGCAGCCCCAATGTGCAACAGCACTTCCCTCTCCCAAGCGTCTGGGCTCCTCCACTCCAGGGCCAGAGAACATTAGTGCCTGGCTAGAAAAGGGTGGTGGCCTGGCCAGAGGAGGTGGTCAGGGACCCCCCACCCCAAGCCCGGTCAGGTCAAGAAGGCTGGTCTCCAGTCTGGGAAAGGGAGGGGACAGGACAGGAGAGTTCAGATTCCTGAGAGCTGTCACAGAAGAGAACGTCCACCTTTCATCCACAAAGCAGCACATTCTAGATTGTTATTCCAGGTTACAAGGGAGATAGCCTTCCATTCTGTCTAAGAATTAATTTAAAAAATTATTTTATTTTATTTTTTAGATGGAGTCTTGCTTGTTGCCCAGGCTGGAGTGCAGTGGCACGATCTCGGCTCACTGCAACCTCCGCCTCCTGGGTTCAAGTGATTCTCTTGCCTTAGCCTCCTGAGTAGATGGGATTACAGGCACCCACCACCATGCCTGGCTAATTTTTATATTTTTAGTAGAGATGGGGTTGCACCATGTTGGCCAGGCTGGTCTCAAACTCCTGGCCTCAGGTGATCCACCTGCCTCAGCTTCCTAAAGTGTTGGGATTACAGGTGTGAGCCACTGCATTCAGCCAAGAAATAATTTTTAAATAAGAGTTACGTAAAGATGGAACCAGAAAGGTGGAACAGTTGTATGTTTTTGCATTTTATCCAACAAACATATAACACTTACTCTGTGGTTGGCACTATTCCAAGCACTTTACAAATATTTATTCATTTAACCCTCATAAAAACCCTGTGAGGTAGGAACTCTTGTTATCCCCACAGCATGGAGGAAACGCATGAATCCTGAAGGCCTTTGATGAACATATTCATTCGTCCCCTCACTTGTTCCCTCACGTGTGGTTTATTCATTCATTCACATAAATTCCACGCAGTCACTGGGATGTAAGGAGCATCATTAAGGTACTTGGGCAGAGCCTGCAGTTCAGGGCATGATGATCACATGATGGGGACATTTGAGAGGGGACTTTGGCATTTGGTGAGGTGTTGGACTGGAAGATGCACGGGGTGGCGTCTGAACCTGAGGTTGTGCTCCTGATAATCTGAGGTGCGTGGTGGGACACCCCAGGGGACAGAGAGGGCTTGAGGAGAGCCTGGACCCTCTGCAGAGCAAGCTCCTGGTCTGGTGGGTGATAAGCTCTTCTTTTTCCCATGGCCCCCCACTGACACCACCTGCCTCTTCCATGACGGCTAAAACCAGGGTTCAGGCCTGGCTCCTCCCCTTCTTCCTGAGCAAAGCACCCTGAGTAAAGCCTAGGGTTGGCTGGTGCCTTTTTAACCAAAAGCGTAAGAAGACGACGTAGCTAACTTGCTGTGTGCTTTTTGGCATGCGCTTTGCCTTCTCTAACTCCAGTTACCACATCTGGAAATAAGGAGAGTAGACCAGAAGTCCCTTCAGCTCCAACAGTCGGGGCTGTGTGGAACTGTAGGCTGCTAAGGGTTTGCGGGGGCACACTGGGATCACCCAGGTGAGGGGTCTGGGGTCATAGGCTTACTCTAGGCTCTCCCCAGAGTCTCCTTCTTCTCCTTCCTGCTGTCTGATGCCAGATCAATGCTCCTATAGGGTGGACTCCCTCCCATCCCAAATTCTCTACTGGTCCTGAGGTCATTCATGGCTCTATTAACTTGCCTACACATTTGTGGGCCACCTGCTGTGGTCTCCTTTGTTCTCTGTCTGTATTAGTCAGGGTTCTCCAGAGAAACAGAACAAATTGGGTATATGTATATACAGAAGAGGAGATTTATGGGGAATTGGTTTATGTGATTATGGAGGCCAAGAAGTCTCATGATCTGCAGGTGGCAAGCTGAGAAACCAGGAAAGTAAACGGTATCATTCAGCTCAAGTCCAAAGGCCTGAGAACTTGGGGCTATAACTTGATGGTGTAACTTCCAGCTTGAGGCTGTAGACGTAAGAAATGGAGTGCGGGGAGGACCACTTTGGGACTTTATCAGTCCCAAAGCCCAAAGTCCCAAGAATGAGATGCTCCAATGTTTAGGACCAGAGAAAATAGATGTCCCAGCCCAAGGAGAGGGAGTGAATTGATCCTTCCTGCACCTTCGTGTTCTACTTAGGCCCTCAATGGATTGGATGATGCCTCCCACATTGGTGAGGGAGAATCTTCTTTACTCAGTCTACTGATTCAAATAATAATCTCTTCTGGAAACACCCTCACAGATACACCCAGAAAGAACGTTTTACCAGCTATCTGGGCATCCCTTAGACCAGTCAGGTTGACACATGAAATTAACCATCATACAGTCCCAGGCCTGGTATACAGCAGGTGTTCAATGAGTGTTGGTTGAGTGAGTGAGTAAATGAATGAATGAATGAACGTGGTCTAACTACTTATTGCTTATTTTCCCTGTTTGACCTTCATTCTTCTCTCTGGCTTGGAATGGCCTCCACCTACCCTGTTTTCTGGTCCCTACTTCACCATCTTTTGAGATTCAACTCAAATGTTGCTGTGTGTGTCTCATTTTTGAACTTTCAGAGAGCCAAGCATGACCCTGTCACTCTGTTTTAAAACCTTTAAATGCCCTTCCATGGTTACCAGCCCATTCGACAACTACTTACAGAACTCCTTCCTGTGCAAAGGCTGTAGTGTGTCTCCCAGTGTCTGGGACTGATCCTGACACAGAGCTTACATTCTAGTGGGAAAGAGAGGCACTGCCCAAGTCAAAATAAAGCAGAACATTTCAGATGGTAGCCCTTGGAGCATATGGTCTTGGATTGGCCAAGAGATGGCCCACAGCAAGTATTTCTTCTAGCCTGTAAATTCTCATGCCATCCACCTCTGCTGCCTCTGTTTCTTTCTCTGAACCTCTTTCTCTCCCTTTGATGTACACGGCTGTAGTTTTCTCAGAAGGTCACAGGAAGCTAGAAGCAGCATCTGAGTCAGTAGTTTACACCAACCTGAGGAGAGCTCCCAAGGGCATGAAAGAGGTGCTGGTTTTGTGGTTAGTAAAGGCCTTGATCCAGTGTTCTCAGGCAGGCAATGCTTGACCAGGGCCTGATAGAGAAAGGCAACTGGGCTCCTGGGTCCCCTCTCAAGGGCTGCCTGCCCTGCTCTCCAGCCTCTGTCTTTTCTACTTCTTTCAGATCAGGATCTGTGGTGAGCCCTAGGGGAATATTTTTTTTTTAAGTCCTAGGATCCAGGAGAGCTGGGTTCTAGTCCTATCCCTGTCCAGGCAGACTCAGGAAAACCTCTTTGTGGGCTCCAGTTTCCTCATCCCTGAGATGTTAGGGTTATGTGAGATGATCTCTGAGGCCCCTTCCAGCTCCAAGATTCCACCAGGCATCTAAATGTCCCTGAAGTTTGGGGAGTCATTGTTCTTCAGCATCTCCTCAGGGGCAGCCTGGGCTGAACAATAGTTTTGTGACTTGAAAAGTATTGGAAGTGGAGGTTATCCCTTCAATCAAGACTTTTAGATGATCTGTTGTATCTTGCAACACCTGCCCTCTTGATCCATTTTCTGCTACTGGTCATCAAGAGGAGGGTGGAATTCCCAGATAAGAAGAAGAAAGGCAGAACAAAGCTGCAGGTCCCTACTGTGGTGGTCACTGGTGTGGATGCCAGATACATCCAACTCTCTGCCTTCTGTGTAGGTAGTAGTGTTGCATTTTTTGATCCCTATGTGTTTGGATTGGGCTGTGTTAATTGACAGTGGAAATTCTTCAGAGCTCTTGACAATGTTTGAGAAGGACTCTGCTTGTCAGTCTGGGTCTGTGAGTAACCACACTAAGCAGAGCATCCAACTGACCCTAGACAGACATGGAACATGAGATAAATGCCCTTTGTTTATTTGGGGTCACTAAGTTTAGGGGCTCTTTGTTATTGCAACATACCCTAGCATGTCCTGACTGTTACACAAACCTAGATTCTGACTAGGTCAGTGGAGAACAAGGTTACTTTTCCCTGAGCAACTTTCATTAATCCTTCATTGGCAAGAGCAGTAAACAAAAGATGGCTACTAGAAAGCCTAAATGGGTGTTTCCTTCCCATCTTCTAGCATGCAGAGCCAAGGATAAAGAGGCCTGGGAAGTACACTCTGAATGTGCAGATCTTTGCAAATTCCTACTGCACAGTTCAGACTCTTTAAGATGTAGGCCCTGTGTGTACTCCATCTCACCTCCCTCCAGCCTACTCCACACCTAGCACAAGGAGCTTCCTTCCCCTAGTAAGATTTTTCTGAGACAGATGGATGAAAAAGCAGTCAAAAAAAGAAAAATAAGACTGCTTGAACTTTCAGGGTTGAATTTGAAGGCTTTCCCTCCACTTATTATTTCACCTGTCAGAAAAAAAAGAAAAGAAAATATTCATTAGAAAATTATCTTTAAGAGTTCTGCTATTGTTTGAATGGTAAGTGTAATGGTATTGGGAGGTGGGGCCTTTAAGAAGTGATTAGGCCATGAAGGCTTCACCAGAGTGGGTTTAATTCTTTAATAAAAGGGCTTTTAAGAATGGTCTCTCTCTCTTGGCCCTTCCACCTTCTGCCATGTGATGCCTTCAGCTATGTCACGATGCAGCAAGAAGGCCCTCGCCAGATGCCAGCACCTTGATGTTGGACTTGTCAACTTTGAGAACTATGAGCCAATAAATATCTGCCCATTATAAGTTACAAATTACCAAGCCTGTGTGGTATTCTGGTAGAGCAACACAAGAGGATTAAGATAAGCCCCATGTGAGGGACGAGAACCTTTCCCACTGCTGGTAACATTGGTAGATGATGTCATTTATTATGTATCATATCAAGAGGGATTATTATTGCAGTCCAATCCTCTGTTTCTCTGAGATTTTTATTGCCAGGAAATGCTGATTACTTACACAAGAATTTTAATGCTTAACCGAGACCCTATAGTGGATGATTTCAGAAAAGCAATTGTATGGACTTAGGAAGAAATTTTAGCAGACATTTTTCTTTTAAGAAAACTTTACAAATATAAATCTTTCATGTAACATTGTGTTGGCTCATTCTACCTAAAGCAGAGTTTGGGGCATGGCCAGCATAGGTAGAACCAACTGTATTTCACTTGGTAAGAGGTGTCTGTGCAGTCGTAATTATCAATGATAGCATTTTTATAAATCCCCTGATCATGTCCCTGGTTGGTTCCCAGGTTTAGAGCTAGAAGACTTTGCTTCAAGACCCACTTCAGCTGCTTACCAGCTATGAAACTCTCAACAAGTCACTTTATTTTTCCAAGACTCGATTTCCTCATTAAGAAAATGGATATACATTTACTTACTTCTTGAGGTAGTTATGGGGCCACACTGCTTCTAAGGCATAGTTCTGCTCATGGTCTTCCACGTTCAAATCTTCCTTGGCTCCCCAATGCCTTGCTGTGCTGCCCAATACAATAGCCACTAGCCACATGTGGTTTTTGAATTTTATTAATAATTTATATCAATTAAAATGAAGTAACATTAAAAACTGAGTTTCTCGGTCACACTGGCCACATTTCAAGTGCTCCTTACCCACATACGACTAATGGCTACTGTATTTGTGCAGATATAGAACATCTCCTTAAGCACAGAAAGTTCTAGCAGTCAGCAGTGGATAGCACTCATTTTCAAAGGCTTTGTTAAAAGGAAGTCTTGTGAGAAGGTCATTTTTATAACATAGCTCAGAGGAGAGGTGCTGATTGAAACCAAGTTGGGAGCTCAGAGTCCAGCCTGTCTCCTACCTCCCCTGGCGGCCCCTCAGGAGGGGGTCAGGAACCCACAGAGGCCTGCAGAGCAAAGTTGCAAGATGGCTGGTTCCCAAAATACAGCACAGCCCCTCTTTTCTGTGGCCTGTTTTAGCCCCACACAGCCTGTATCTGTATCGCTTTCCCTTACCCCGCCTCCCAGCACAATGAGAATGTGCCCTTCACTCGACTCGGCCGGTTAACATGAATTCATTTTCCAGGACACAGTTTGAATGCCACGAAGCAAGCCCAGCTCCACAAGTGGGGTTAGTCACTCTGTGCATCTTTTGCTGGAGCATTAATTGCCCTGCAATGAGCCTGTCTCTCTGACTAGACTGTGAGCTCCTGGGGCTAGAGATGGCATCTTCTTGTCTACATATGCTGGGCATACAGGCAGGACCCAGGAAACACTAGTGGAATGAATGAGCGAAGTTACATGGGGCCGGGATTTTGTCCTGTTCTCTCAAGAGAGTAAACTCATATGGGCCCCCTGCATAAGCACAATCCAGTCGCTGTGCTGGATGGCAAGGGTGTCTGTCATCTCAGATCTGTCCCTGTGCTGGTGGGAAAGGACACCGTGGCTGACTGAGCGAGGCCTGCAGTTCAGTAGCTCCTCATTTCCCCTCCCACAAATATCTGTTAGGTGCCCACTGTGTGCAAGACACCGTGCTAGTTAGTACTGCCTGGGGACAGGGCCTGACAAAGCAACGCAATCTCTTGCCCTTGTAGACTTTACGTTTTAAATAAAATAAAACAATAATAAATAAGTAAAACACATGTTGTGTCAGATGATGCCATGGAAAAAATTGAGCCTGGAAGGAGAGGGGAAGGAAACTTGAGGTCAGGTAGCGGTAATAAAGGGGTCACAGTTTTAAGTAGGGTAGGCAGGTAGACCTCATGAAAATATTGGCTGGGCACGGTGGCTCATGCCTGTAATCCCAGCACTTTGGGAGGCCAAGGCGGGCAGATCACGAGGTCAGGAGTTCAAGACCATCCTGGCTAACACGGTCAAACCTCGTCTCTACTAAAAATACAAAAAATTAGCAGGGCGTGGTGGCGGGCGCCTGTAATCTCAGCTACTTGGGAGGCTGAGACAGGAGAACGGCGTGAACCCAGGAGGTGGAGCTTGCAGTGAGCCGAGTTGGTGCCACTGTACTCCAGCCTGGGCCACAGAGCGAGACTCCGTCTCAAAAAAAAAAGAAAAAAAGAAAGAAAATATCCAGTGGGAACAAACCATAGGGGAATGAGTACCCTGAACTTGCCAGTGGTCTTGACAGAGTTGGAGGGGGGAGTTGGCTCTGGGGTCAGCAAAGCAGCTGACCAAAGAGCCCATCTTGAGGCCACTCCTGAACGGCCTGTGCGAAGACATGTCCATGGGGATGTGGGCAGGAAGGGAGCCGGAACATTTGGAGGCTCAGGTTGCTTTGCTGCGGGACCCCCTTGCCTAAGCATAAAATAGAAGGTGTTTTACGTAGAAAGGAAACTCAGCTATCTCAGGATGACAGGCTGTAGAGAGTGGGGCCAGAGCCCTCTGCAGCTGTGCACGGAACACCAGAAGTGGCAGTGGATTACATGTGGGGAGTCTGGCCGTCATGGGGCACCTGGTTTTCTGCCCCACCCTCCCGACAAGCAAGATGTGAGCAGAAAAATACTAGTTTCCAGACATGAGTCAGCACACTGGGTGAGTCTATGAACTCCAGGCCATAAGTTTCCCTTTGGCCAAGCAGATGAGGCCCTAACCCAGAGATGTGGGTAATTAACATAATTTGGGTAATTAATTGGCCTGATCTGGTCTCATCTGGACCATACAGGTCTGGCTAACATTTGAGATATCATTAGAGGTTATTACATGTTTCCCTATTGACTTTGCTTGTGGGAGACTCTTTTTGAGTTTACCTGGTGGGGTGAGAATTACTTCATCGGGCTTACAAAGTGAAATGCTGTGTCTGTATTTTCAGCTCAGTGGTATGCGGAGAAGGAGACAGGAGGCTGTGAGATTGGCTTCTGGTAATCCTAAGGCAATTTATGGAGGGGCAGACAGTCAGTCTAGACCATCTTCAAAATCCCATCTGTATTAGTTTTCTGGGGTGGCCATAACAAAATGCCACAGGCTGGGGGCTTAAACAACAGAAATGTATTTTCTCACAGTCTGGAGGCTGAAAGGCCAAGATCAAGGTGTTGGCAGGGTTAGTTTCTTTTGAGGCCTTTCTCTTTGGCTTGGAGATGGCTGTCTTCTCCCTCTGTCTTTGTGTGGTCTTCCTTCTGTGCCTGTCTCTGTCCTAATCTTCTCTCTGTTTTTTGTTTTTCATTTTATTTTATTTTATTTTTTGAGACAGGGTCTTGCTCTGTCACACAGGCTGCAGTGCCATGGCGCGTTCATGGCTCAATGCAACCTCGACCTCCCAGGCTTAAGCGACTCTCCCATCTCAGCCTCCCAAAGTTCTGCAATCCCAGGCATGAATGAGCCACCATGCCCGGCCAATCTTCTCTTCTTATAAGGACATCAGTCCTGTTGGATTAGGTCCCGCAGTATGACCTCACTTGACCTTAATTACCTCTTTAAAGACTCTATATCCAAATACAGTCACATTGTGAGGTACGGGCATTTGGGACTTCAACATGTAAGTTTTGGGGGACACAATCCAGCCCATAACATCATGCAGTCCCAAGATGTAGAGAGTCTGGGTTCCCTCTCTGCTGCCAACTCCCCACAAACCCATGCATGACATATCCTTTCTGGACCTCAATTTTTCCATCTGCTCTGCCTCCTTCAATTGAGAGGCTCAAATTACTTAATGTACAAGCAAGGGCTTTGTAAACCTCATAGCAGTGGACCCCAGAGGTGCAGCACCATCCCTAAGGAGCGTTTTGGAAATCTGTGGGTGCATGCGTTGGGTTGTCACAATATTTAGGGGGCTTCATGGCATTGAGTAAGCAGGAGCCAGGGAGATGTCCAGCGGTGTGAGAGATGGTCACACAGGATGAACTGTCCTGTGTTACTCACCACTTTCTAATATCTTTTGTGCATTTATATAGCTGAAAGAAAACCCCACAATCATTGGAACCTAGTACCTAATTCTGTTTTACATATAAACACAAAGAATTTATTTTTGCAAAATTTAAATGTATCCTTTTTACAGAAAAGCACAGTCAACCAAATAGAGGGAAGATTGTACCTTGTTTTGTTTGAAACTTTAATAGAGTATGCACCAGTTCAGAAAATGCATGTTGATATGGTTTGGCTGTGTCCCACCCAAATCTCATCTTGAATTCCCACGTGTTGTGGGAGGGACCCGGTGGGAGATAATTTAATTATGAGGGC
This sequence comes from Pan troglodytes, assembly GCF_028858775.2. NCBI lineage: Eukaryota > Metazoa > Chordata > Mammalia > Primates > Hominidae > Pan > Pan troglodytes. The sequence goes on from NC_072413.2 coordinate 90,292,485, forward strand.
GGTTTCCCCCATACTGTTCTCATGGTAGTGAATAAGTCTCACGAGATCTGACGGTTTTATAAGGGGAAACCCCTTTCGCTTGGCTCTCCGATTCTCTCTTGCTGCTGCCCTGTCGGAAGTGCCTTTCACCTTCCGCCATGATTGTGAGGCCTCCCCAGCCACGTGGAACTGAGTCCATGAAACCTCTTTTGCTTCCCGGTCTCAGGTATGTCTTTATCAGCAGCATGAAAACGGACTAATACACCTGTCTTCTACAACGCACATTTAGAAAATGTGTCTCCAATGGCAACGCTGTTTGGTGCTTGAGTCACAACGCAACATTGCCCCACTGCTCTTTGCGTGTAGCTATCTCATCAACCATAGTCCTACATGCAGGTGTCTACCTCATTATGTTTTCTACTATAGCTGTGAAATATAGAATCATGATTTGCTTTTCTTCTGTCCTTTCTCTGATAGTCAAGGCAGTACATATTTTTTTTGAAATTATGAATTGGGTTGTTACATTATCCGTGAATTTCATTCAAAGATAGTTAAAGTGAGTGTTGAATATACATTTAAATAGGGGCGATTACATAGGGGTTGAGAAGCCGTGCTCTAAGGCACCACTGGGCGCCCTCTTTTGCTGGGTAGTTCAACAGTGGCTGTCTTGGGGATTGGCTTTTCTTCAGCTTCTTGGCATAGCTGCACCCCACACAGCCCAGCATGAGTGCATGGCAGCAAAGCCCTCTCCAAAGGAAGGCATCTTCTTTGCTTTTGTCATTTCTCCTGCCTCTAACACCAATGAGGTGCTGGCATCTGCACTGGTCACTTATCATGAGTTTAGATGACAAGGTTGGTCACCGTGGAGGCCTCTGGACCTCTGTCCTCCTGCTCGCTGGCACAGGAGAGCTTGTGGGTGAGGGCCCATGGTAGAAAGAATATTTCCCCTGAGCCCAGTTACCTGGGCCAAGTAGCTGGCTACAGCCTGGAGAAGCCAGGTCCCCTGGAAGCCGGGCTGGGGCGGAGCCGTGGGGACTGGCATGGTCATCACGACGTCACTGGGTGGGGCAGGGCGTTGGCGGGAATCCACACCAGGGCAGGCCAGCTTGCCTCCCTGGCCACTTGTTTGTGTTCCAGCTTTGCTCCAAGCCTGGGTCCAGCCCCTGCCCCACTTTGGGGCTTCGGGGTTAACTAGTGGCACATTTAAGTGAGGTCTGGCTCCCCAGAGACAGTCACCCTCTCCTGGGCGCTGCCTCTGAGCAGGCAGATCCTGCCCCAACCTCTCTCCCTGGCCCAGGTTACCTTACCTGGGCTTATTGCTCCAGGAAGACATGGAACACCCACCAGAGAGAGGCCTCCTTGGTGTCTGTCAGATCCTGTCCTCGCGGATCCCTTGGGGGACCGAGGGCCAAGTTCTGTTGTTTCTGCACCCCTACTGGGAAACACCAGGAGGATCCTTCCTCCACTCCCTCCTCCTCCAGGCCTCCATCTGAGAAGTCCCAGACACAAAGCCATGCTCCTTCCTTGCCTACACACTGCCTCACCCCCACAGCAGCCCTGCAGCTCCTACGGAGAGCGTCCTCCATGATCTGCGGCAGTGCTTGTCAAAATGCAGATTTCCAGGTCCTACTCATAAATTCTGGGGTGCAGCCCTGGAATCAGAATTTTGATATAAGCTCTGAAGATGATTCTATAGCTTTGGGAGCCCCTGGCTACAGTATAAAGCTCAAAAATCTGGATGGCACCTGTGACCTACTCAGTTGGGTTCTCTATCTATCTATCCAGCCTCCTTTGTTGGAACCCGGCTCACATTGAACTTGTCATTGTTCCCCAACATCATGGGCTCTACCCTTTTCCAGTTCCTCTACACATGCTCTTCCTTTTGCCTGGAGGACTGTCTTTCCTGTTCCCACTTTGCAAATGCCTACCTATCTTTTAGGACAAGATCAAACAGCACCTCCTCCGGAAGCCTTCCTGCCTCCCTCCTGATGAGCGTTTACTTCTGCAGCGTGATGTTATGCCGTGATTACAGCACTTACCACCATGCTCTGTCTTCGTCCCTTTTCCCCCACACAGCAATCGCCCCCCTCCAATGTCAGCCCCTGGAAAGCAGGGCGGGTATCTTATTTATCTTTAAAATTCCAGCAACTACCACCATTCCTGGTATAGAGTGGATAGTTGTAAATATTTATGTAAGTTTAAGTGGTCTCTGGGACCCTGATTTTCCATCTTTTCTTAATTGGGATTCTGCCTTAGGCTGCTGGGCTTCATTTAAACCTCAGTCATTAAAAAGCAGTTCCTTTGTTTCCTCTGCATGGTTCATATTTAGCCAAAGAGATTTATTTCTCCAATAAACCCCACTCTCCAAACAGCCACATTCATCTGTTCCTCCTACTGAGAAATGAAAGGGAGTCACCGGCTGCACCTAGAACTCCTGTGTCAGTGAATGCAGAAAAGAGGACCAGGAAAATTCATTTAAATCTTAACTGCCAGCTGGTGATCAAGTGGCTTCCCTGGCATTCGTCTCCTGTGTTTGCAGGGTTAAGTGAGACTCTTGGGGAGGTGGGGGAAAAATTCAAAACTCCTTTTTTGTTCTATCAACTGTTTTTAATTTAATTTAATTTTTTAACAGGATTTCGCTCTGTTGCCCAGGCTGCAGTGTAGTCACTTGATCTTGGCTCACGGCAGCCTTGACCTCCTGGATTCAAGGGATCCTCCACCTTCAGCCTCCTGAGTAGCTGTGACTACAGGCACATGCCACATGCCCAGCTATTTTTAATTTTTGTAGGGTTGGAGTCTTGCTATGTTGCCCAGGCTGGTCTTGAATTCCTGACCTCAAGCGATCCTCCCACCTTAGCCTCCCAAAAGTGCTGGGATTACAGGCGTGAACCACTATTCCTGCACTTTCTTTAATCTTTAATATGAAAACAGGCAATCTCAAGTTTGTGTTCTAAGCAGGTGGCTAACCCATCAAGGATTTTAGTGATGACAAGGATGGTTGTTAGCAAACCCATAACTCCATAAGAGACCAAGCTGGGGATATTTCCCAGCTCCTGGTGACCCAAGACTGCTGGAAAATTTCTGCCTCACATTGTGAATTCAGGTACAAATTCAGTCTGGAGAGGTGAGTGGGGCTGAAAGTCATCTGATTTTTTTCAGGACAGATCTCGTCCCTTTTGTTTTTCCTAGTCAAGAATTTTATAGCTCTAAGGTTTCCTGCTGCTAAACTGTTTTCATAGATGCAAACCAACTGATCTGGTAGAGAGGCTATTGTATTCTCTGCCAACTGATTTCCAGCAGAATTAAGGGGCTTCAGGGAAGGGAAGTATGGCAGACACTAATTGGACTGGCTGTGCACTGAGTTGGACACAAACAATATAGTCTTGCTCCTAGAATTTTGAAACTTCAGAGTGTGAAAGGAACTTTGAAGGTCACCTTGTCCAACCACCTCCCCACTCCATGCTTGAATTCCGTTTGTGACATCCCCAGCAAATGAGGATTATCTAGCCCTTGTTCAATCTCTTTCAGTGCCAGAGAACTCATTACCCTTGGAGGCAGCCCATTCCATTTTCATATTGCTCTACTAGCCAGCTTTTCATATGCTAGGCTGACATTGGCTTCTTGCCTCTCTGTGACTTCCAAGGGTTGGACTTGCTTGTGCCTGCTTATGTACATAGAGAAAGTCTTCAAAGATTTGTGGTTCTCTCCTGTCTAGGGTCATCACGTCTGGTTCCCACACACTACCTCTGTGGATGATGGGAATCTACGTTATTTTTATCCTTTTCCACATTATGGAGGTATCTGACAAAGAGCCATTTGGGGTGAACTATCAGTGCATAGTTCACTTCTCCCCAAGATGGGCCTGTGACTTCCATGCACAGCCATCCACACCAGAATGGTGGCTGCCACTATTTCAGTACCTGGCATAGTGCTAGGCACATAGGGATACTCAAATAGTTATTGGATATATATGAGGATGGATGGATGGATGGTTGGATGGATGGATGGGTGATTGAATAAATAAATAGATAAATGGATGAATGAATAAAAGAATGACTCAGTACATGGAGAAAGCAAACTTGGAAATATTTAGATCAATCAATATCTATGGAAGCTCCTCTATACCAATATTGTGCTGTGTAAGGGAAGGGAGTGCTGGGAGAAAAACGAGGTGTTTACAAACAAGTACAGACATAATCTTTCTCCTAATGTTGGAAACAAGCTAGACCCAAACCTGTGAAAACTTCTTCCTCCGTCTCCAGTTCTGATGTTTATGGACATGTTTCATAACAACTCACCAGGCCAGGCATGGTGGTTCCTGCCTGTAATCCCAGCTACTCAGGAGGCCGAAGTGGGAGGATCACTTGAGCCTGAGAGGTGGAGGCTGCAGTGAGCTGTGGTCGCACCACTGCATCCAGCTGGGGCAACAGAGTGAGACCTTGTCTCAAAACAAAAACCAAAACAAAACCCAAAAGCCAGAAACCAAAACCAACCAAACAAAAAATAACTCACTAGCAGCGTAGTAATTTGGGATTGAAGTTAGAGCTAGAAGGGATGTTACTGATGAATGGGTCACATCTCCTACTTTGCAGTAAAGAGCTGGAGAGGGAAATGACTTACCCAAAGTCAGGACCAATTCTGGAATCCCTGTCTCTTGGCTCCTACACCTCTTTCCAGTATGCTTTCTTTGTTTGGAGATTATTTTGTTTTCATCCAAATTTCTGTGTATTTGCTCCAAAATCGGCTTTGCATTGACTGTGTAGACCTGGCTTTGGATTCCATAGACAACATTTATACATTCACTTACTCATTCTCCATCCAGCCACACTTGGGGAATATCTATTATGTATTAAGCCCTGTGCTAGGCTTTGGGAATAGAAGAATGAGACATGGCCCCTTCCGTGAAAGAATCTAGCAGAGAGAAAGACCCATAAATAAGCAAAAGGCAATGTACTCAGGCTACAGAAGAGGTGTAGGTGCCCAGAAGAAGGAACAGCTATCTCTGCTTGGGGACACAGAGAGGACCTTCCAGGCTTGATAACAACTAAAGGGGTCTTGAAGGATCAATAGGAGTTTGCTGATGGCTAAGTAGGGGAAGGCATTTAAGCAGAGAAAAGGCATTTGCTGTGGCAAGAGGCTTGAAAAGACCTAGCACCTGCTACAGCCCAGGGGAGGGAAGGAGCGTGGAATGTAAGTTCACAAGCAGACCAGGCCCATACTCTAAAAGGGTCTCCCGAGGCCCACCAAAGGGCAGTGTAGGATGGCCTTAGACATTCCGCAATGATTTATTCTTGTGTCCTGATGAAATTTTGGACAGCAAGAGCCTCAGAAAATGAGTCCATTTGAAGTAGGATTCTTTCAAAGACTTCAGTATAACTTAGGAGTTAAAGAGTAAGCTACAAGTCATAACTAGTTGTGCAAAGTGCAATGCTTTGCAGAAATTATTTAGATTTTTTGGCTTTCCCTTTGATCATTAGTATCAAGGTGAAACAATTCTCCATGTGTGTATATTATAAATAACTTTGAAGTTAGTCTCCCTGGGTTTTTATGTAAGGTTCGTAACAACCTCTTTGTGGAAGCCAGCATGAAGTTGAAGAAAGCTTCATGTGATTTAAATTTAAAGATGGGCCAGATATGACCTGTGATCAATTTTCAGTGGCTGTTGTGCACTTGGGTTGCAGAGACATTAAGGAAAGCTTGTAAACTACCTAAGAGAGCACTTAAAAATCTAATAAATAAGAAATACAATGCCACTGTCAGAAGCCTTGATGGAGGTCGGAGGGAGCCAGAGAAGTAATTTGTGCAATAAATCCTGTGAATTCCCATTACTACTTCTTTTTTTTTTTTCTTCAGACAGGCTAAAAATAGAAGCCCCAAATAAATATACATCAGAAGTAGAGAAGAGAAACTGGTGATTTTGAGTGAATTGCTGCTTTACGGCCTAAGCCAACTTACAGAAATTGGAATCAGAGTGGCAGCACCATGTTTTCTAGGGAGCCATATTTAATTTGCTAAAACTTCTAAAGGGTAGCCGGAGAGAAAATGTTACCATGTCCCCTAGAAACAAATCAAAATGAACAAGGTAAAACCCGGGGCGTGTGAATCTAGTCCCCACTTGACTGTTGTCTCCTGGACATCCCATGGTCTGAGTTCTCCTTTGCGATCATTAATGACCATGACTGAAGGCATCTCAGTTCTGATGTCTGTATACCACCACCCGACTTCTCCTACCATGATGCACGGACTCTTCCCAAGACCACCAATGGCCTGCTTTTTGGTGAGGAGGTCTTATTTTCTCCCCTGCTGCATGTAGTTCACCCCTCCTTCCTTGAAATGTGCCTCTCTTAGCTTCTAAGATACTCATAGCTCATGTTTTTCTTCCTACTTCTTGTCCTCACCTTCTCAGTCTCCTTTGCTGGTTCCTTTTCTTCCACTCACATTTGAATGTGAAAGGCTGTCCTCCACTCTCCTCTCACTCCACACACTCCGAGTACCTTTGAGATGCCCACATTTCTGTCTTTACCCAATCTATGTCTCAGCTCAATGTTTTCAAATTCCTTCTGGATCTGTGTTTCTCATTATGGTAGCCACCGGCCTCATGTGGCTACTTAAATTCAAATTCTTAAAATAAAATAAAATGAAATAAAGGTTGAGCTCTTCATTCACATAAGCCACGTGTTAAGGACTTGATAGCTCCATGTGGCTACTGGGTTAGGCAGTGCAGCCATAGAACGTTTCTACCATCGCAGAATGGGCAGCACCGTTCTACTTCCTACCACCTGAATAGTCCACAAGCACCTCAAACTCATCGTGCTGCAAACATATCATCAGCAGAATGTTGGTGTACGTGGAAAAGTGTGGCAAAGAGAAATAAGGGAAGGAGGAAAAGGATCCTTTCAGTTATTAAGTTCTATAACATTCATCTCAAACAGACTTCAATAATAAAGGGGGTTTGGCTGGGCATGGTGGTTCACACCTGTAATTCCAGCACTTTGGGAGGCTGAGGTAGGCGGATCACTTGAGGTTAGGAGTTTGAGACCAGCCTGGCCAACATGACAAAATACAAAACTAATTTCTACTAAGAAATACAAAACAAATTAGCTGGGTGTGGTGGTAGGCACCAGCTACTTGGGAGGCTGAGGCAGAAGAATCTCTTGAACCTGGGAGCTGGAGATTTCAGTGAGCTGAGATCATGCCACTGCACTCCGGCCTGGGCAACAGAGCAAGACTCCATCTCAAATAATAATAATAATAATAATAATAATAATAATAATAATAATAGGGGTTTATTGAGCCACATAACTAAATGGTCCAAAGGAAGTGTGGGTTTTGCAGGAGACATGATCCAGCTACTCAGCAATGTTATCAAAGACCACCTCTCTATGCTATGCTCCATGGATAGTATTGACTTCATCCAAAGGCTAGCACCACTTGTGGATACAAAGTGGCTGCCAGCAGCTCCCAAAGTAGTAACATTTCTTACTCTTGTCCACATGAGGATAGAGGGTCTTTCTCTCAGCATCTGCAATTAAAGTCTTAGATCCTCTCGATTGGACCAGCCCAAGCCACATGACTATGTCTGAGCCAATCACGATGGCCATGGCCAGGGCCATTGAAAGCCTCGTGTTCCATCCCTGGAGCTGGAGTCATTTGGAATAAACTTTCCCTGACTCACAAGGATCCTCAGAAATTAGGAGCTGTTGGGAGAATGAGGAATAACCTGGATGCTGAAGAGGCACCCACAGATATCTAAGAGAGAGGGGGAAGGTATGATTTTAAAAGGAGATGGAAGTGTGTTAATGTTGAATGTCCTTTTTTTTCACATTTTACAACTGGGACTTTGGTACTTTGAATTGACTGGAAGAAGACCAAGCAGCAGCCACCACAGAGCCAGGCGTCTTTTGGTCTGGGACCGGGTTCCTTCTGTCTCATGTGTTTCGTAAGGAAAGCTTTTGCTTCCCAGCTGCAGAAATGTTTTCCAGGGGGGACTAGAGGACCAGAATGTGCGGTGTTTCTTTCAGAGCTCAAATTGAGTGGAGAGCATATGTATCAAACATTTACTGTGATATGTTTTTTTTTTCTCAAAATGGGGAAATAAATACAAAAAATCAACAGAGGGAATGAAAGCAGAGAGATAGCCCAAGGGAATACAGTACCATACATCTCCAGTTTAGACTGGCAAAAAGCAAAACTGCTTCTAGAATGGTACAGGAAATTGTGTGACAAAATTAGAATGGGCAGCTTTCCTATTAATTTTTACATCGCTTTATTTGTTTGCCAGTAATTCATATCACCTATAACAAAAGCACCATCTTCCTGAAAGTTCTGGTAAATATACACTTCAGTTCACGGGGCAGAGGCTGGTAAAGCCGTGTCTTTTCAGAAAGTGTGAATTAAGACAAGTATTCAAATGCATTAGACCAAGGCTACTATCTTTCATAGCTACATATAATGAACATCTTCAGTGTAGGATGAGTGGCCTCGCAAACTCCATGAACAAATAGTCACTTTATTTAGAGAACATTATAAACCTCCTTTAGCTTTAAGTAGATTGTCACACCTGGAGGGTCTCTATTGGAGGAGCTTCAATTTTCTTATAAGAAATGTGCTGAGAAGAATTAGCCAAAGGATATTGAAATTCCCTTCTTGCACAAATGCAGAAAAGTATTTTTCTTTGAAGTTCCTTGAGATTATGTTTTTCAAAGCCAAAGCATTTGAAATGTGTCCATCAGGGGAAGCCTTTCTGACAATTATTTATGAGACTCTGAGAAGCGGCGGAAGAGGGGACAGAAACTTTTAGAGGTAAAATTGTGTTCCTTAAAAAGATATGTTGAAGGCCGGGCATGGTAGCTCACGCTTATAATCCCAGCACTTTGGGTGGCTGAGGTGGGCAGATCACTCAAGGTCAGGAGTTCCAGACCAGCCTGGCCAATTTGGTGAAACCTCATCTCTATTAAAAGTACAAAAAATTAGCTGGATGTGGTGGCATGTGCCTGTAGTCCCAGCTACTCCGGAGGCTGAGGTGGGAGAACCACTTGAGCCTAGGGGGTAGGGGTTACAGTGAGCCGAGATCACGCCACTGCACTCCAGCCTGGGTGACAGAGACTCTGTCTCAAAACAAAAAAAACAAAAAAAACACAAAGGTGTGTCGAAGTCTGATCCCTGCTACCTGTGCACGGGACCTTATTTGGAAATAAGGTCTTTGCAGATGTAATCAAGTTAAGATGAAGTCATACCAAATTGGGGTGGGCCCTAATCTAGTGACTGTTCTCTTTATAAGAAGAGATCATTTGGACACAGAGTCGTGGACATAGAGAGGAGAGCAACCTGTGATGATGGGACCAGAGATTGCAGTGGTGCGCCTGCAACCAAGGAACACCACGGACTGCCCACAACTACCAGAAGCTTGGAAGAGGCAAGGGAGGATTCTTCCCCAGAGTCTTCAGGTGGTGCACAGTCCTGCTGACACCTTGTTCTTGGACTTCCAGCCTCCAGAACTGTGAGAGAATGAATTTCTGTTGTTTTAAGCTGCCCAGTTTGTGGTCATTTGTCATGGCGGCCCTACGGAACTAGTACAGCCTGGACAAGCTCTAAGATCTTCTTCCAGGCAGAGCAAGACCTATATCCTCTCCCGCCTTGACTCTGCAGATAAACACTTGTCCTCAGCCAACCAGATGGACTCAAGGTGACCTCACAAGTGCCTCCCTCTCCTGCTAAGGCCACCTGCCAGGGTCACTGTGTCACTCAGATTCCCAACCTCAAAGAACCCCAACCTTTGGAGTCAATTCTCATCAACCAGACACCATAATTTAATTAGAAAAGGGGAGATTTAAGATAGAAAAACAATACAGGACATGAGTTTTCTGGGCATGAAATAGCTCCTGAACCGAAGAAAAATTTCATGTTCCGGTAGAAGGGCATTGATGACAAAGCCTGCTTCTGCCGTTTACTTGCTGGGGCTTTGGATAAGACACTTGAGTGCTGTGAATATCAAGCTGCTCATCTTTAAAATGGGTCTATCATTCCTGCTTGGCCAATTGCTTAGGGTTGTTTGGGGAACAATTGAGAGAGACCGTGAGTGAACCAGGTTGAAATGGAAATTGCATATGAATCTGAGGCATTGATTTTTATTAGGGAGGCTACAAAACCCAGTTTTTAGTGAGAGAGGGAGAAAGTATGAGAGGGAGATGCTACTGGAATTTAATACTAGTGAGTTTCTCAGGCAGAGCTCAGGATGAAGAAATTTATTTGCTCAAGGTCAACCAGCAAAAACTGGAAAAGACCTACAACTAGAATTTGAGGTATAAAATTGTATACTTGCTCCTGTTCTACCTTCTCACTGACCCCTTCCCTCCAACCTGCTCTATGTATTTTCTTTTTGAGACAGAGTCTTGCTCTGTCGCCCAGGCTGGAATGAAGTGGCACAATCTCGGCTCACTGCAACCGCTGCCTCCCAGGTTCAAGCGAGTCTCCTGCCTCAGCCTCCCAAGTAGCTGGGGTTACAGGCATGTGCCACCACGCCCGGCTAATTTTTTTTTTTTTTTTTTTAGTAGAGTTGGGGTTTCACCATGTTGGCCAGGCTGGTCTCAAACTCCTGGCCTCAAATGATCCACCTGCCTCGGCCTCCCAACGTGCTGGGGTTACAGGCATAAGTCACTGCGCCTGGCCCATATTTTATTTTCTAAATTGTTTTTTCTAATTGAGGAAGCTTTTATTTCTTCTTCTCCCCTCTCAATTCCTGTCCCTCTCTCTGTCCTTCCTTTTCCCTCATCCTCTTTCTCTCCCTCTCAAACCCCATTTTTCCTTTGAAAAGTTTCAAGTAGAATGAATTCAGTGTTCTCAGCCGAGTCCCAGCATAAAGAGCTCACTATGCACTTCAACAGAATTATCTCCTTTGAAGAATGCCCACTTTAATCTCCTCTAAGACAGGTTTTTGTGGTGTTAGAACAAAATGACATAATACTCTTCAAGCTAAAAGGCTTATTAAGTAGCATTCAGAAAATCCTGCAACTTCCTCTTAATTGGAGGCTTAATTGGGTGGGTTTAGTAGCATTTGGTTATTAGGGCTAATCAAATATTCCAGAATAATTGACTCAACTTTTTTTGGGGGGGGGGGCAATTATCATCTCTAATATTGTTGTGATTAAAAAGATACATCTTGGCTGAGTGAAGACATTGTTCTATGTAATGCACGTCTCGGTAGGGTTGGAACCAACATAACCCTGGGCCAGCAGCTTCATGGCAGATTTAGTCATAGCACATGTACACAGCCCAGGAGAGCATCTCTTTCGTCTGAGGTCTCTTGTGATGCAATGAAAAGCTTGATTGTTTCCAGGGAACCTGTTTCAAGACCTGATTATGGGTATGGGGGAGAGACAGTTGGGTTAGACCATGTCATATTGTTTCATCAGGGAAATAATAACCACCATTCTAGGCTGGAAACTCCTCCGCCCCTTAATAACCATGGGACTTCAGGAAAGGGTGGGGGTCCCTGGGTTCTCAGCAGGGGAAGGAAAGATAATAATTCCCACCTTTACCTCTCACATGAGGAAAGGAGTATGAACAGCCTTGAAATTAAATTGCAAAACCCTATGGAAATAGGAAGGGCTCCTGTCAGTGCGGTAAATCATCTTGGAGAGATTCGAATGGGGTTGGGAGAGGTTCCCTGTACTATTGCTTTCTTTGACTTGAACTCCAAATGTGTCCTCCAACTTAGTCCCTTCTCAGGAGCTGGCCTTGACATTCCCATCCAAATAGGACGCTTTGGTCCTCCTGACGTGCCCTCCCTCATTGATTTTGCACCAGAGAAAGTGCTATACCCCAAGGTCTCCCTTAGCAAACCTAGTTTGTCCATGCTTGTCTCTCTGGCCCCCTTTGGTTCGCCTGCCCATGTGGCTACCCAGGTCTTCCTCCCTGAAGGTGAAGCCTTAGGGGACCAGGTGAGGGATATGGGGTCCTGACTGCAACACTTGGAGCACCTCAGGACTCTGCTGTCACCAATTTAAACTCTCACCTGCTGTCCAAGCCACTGCCACCCCCGTGCTGTAATTTCTCAGGGATGGTGGGGACCACGCTTGCGTTTCTGCCTTTGACCAGAACCAGGCCACACACCTTACTCCTGTCAAATCACTCTTCCTTCCCAGGAGCTGAGGAAACGTAGGGGGTGAGAGGAAGGTGGCCCTTAGGTTCCAGAGCATCTGTTGCCGCAGCTGTGAGTTCCCTGCTGTGGTTCTCTGACATGACCTTCCCCTGTGGGGGTGGGAGGGAGGAGCATTCCTCAAAGGTGCCCTTGGCCGTGGCCAGAGCCCCCACTTCCCTGTGTTTTCACCTGTTCTGTGGAGCTGGTAAGGGGAAAAGCGGCAAGGACATAGCAACCCAGGAAGATCTGGGGACTATTCTGCTGGCAGTCCTTCATGAGGAGAGCTGGGTGTCTTCACTCCTGCCAACTCCTGCATCCACTCGTACCCCCCAGTGTCAACTTCCAGCAGAAAGGAAAACCTCTTTGCTCTAAGAGCAGCTCTGGGTCAGCCTCCTAGGGCAATGAAAATCATCCATGGCCACCCCTTCCCCAGTGCAGCTCTAGACTGTGGGGAAATGTGTTAAATCAAGAATGGGCACATTGCTGGGTGTGACAGCTTACACTTGTAATCCCAGCGCTGCAGGAGGTGGAGGTGATGGTGGGAGGATCGCTTAAGGACAGGAGTTGGAGACCAGCCTGGGCAACATAGCGAGACTCTGTCTCTACAGATAATTAGCTGGGGGAGTGGCACATGCCTTTAGTCCCAGCTACTTGGGAGGCTGAAGTGGGAGGATCACTTGAGCCCAGGCGTTCAAGGTTACAGTGAGCTGTGATTGTACCACTGCATGCACTCCAGCCTGGGCAAGAGTGAAACCAACTCAAAAAAAAAAAAAAAAAAAAAAAAAGAACAGGCACATCTGTCACACTGGAGCCTGTTCAAAGGGCAAGAATTGAACCTGGGCCTAAGAATCTGGGAAATATAAAGTTTCCTGTGAGCCGCTCCGTCACAACACATATCCGGTTCTTCGGATTCTCAAGACAGAAGCCTGGAAGCCACCCCAGTTCCTCCATCTTCTGCTGCCCTAAGCCCTCTTCCAATCAGCCAGTGACTCCAGTCAATTCCATCTCCTACATTTCCTCCAGGTCCATGTCCTGATGTCTGGCCCCAGCATCAGGTCTGAGTCTGCAACTGGTGTCACTCCTCTGATTTGCTTCTCTGTCATTTGCCCTCTGTCTTCAGTCCATCCTCCCACACTGGCTGCATCTGACCATGTCACTCACCTACTCAGAACACCTGGGGAGCCCCTCTTGTCCCCAGACTCCACTGCCTGATCCCCACAGCCCTGTAGGGTCTGGCCTTGATGGCAGGGGTTCTCCTGGAGCAGCCCTGGCCCTTACCCCTCACATTCTCTTCTGCCATGTTACTGTACTGCCTCGGCTCAAAAGTGTGTCTTCTTTTTTCTACATTGTAACATTTCTGAAATTTCAGAAAATGCATCTGGCACAGACACATGCATCTGAAAATGGACAGATATCCTCAGTTTTTCAGTTCCTCTCTACCCTGAGAAGTTGTTAAGAAATCACTATATTCATTGGTGTGGCTGGAGTGACAATCACTTTGGCAACGAGGCAGGAAGTAGAGAGAGACGCTGTCCTCTGAGATTTGGACTTCAACTAGTGGAGCCCCTGAAGGAGAATGAGAAGGGTCACATTTGTGTTTTGGGCAAGATCTGTCTGGAAGTCCTGTGAAGAATGGATTGGAAAATAATGAGAGTGGAAAGAAGACAGGGGTGAGAACCAGATCTTAGAAGCAGAAATCCCTAGAAGGCACATTGTAGATGGATGTTAAAGCAATGACTTGTTTGTGCTCAGTGAGTGCACGGAAGGGATGGGCACTCTTTTTCTGTAAATGCCTGGATAGTACGTATTTTAGGCTTTGCATGCCATACCATCTCTGTCACAGCTGCACACCTCTGCCAGCGGAGTAGCTCAAAGCAGCAGTAGACAATTTGCAAAAGAATAGGTATGGCTGTGTTCCAGTAAAACCTATTTATAAAAATAAGTGGTTTGCTGACCCCCAGTGCAAGGTGACACTCAGGATTTTCTTGACCAGAATTCTGTATTAACCAGAGTCTAGGAGTGGTGCAGATACAGAGGGGGTATTAGTCAGGGACCTCAATGGAAAGCATCAAGGTAAAGGGCCTATTAATGAAGGTATGAGTGCAATAAGGGAAGCAACAAGGGGTGCTGAGGCGCCCAGGTACCCACAGCAGCAGGAAGCCATCACCATCCTGAGGCCAGAGGGGCAGGGAGAGGGAGTGGTGCTCGTAGAACCCAGGTGAGAGCTATGTCTTGGGAGAGGAGCCACCTGGCAGGAGCTGAAGCTGTGGTGGGACGCAGTCACCGTAAGGACTGTGCCCAAGCCAGGAAGAGAGGGAGGGGAGGAACAAATGGCCCGACCTCCCTCTCTGCTGTTTGTTTTTTCCAGAGTTGCTATTTGCCTCATTGCCCAACCTCAGCCCCAATTTACTTGTGGTTTATCATCCTGCCTCTAAGCTGTTACGTATCTCAAACTAATGAATGTTGTTAAGAAAGAAAAGAAAAAAAAATCCAAAGAACTTAAAATCCAGTAGAAGAGATAGGCCTGCTGACGACCAGAGCAGGGATTCAAACACGTTATAGGAGAGGCATGAGCCAGGAGCCACACGAATGCAAGAGGGCTTTCCATAATCCTGCTTTAGTAACTGAGCACCATGTCCGAGTGTCCTGTCCTTTTTACCCAGCCTGCATTTCCCCCCAATCTAAACTTCACTTTTTTGTTGTTTATTTGAGGTAGAGCCTTGCTCTGTCACCCAGGCCGGAGTGCAGTGGTGTGATCTGGGCTCACTGCAGCCTCTACCTCCCAGGCTCAAGCAATCCTCCCACCTCAGCCTCTCGAGTAGCTGGGACTACAGGAACACGCCACCCTGCTTGGCTATAAACTTCGCATTTAATTTGTATTTATATCCTCTTACTGTAATGTTCATGGGTGCCAGGCACAGTTTTAGGTACTGCAGATCATTTGTAGGTAATTAAGATTCCAGGAAGTCAGGCCAGGTGCGGTGGCTCATGCCTGTAACCCCAGCACTTTGGGAGGCTGAGGTGGACAGATCTCTCGAGCCCAGGAGTTCGAGACCAGCCTGGGCAACATAGTGAAACCTGTCTGTACAAAGCAACAACAAAAAAGCCAGGTGTGGCAGCATGTGTCTGTAGTTCCAGCTACTCTGGAGGCTGAGGTGGAGGATGGCTCGAACCTGGGAGGTGGAGGTTGCAGTGAGCTGAGATGGCGCCACTGTGCTCCAGCCTGGAGGACAGAGTCACACTTTGTCTCAAACAAACAAACAAAAAGAAATCCAAAGAACTTAAAATCTAGTAGAAGAGACAGGCCTGCTGATGAACCAGACAGAGCAGGGACTCAAACATGTTATAGGAGCGGCATGAGCCAGGAGCCACACATGCAGAGGGCTAAATTTGGACTGGTCTGAGGGAAGGCTTTGCAGAGAGGGTGACATCTGAACTTGACCTTGACGGGTGGACTACGGTTTTTGCAGGCAGAGGAAACAGCTTGAGCAGAGGCACAGGGCTGAGAGGGATGTATTCTTGGAGGACCAGGGGCTGGGGAGAGACAGAGCTGGAGCAGGCTACATGGGTGCGGTGCAAGGTGGAGAGTGGCTGAGATGAGATTAGAAAGGCAGGCAGGGGCTAGGTCACAAAGGGCTGTGAATAGCCTGCCCAGATAATTCGGTCTGATTCTGTAGGGCGCTGGGGACTGAACAGAGACAAATAACAATTAAGCCCATACCTTGAATACTAAACTCTCACATTAACATTTAAAAAAGCATTCTCTCTCAAATTCTGTCCTCTTCCCTCTTTGCTATGACTTTTACCTCAGCTTCATCTATGTCTCAGATCCTGTCCTCACCGGGCCCCTGTTCTGTTCAACTGTTTCTTTTTTCAACCACAACTGTCCTTCCAAACAGTTAAATATGAATTTTGGATCTCATTTATCTATTTCTACTTATTGCCAACCGCGGTTGGAAGATTTGCATGATGAAAAGTGAGAGGACAAAATTGTCTTCTCCTTGGAGAAATAATCTGTGCACCTGCCATTTGGAAATTATTCATGCTTTGTGAGAAAAGTTACAAATTGCTCCCTGGAACGGAGCTAATGTACCCATCCACAAGCGACCTCACCTTCATCTGGGTACTTTATTAGCTGGAACGCCCCATCAACACGGCCTTGGGGAGTCATAGATCAAGGTCACTGTTAGGGCATTCGCTCATTCGCTTATTAAATATTTATTAACAACTGATTATGTGCCCCGCACCATACAAGATGTACTAGGAGGCACACTCGTGTGCATCAGAAAATACAAGTCTTCCCTCACTAGAATATAAGCTCCATGGAGCAGGGGCTTCGTCTGATTTACTGCCTTATTGCCAGTCCCTGTAGGAGTATCCAGCGCACAGTAGGGTCTCAATCAGTATTTACTAAATGAAAGAAAGCTGTTACGTTGTATTGGAAAGAATACTGGAAATCCACGTTTGAATCCTAGAATCTGATTATGAGCAAGCCAGTTTCTTTATCTAGAAACTGACTTGCTTAATCAACCTTTAAAAGTTAAAGGTTTGCTCCTAATAATATTGACTGCATACAGCTCCCTATCAGATCCCCTACTTATATCTTTATTTTTCTGAATGGGAGAAAGCAATCTAACAAAATATTTTAAACATCATGGTTTCTAAAATATCACCGTCTACTCTATGGGCCCCAGATAATACTAATTAAAACCATAAACAGGGCAAAGTAAGAATCCAACTGAATAGAGGCAGTAGAATATAGGATGAGTAATGCTTTTCCCTTTTTCTTTGTTGGCATAGCTATCAGGAGGCAGAGGAGGGATAGAAGCCCCACCAATTCTCACTCTGCCATAGCTGAATGAAGCCAGTTGATGGAACTTTCTCCAGCCCCCTAGTTATACAATCTGAGAAGTGGAGCACTCAGCTTGGCCTGCCACTGCCACGCCACTCTGCTTTTTGGTCAAGTGAGCCCTCACAATGGCGGTCAGTGAGCCTGCTCTTCCTGGGTCATTGTAGCAGTTCAGATAATAGGCCCACAGACATCAGCCCTGCATTGATCCCCTTGACAATGGCTCAGTTCTGCACTGTGGCATTATGCAAAGCCCACTCTGAAACAAATTCACCTTGAAACACATACAGATGTGCCTCCCACCCCCACCGCTGCTGGAAACATTGAAAGACATCTCAGCAAAACCAAGCTGGACTATAACGAGAGGGGGGTTTTCCTGAGCACGAACCAGAGGCCAGCAGATTCTCAATCAATATTCAAATGCCAGGTGAGTTTTATATGCAGGGGCAGCATGCGGACGCCATGTCCTGCCTAGTTTGCAGACTTCCAGCTAACATGGCTTCAGCTCGACTTGTCATAACTGTAGGTGGAGGAGGTGGTG
Organism: Pan troglodytes; assembly: GCF_028858775.2. NCBI lineage: Eukaryota > Metazoa > Chordata > Mammalia > Primates > Hominidae > Pan > Pan troglodytes. The sequence continues at coordinate 90,309,993 of NC_072413.2, forward strand.
CAACCTGAGATGCTTCCCAATGTCCTGTTTAAAGAAAAATTTCATCCTCCTTGCCCCTGACAATCTTCCTTCATGCCCAAAGTGTCCAACATCAGTCCTTTCTTTTCTGGGTCTCTAAAAGTTCCCTTTAAATAATAGAAGCATAGACGTGCTTGTTGTCACTGTCACCATTATTGTCATCATCAGATGTGCTATTTACACTTAAACGGGCTTTTGCCATTTTGTTATTGGACTCTCGCAATATTCTTATTGAACGATGCAAGGCAGGGACTCCGACGTGTATAGATGAGGAAATTGAGACTCAGATGGGTCAAATGACTTGCTTAGGGTCAGTAGCAAATATATGTTAGAACCAAAGACTCCTCTGATTGGGACTGACTCAACTCTCATCTAGTCCGAGTCATCTCTTCTACACTATTCCAGACCTAACTTCTACTTGGATGCTTCCAGCAATGAGGAACTTACTTCCTCTTAAGAAAACTGCTCCCTTCCACTGCTGGTTAAACCTTATTGTTAGTTCACCTTTAGATTGGGGAACGCAGGTCTGCCTTCATGTATCTTATACCCAACACCCTTAGTTCTGTCCTCTTTGGCTGCATGGAATAAGTGGAACTCTCCTCTGTGGCAGCCTTTGTATGTTTGACGATAATTCCCTGGCCTTCCCAGGTCTTCCTCTTCAAGCCAAATGATTCCCTAAAGTTTTGAGATACCCTCGCTATCATTTTCACTCTCCTTTAAATGTGTTCTAAATTGTTAATATTCCTTTAAACATGGGACATCAGAACTTAACATGAGAGTCTACCTGGGACCTGAAAAACAAAGTAGAACTGTTAACCATCACCTCTTTGGGTTTTTTGTTTGTTCATTTTCTGTTTTTTTGAGACGGGGTCTCACTCTGTTGCCCAGGCTGGAGTACAGTGGTGCAATCACAACTCTCTGCAGCCTCAACTTCCTGGGCTCAGGTGATCCTCCCACCTCAGCCTCCCAAGTAGCTGGGACCATAGGGACATGCCACTGTGCCTGGCTAATTTGTGTGTGTATGTGTGTGTGTATTTTTTGTAGAGACATGGTTTCATCATATTGCCCAGGCTGGTCTTGAACTACTGGGCTCAAGTAATCTGCCCGCCTCGGCCTCCCAAAGTGCTGGGATTACAGGCCTGAGCCACCATGCCTGGCACCATCATCTCTTTGGATAAGACATTGCACTTCTATGAATGCCATAGAGCCTGCATACATTATTTTTTATCTAGGTTTCATCTGGAATCATGGGATAGAGAGAAGGTAAGATTTGATAGGAAGAAATCAAGAAAGCCTGAAGTGTTGCAGTAGAGAGGCCCTGGGGACATTACAGTGGGGGTGTCGGGAGTGCTGCAGGCTGCTGAAAAGAAGAGTTGGACACTAAATAAAGAAGGCCTTGGTCATCCCCTCAGGCCCTATGCCCCTTTCCCCTTGCTCTCCTGTTCTGTGCATATGGGTCCACCAATGCCCCGACTTCCTCCTCCTCTTCTTATCCTTCTTCTAAATAGAGACACATTCTCCCTCTGTCACTCAGGCTAGAGAGCAATGGTGCAATCATTGTTCACTGCAGCCTTGAGTTTCTGGGCTCAAGCAATCTTCCCACCTTAGCCTCTTGAGTAGCTGGGACTATAGGCACATGCCACCATGCCTGGCTTATATATATATATTGTAGCTACTAGATCTTACCATGTTGCCCAGGCTGGTCTCAAACTCCTGGGCCCAAGTGATCCTCCCACCTCAACTTCCCAAAGCATGGGTATTACAGGTATGAGCCACTATGCCTGGCCTAATGCCCCTACTGCAGGGAACCTCATTTGCTGACTAGGCTGCTTCAATCCCCCTTATTGTGATGGCCAGGGTGACCAGAGGACATGTTCAGCAGAAATAGCTAGTGGTCCAACAAAATCTATTCTCTCCTTCCATTATTTATAGAGTTGTAGTTAGACTCTATCTAACTAGAGATGACATTTTCCAGTCTTCCTTGTGGGTGGATATGGCCATGTGACTAGCCGTCAGTGGAATGCGGGCCAATTCCTAGATTGGCTGTTAAAAGACTGGTCAGCCTCCTCCATGTTCTCTTCTCCCTCTCCCTATCCCCTCTAGGTGGAAGACAGGATGTGGCAAGGACCCAGCTGCAACCATACCAAAGAGGATAGCACAGTAGGGCAGTGTTTCTCAAGCTTGAGCTCATCCGAGTCACCCAGAAGGCCCAGATTCCTGGGCCCACCCCAGTGTTTCTGGAGTGTGGCCCAAGAATTGCATTTCTGAGAAGTTCCCAGGTGATGCTGCTGCTGCTGGTTGGCAAGCCACACCTTGAGAACTTCTGCCTCAAGGGATGGGGAAGCAGTACAATGAACCTGGGTCCCTGAATGACTTTGTGGAGCTGGGCTGGTCTACCAGTCTAGACCAAACTCTTAAGTAAGAGAGAAATACTCCTTTGTTTTAGGGTTGCCAGATCTAGGAAATTGAAATGTAGGATTCCCAATTAAATTAGAATTTCAGATAAAAAATGAATGAATTCAAATATTGCATAGGGCATATTTAAGCTAAAAGTTGTTATTTATCTGAAATTCAAATGTAATTGAGTATCCTATATTTTATCTGGTGATCCAATTCTTTGTTCTTTAGGTCAGTATATTTTGGGGTCTCTTTGTCACAGCAGATTAACCTTCCTCATCAATACAACATCAAGACCCAGGGCTAAGTACTGGGTCTCACACAGGGTCCTGAGCATCTTGCCTGCTTTGGTGTCCCCATAGTGATCATGAGGATCCTACCTGCTCTTTCCTCTTGTCTTCTCTGCACTCTAGTTCTCTTAACTGGATTTGTGCTTTTCTCTCTGTACCATTGTCTTGCTCCAGTAACTGCCTGGAAGCTCAGTCTCCGAGAGAATCAGAGCCATGATTGTTACTCAGCACCATTCCTGGGTGTTGGGATCCTGGCCCAACTCCCAACTCTCTTTCCATGTTATTATTTATACCCAAGTCTCTCTTCTTAGACTGTGAACATCCAGAGGGCAGAGCCTGTGTCTTTTAAGTCTCCGTCTCTGCAGCCTTGAGCTCCTGGGCTCAAGCAATCCTCCCTTGCTGAGTTCTAGGCATAATGCCTAGAACAGAGGAAGTCACCAATACCTGATTGTTAAGTAAAAAAATGCTGCCTTGTGCCCAGCTGGTCTCCTGGTGGCATGCCGGGAGCTCCAAGCTTACCAGCACGGTTGACTTAACAGGGGCTTGTGTTCAGGCTCCATGGGTGTGTGGAATTGCATTACCATGCCCTTATGCAGTCATTGGTGTGCTGAGCTTGGAGGTTGCTGGAGAAGAACTGGGCAAGGAGCAGAGGAGTCTCCTTTGAGGAAAAGGGCCAAGACCCCAGCCCTACCCCTTTGAGGTGACTTTGATCAGGTGGCAGGAAATGGCAATGTAGCCCCTGAGATAGAATTCTGCAGGAGGCAGGAAATGGTAGAGACAGTATCAAAGGGTTGACCTGCAGCAAAGGCCAGAGGTAAGAATAATAGAAGGTGAAGCTCTACCAGACAACTTTCCCAGGCAGGCTCTACAGGGTTTGTGTACAGGGTTTGTGCCCCAGGAAAGTGGTTGGAGAAATGGCTTTGAAGGATCCAAATGCTGGGAGCCCAGGCCAGCTCTGCATGGGACTCTACAGTCAGGGGTGGCCTGCCTTACTCCCTGAGGAGCTACCATGGGCTGGGCAGGACCCACCCCTGCCAGGCAGCATGATCCAGAGCATTACGTGTCCCCAGCAGTATCACGGGCTCTGCCTGTCACGAGGGGCTGCCCAAGTGTTTATGGGGTACAACGTGAGGACAGACAGGACTGGCCCCTCTGGACAGAACATACAAATCTCACTGAATGCCTGGGTACATAGAGGCACCTCTTGAGAGATTCTTGAGCCAGTCAAGGTGGCGGGTCCAGAGAAAGCCTGATCATCTTGTAAAATTGGTGAGGAAAAGCACGAGCTGATCCCTGGCCCCTGCTGTGGAGTTATTATATTTGCATTCCTAAGCTCCGGGATCAAGACCATGCCAGTGACTTCAGATTTTGTTCCTTTCAATTCTCTGAAGCTGGACTCTGCTCAGATCACCTGATGGGACTCTCCCCTTGGACTTGAGGTGCTGGCCACCTCTGACCTGAGAAGGAGCTGTGATTCCTCTGTCCACCCAGCAGAAGCTCAGCTGTCAGCCTCTCTTCTGTCCAGCTGGGATGTCTGTCCAGTGCTCGTCTGGCCACGAGCCCCCATGCTGGCCTCGCGGGGAGGATCCAGAAGGCAGGGCCCACACTCACTGAATGTCTCCTCTGCCCAAGGCATTGTGCCAAGCACGTCATGTACTCGCTCGTGTTTTTATCCATTCATTTACTTTATTCATACAGTTATATCTGGATTCATCTCAAAAAAATTTTAAGGTAAATTTGTTTTTCAACCTTCACAAAAACCCTGAGAGGTAAGGATTATTATTTCCATTTTAAAGACCATGAACTGCTGCTTAGAGAGGGGCAGTCACACAGTTAGTGGGCACAGCTACTGGCAGAACTGGAATTTGAACATTGGTTGCTTTGACTCCAAATCATACTCTCTTTTTTTCCTGAATAGACTTAAAAAAATATGAAGCATTTGATATATGCAAAAGGACACATGTAATGTATATGTAGGTTATAAAGCACAACAGTAACATGCCTCCCCTGGAAGCCCGCCTCCTCGGGTTTTCTATGGGCCACACGACCTCCAAAGGAGCATTGCTGGGAACTTGCCAGGAACCAAGCAGAGCCAAGTGTTCTCCAGCCATTTTGTCCTGGGACCCTCCCATCTCCCTGGGAGGCAGGCATTTCATCCTCAATATACAGATGGGGAAACTGAGGCACCGAGGCTCTCCCACTCAGGCCAAGGTTCCAGGCAGGAGGATGTGGTAGACGGGAGTTCAGCCCGGTCTGTTTGACACCCCCCAAAGCCTAGGGCTTCCACATCTGGCTGTCCCTCACACACTCTGTGGACATTTTTGAGAATGTAGATCCTTGAGCTCCATCCCTGATCTTGTAGATCAGAATTTCCAGAGCTATGGCCCAGGGAGGTATCATGTTCAAAACTCCCCCAGTGACTCTGTGCAGCTGCCCACAGGCAGCAGTGGGCGATGAATGTTAGTGAAGTGCTACGAGTGGCCGGGAGAGGTGAGGGTGGAGCTTTGGGCAAGACTACCTACCTGATTCTGCTACTCATGATCCTCAGTAACCTGCAGCCCAGAAGAGGGCTTTGGAGACCCTCTGGACAGGAACACACAAACCCTTCCCCCAGGCAAAGAGTGCAGCACCTCAAAGGCTGTCATCGTCACATATGATCAAGGTCACTTAATAAATGAGTATTGAGGGTTTCTAATATTTGGTGTTTATAAGGTAAAAGGAGCCAACATTGGAATTTACTGAGGACTCGAACACAGTGTTCTACTAAGAAGCCTGGCTGCCATCTGGGTCTTGGCAACAGAGGTGGCTGGGAATCCTGCAATTTGGGGGAAGGCTATGCATTGCTGGCATCCCATTAGTGCTGTCTCAAGTCGGCTGTGCTTTTCAGTCATTGCTCTTCTTGCTCCTTGGCTGTATGTTACAGTGAATTCAGCTTCACCCATCTCCATGGTGTTTGTCGGGGGTTGTTTGGTTAACTCTGCAGTGTGTAGTGATGCCCATTTTGCATCAACCATCTGGGGAGTCTATAATTTTCCAATGACTAGACTCTAGTGTCATAGATACTATGATTCCCATGGGAACCTCCACGTGCTGGCTGCAAAGGCAGATGGATGCATGCATGCACCTCTGGCTTCCCCAAATTTGCTTTATGGCAGCATTTCCTATTATCACACAGTACCTTTTCCATGGAAAATTGGGACTGGATGAGGCAGTGGACCATGAGGTCTTTTGTCCTGCTCCAGTGGGTCACCCATCAACAAAGTTTGAGAGCCATTGGCTTAGAGGCAGCAACTCTCAGAGCTGGGAGAGGCCCCAGACCCAATGTCAAGGAGCCTCTGAATGTGCTACAGTTTCTTTAATCAGCTGGACCCAAGAGGTAGTTTCCTCCAATTTTTAAGACTATGGCCCAGTACATGGGCAGTGGCTGCCTTGAGGGGCTGTCCAATAATGTGATATTTCATTTACAGCAGTAAAGGAGCATAGCTTGTGAATGTTAATATTGGATTATTTCCCCTCATAGTTAGCTGCCTCCTCACTTCACTGTTTCCATGGCAACACTTCTCAAACACCACTTCATACTCTGAATACACAATGTAAACAATCTGCAGTTGAACATTTCCCAATTTAGGGGTTTGGAGCCCAAGTCAGCAGGCCTGCCGTTCGGAAGCTGCTGAGAAGTGGGAGGCTGGCAGAACTCACAGCAAGGGCTGCCAGAGCCAGCCTGGGCTGGAGGGCAAAAGGTCACTGCCTGAGTATTCTGCTTTTTCTTTAGGGGGCATTTAGTACAGGAGGGTCTTGGAGTGACTTATAGAACTGGTAGGGGCTCCCCGATCACTTAGAGATGAGGAGCTTCAAGCTCGAAGAAGTGAAGTGACTTTCCCATTGTCACACAGGTTTGTGATGGAGCCAAGACCAGAACGAGGGCTTGTCCAGGCACTACAAATGCTCACCCAGTGTGTGCTCCTGAGCATCCCCACCCAGCACCCCCACCTCCCACCCCATGGTCATGGGTATTCCTTCCCATTGAGTCTAGAGACTGAATCATACTTCTCAATTTCAACACAACGTCTGTCAGCCCATATGGACACCACTGACTGGCTGCAAGGGCCTCAACTGGGCCTGCATGCAGGCAGCTCCATGGGCCCTGGTCTCTCTACTAAGGAAAGCAGGGACTCAGCTTACTGTCCTGGGAGCAGCTCCAGACCCCCACTAAAGGCATCATTATTTTCTTTTTATCAAAGGAACTATTTTTATTTCCAGTGTCTCCCCACACAGAGTAACGCATGCAATTTCCACATGGTTATAAGCAAAGCAAGGAGACTGTTGCTTTGTTTTTGTTTTTGTTTTTTTTAATAGGAAAACCTCAGACGATTTCCTTTTAACTTCTTAGCAATCCTTAGCATCCTTTGACTTCTAAGCAAACAATCACATGATTGCTGTGTCTTTAGCAATGAGCCAAAGGACACTCATGACCTAGGGAAGTTAAAAAGAGACTCAGAGAGTGTTTGAGAAAATGCGACCAGCAGGTGCCCTATGGGGATGGGCTGTTGGGAGGTGCTGGGGAGGGGATCCCCGTTTAGCTGCTGACTGGGCTTTGGAGTGAGGGAGGATGGAGTCCATCCTTTGAAGATTTTAAACAGACAGCTTTTGAGCACAGTGTATCCCTAATACAATGGGGGCAGAGCTTCTACCTCTCTGCCGATATCCTGGGGACTCAGTGTGTATTGCACTCACACCCATCAGAGCCCTTTCTGCTCCTATTCATTTGGTTTGGGTTGGTCACAAAGGTGTGTGCCTACTGTATGTCCTCCTAGGCATGGCCCATTGGGTCTCCCCACTGATGCCAGGTAAGATCACCAGAAACATAAGAGTGTCCCTGAGAGCCAGGTCTGGACTCCAGCTCCCATTCTATAACCCATGCTGGGCTGGTCCTGCTGGGCCTTCATCATGAGCACCCCAGGCCCTCAGAGTATTACCCGTGGGACAAAATCCACAGGCACATCAGGGCTCTGATGAGCTGATGGGGGTGTTGAGTATTAAACCGGGACCACTGACAATGCCCCCACCCTAAGTGAATCAGACATAGCTATTTCTGTCTTCTGTTCTCCAGATTGCCCCCCATCCCCAAAGAAGACCCTTTTACTGAGGCAATTTTGCCAGATAGAGCTATGAGCCAGAAGACTAGGCTCTCAGGTCTGGCTCTATCACTAACTCACTGGGACCGTGGGAAAGTCAAGCCCCTTTTCTTGGCCTCAGTTTCCCCATATGCAAAATGCAGGGATTAGGCTATATCAATATTTCTCAAAACACCAGTTCTATGGGGATATTAACTGGTGATGGGAGCAAAAAGTATTCCAGGGTGAAATAAGTTCCAGAAATGCTGAATTCCACAAAATAATAGATGTTGCATTGTGGATCTTCCCAGAGCCAATAACATGCCTTGCAGGCCTCTGAAAGGGGATTATAGCATACAATATTTCCAAAATGTATTTAACCACAGGGCCTCTAAACTCTTCCAGTATCAGCATTGGAATTCTCTTGCTTTCCTTGGAGAAGCAACAAGAAATTGGCCTTTGCTTGTTTAAGTCTGAGGCTATTTGGTCTTTTAGTTTATTTCTAAAATATAGTCCTGAGTGACGTCTCAGAGGTATAGTAAAGATCCACCTTAAACCAGAGGTTCTTGAAAGTCCTTAGAAGATGGCTTTGGGGAAAGGGTTCCACTCCAGAAATTATATTCAAGGTCTTGTGTATATGGTTTGTACACTTTAGGAAAGTGTACAAACCATATATGATAATATAGACAAAGGTCTATAGGATTAATTGGATTTTCAAAGGCCTCCATGATCTTCAAAATGGTGGGCCACTGCATTTAAATTCTTACCAGCTAATACTTCTGAAATGAAGTTTGATTTTATAGAAATTTGGCTGTGAAACTATATGAGATGAGATTTTGGTATCTTGATAGGAGGTAGGGGAATGTGGGACAGAAACTATGGAAAAGAGGGCAGACAATGGGAAAATGAGAGGGACCAGTAGCAGCTCCATCTTGGGCAGGCCATGTCATCCCCAGTTTCTTCCCTGGTTCCAGGTGAATGCTTCTAAAAATCATCATATGGTTCTTCGTTATAAAACTCAGCTACTGAATATTAATGCTTTGTGGCAAGGAGAAAATTATTGCTGTATCAGAAAGGCTTCTTCTCTTACAGGTCACTGGGGCTCCACATATTAAGGTTTGCTCAAGGGCACAAATGTCCCAAATGTATGTGTCTCAAGGCCAGACACTTTCTTGTTCAAAGACACCAGGGTTTCCACCTCAGGCTCTCTTCCGGCAGAGCAAGGCTGAGACTCTGAGAAATGGTTGCAGGAAACTCCTCCTGCCTCCCATTATAAAGCGCAGCCTGCACGTACAGACGTGTCCCGAGGCAGTGGGGGCATTTGCAAGAGTACTGAGAGAAGGTTCTAGAAGGTTTTTGCAGAGCCAAGAATGCAAGATGGGAAGTCCGGATCCACAGAGGGCCACTGTGAAGTGTGAATTCAAAAGCAGTTCAATTTAAGTTCTAAAGCTCACCGTTCTGGCCATCTGCTAACTGTCTTTTGATCACTGGCCTTTGAAACAGAATACTAATAATAAGTTTATACATTATTATTTACCAGCAGCCTGAGGGATTAGAATTCTCTCGGCTTGAACGACCCTATGACTGCTCACATGCATGACCCAGAGGAGGACGGTTTTAGCCTTTGGCAGAGGGGAAAACGTAATTGTGTGTTTTGATGACAAAAGAGCTCCTTTCTTTCCTTTCATAATCTTCTAAAATATCTGCATTTTCCTACCTGAAATATCTTCATCCTATAGTAAGAATTTGCTAGAGAATTTGCTTTCAGAACCTGGTTAAAAAAGGGTTGGGGGTGGGGAGGAGAGTCCCCCAAAGCTAACTAACAACGTTCATCAGAAATCCCTTAAATTAATTTAGAACACTGAGTCATACAGGCCCATCAACATTGCATAACAGCCATTAAAGTATTAGTATTACTTTGGGGGCACTTGATTATGCAACCCAGTAGTAAATCTCCTCTGGGCCTTTTTTCAAAATTCCCAACAAGAGTTGCAGTTTACTAATTTATTTTTGAATGAGCTGAGTCTGTGTTCATCCCAGCCTCCTATTCAGCTTTTTGCCTCCGTGCAAGGATGGTGAGCCATGCAAAAGTTGGCATCTAGCATTAAAGAGGTGCTTTATATTTCACTTCCAATCATATGCAAAGGCAGAACCACCAGTTCACTCACTTAACAAGTGTTTACTGACAGCTTATATGTGCAGGAGAGTGAGGCTGAACCTAGAAGAGATCTGAGTTTCCATCTGGTTTTGTCCTTCTGGGTGTCAATTTCCCCATCTATAAAAGGAGGACTTGGGCAGGAAGGCTCATTCTTGAGGCAGGATGGTTAAGAGCAGGCATTTGGGACCCAGACCACCTGGCTTTGAATCCCAGCTTGGCCAGTTACTTGCTGTGTGTTGAGTTTGGGCAAGTTACTTAAAGATTCAGAGGCTTGGGCTCTTACATTTGTCGATCACAATGGTAGTTACCTTGCAGAGGTGTCGGAAGGATTAAATGGGTCAGCGAAAGAAAGATCTTTGAACGCGGCCTGGCCCAGAGCAGGGATAGAGAAATAGAATCTATTATGATTGTTCTTGCTGAGGCCCTAGCAAGATGACTGCTCACTAAACCATTTCCTCTCCTCCTTCACCCCATGTCCCAGCCTTCCTGGAGGCCATGGCCATGTGGCTGAGTTCTAACCTGTGAAATGTGGGTGGATACAAAGTCACCACATCCAGGTTTGACCCATAAAAACCTTCCACGTGGGATTCTCCATGTCCTCACCCCTCTGTTGTTTCAGTGCAGATGAGCTTGGCACCCCCAGAGGCCGTGTGTGGAAGATGGCACAGCCACAAGATGCAAGGGACCAGGAGCTCTGAATAAGCACTTGGAGAAGAGCCACCTGCCAATACATCCATTTTTGGACTTCATGTGAGTGAGAAATAAACTCAAAAGTGCTAAGCTCATGAGATTTGGGGACAGCTAGAGTTACTACAGCGAAGTGCTAGGCTGGGTACCGAGTCTGAGGGACTGAACCTATTTGCAATGGCCCGATTGCTTGACTCGCAGTTTCTGATGTTATCTGGGTAACGACCAAAGGACACCGAGTTCTCCAGTTGGGGACAAGAGCTCATACGTCTAGCAAGCGCTGGCCTGGTCTCTGGCAAGCTTCCTGCAGACAGCTGCCCGAGCTGGCTGCCTGGGCTTACTGCCCCTGCATTCTGGACAATGGGGCATCATTTCCACCCAGATGCCACAGGGAGCTACTCAGGTTACCCAGGCAGTAGCCCATGTTCAAAATACATGATCTCAGTCCTCAGAGCTTTGTCCATCTCTGTCTTCCCAGCCTTGGCCATCTTTTGAGTGGGAATTAGCAGGAATGTTTGTACAGGAGCCTCCAAAGTGGGCAGAGTAAAAATTTTCCTCATTAAAACTCAAAGCAGGCCGGGCATGGTGGCTCATGCCTGTAATCCCAGCACTTTGGGAGGCCAAGGCAGGCAGATCACGAGGTCAGGAGTTTGAGACCAGCTTGACTGACATGGTGAAACCCCGTCTCTACCAACAACACACAAAAAATTAACCGGGCATGGTAGTGCGTGCCTGTAATCCCAGCTACTCAGGAGGCTGAGGCAGGAGAATCGCTTGAACCCGGGAGGTGGAGGTTGCAGTGAGCCGAGACTGTGCCATTGCACTCCAGCCTGGGTGACAGAGCAAGACTCCGTCTCAAACAAAACAAAACAAAACAAAACAAAAACTCAAAGCAAAATACACTTCCTGACAAAACACAGGACTGAAAGATGCTCATCACGTGTACTGGTTTCCCTTGGGGACTGATTTGGCAAACATGCACCTGAGTTGGAGACGTGTCTGTCCCAGCAGTCCTAGCTGCATTTAGCAACTCCCCTTGTGGCAGAATCTCCCTTTGATGAAAATCTCCTCCAATGTTGTCTGTTTCACTCTCCTAGCACTTGTCATTTTTCTCCTGGCACTATTGTCATTTCTCCCCATGTATGTAAGGCCCTTCCAGAGATGCAGAGGCCAGAGCTTTTGAGGCCTGAGCCATTAGCAAGAAATGAAGAAATGCAAAAGCAAGAGAGAGCATGGTCACAGAAAAACAAAAACCCAAGCTGCTGTAGCCTTGGGCTGTGCAGTGCACTGGTCATAAAGGGAAATCTGGCTTTTGTGTAATGCCACAGCTTATATGGAGCAAGGAGAGGCCAATCCAACAGCAGAAAATTAGGAAGGGTCTGAATTGGAGGCCCCTTTTGAGCCCTTGCCAAATAGCTCTTCCTGTTGTCCCCTGTGGTTATCCCAACCTGCCTTATTTCCACTCTCAGACTGACAAGAGCCAAGTGAGCAGAGGGCAGTGGGTAGGGGGTGCTCTCTGGTTTGCAGCTCGAGGTGAAGGCTTGGATCTGTGACTTATTACCTGGGAGAGCTTGGACTAGTCATTTAGTGACACTTCTACTACTCTGGTGGAGGCTGATCATTGTCCACTTACGTCCCTTCTGGCTCCCACAGTAACGGCATTCTCACTGGGCACATACTGCCCAAACATTTCCCAGACTTCCTTGTTTAGGTGTGGTCATGTGACTAAGTTTCCATCAATGGAATACAAAGAGAAGTGACGCTGGCCATCTCCAGGTCTACGACTTGTGACATTGAGCACGCCTCCTCCATGCTCTCCTCCCCCTTCCTGTTAGCTGCAGCCCAGGTGTGGTGGTGAATCAGCTTTGACCACAGGAATGACGATAATGCTCCAGGGGATGGCAGAGCCACAAGGTGGAAGAAACCTGGGTCCCTAAATGATGATGAGAAGCAGAGCTGCCTTCCCCACCTGGACTGCTCTATAAGACTATTGCATACAAAAAAGAAATTGCTTTGTTCTTCAAGTCGCTCCAGTGCTGGGTTTCTTTGACAGGGTATGTTAGCCTTCTCTAACTCATATGTTCCTACAGGGTTATGGTGTGGTAAGATAGAGAATTGTAAAGAGCTATACAGTTAGGTGCTCCATAAATGCTTTCTGAATGAGTGGTGAGCAAAGGGACTGGTTATTTCCATGTTTAAATTCCGAGAATCTGCTGGGCATGGTTGCTCACGCCTGTAATCCCAGCTACTCAAGAGATGGAGGCGAGATGATCGCTTAAGCCCAAGAGTTTGAGACCAGCCTGAGCAAAAACAGCAAAAACAGTAAATCCCAAGAATCTGAGAAGCAGCCTTACAACATATGTAGCAGCTACACATGGTGACTGCAGGGAACCCCAGGCCTTGTCTGTTTAAGCATCTTTCCCCCTTGGCTGGACGTTCCTACCATGAGTCAGTGACCATGAGATGACCCACGCAGGAGACAGCTGTGGCACACAGCCTTCTGTCTCTACAGGAACTAACTTATCCCACAAGCTAATCAGCTTGCCTGTCAGGGTGAGCATCTGTGGCATGGGGTAGTAGGTGGAGGGTGTTTAAAGGGCAGAAGACTGGGTTCAAATCCAGCTGTGTCTCTGACTCCTCATGCAAATTGGAGCAGGCCACTTAATTGTGAAGGACCTTGGCTTCCTGAGTGTCTGTAAAATGGGGATGCTAATTCTGGCTCTGCCTATTCCCTAGGGCTACGAGACACGCTCAAGAGATCCAACAATGGTGAAAACACTGCATATGACAGATGCCAATGGGAGAAACATGACAAGTCAAGTCACATTTGCTGAGTGTGGGCTGGGTGTGCTTGTCTCTTTCTTCCGTGAATATTTATTGAGCACCTACTAAGTCACATAGTGAGCATGGTAGTTCCTGTCCTCACAGAGCTTAGAGTCTGGTGGAAACTATATATTATACAAGGAAGCAGGCAATTACCGTACAGCATGATGAATTATTGATAGAAATGCAAGGCATCATAAATATACAGAAGAGGGCTCCTAACTCAGGCTTCAGGGCTCCTGGAATGCTTTTCAGAGGAAATGATCTCTCCTCCAAGATTGGAAGCAAAGGAAGAGTTATCCAGGGTAAGGGGGCTTTGGAGGTGGGAAGCATGTTCTAGGCAAATGAGATAAGGGTCACCCTTGAAGAACAAGAAAGAGCCACAAAGAGGCTTAGAATGGCTGGAGCTTGGAGTTGAAGGAGGGGAATGATGACAGATTGGGCTAGAGGGGCCAGAAGGGTCTGGAGCGGGGGTTCTCCACCCCGGCTGCAGCTTGGAGAAAATACTGATGCTCAAGTCACCTCCACCTCTGGTGGTTGAGAAGCTCCCCAGGTGATTCAAATGTGCAGCCAGTGTTGGAAGTACTGCTTAGCCCATGCGGGATCTTAAAAGCCAAGTGAAAGAGTTGGAAGTTTATCCAGAAAGCCTCTGATGGTTTTATGGAAGGAAGGGTTGTAATCAGATTTTTCTTTCTCCAGATGCTGGGTGAAGAAGGGAATGAGACAGAAAGACTAGGCTTAGAGAAGCTGGTTAAGGAGGCTGCTGCAGTGATCCAGGTGGGAAATGGACCCAGAGCTGTCAACAGGGATGGCAAGAAGTGGACAGATGTGAGGCCTGGTTGATGATGGGCTGCGAGGAAAGATGTGGGAGATGTGGGGAGACAAAGGTCATCCCTTGAACATGCAGGTTGAAATGACCAAGAAGTTTCCAGCTAGAGAAACAGACTTGTGAGTCGGCAGCAGAGAGAACCAATGCACTCTCCCAGGAAGAGGGGTAAACGGTGAGAAGAAAAGAGGGACTGGAACGGAACCCCAGAGGACCAGGGAGAGCTGCGCCCCAAAAGGACCAAGAAGAGCTGGTCAGAGAAGGAAGAGAAAAACCAGAAGCGCACATTGTCAAGAACGTAAAGAATGGTGGCTAGTAAGAGTCAACATGTGTAGGAGGGTCAAATTCTGGGAGATGTATTCACAGGCCACTGGTAACCTTGGCAGGGAAGATGGGGTCAGTGCCTGGGGCGGGGCTGAAGTGGTGGTAAGAGCAGATACCATCTAACAGGGGCAACTATTCTTTATCTATTTGTTTGCTCATTCAGTAAATACTTTATACATGAAACAGGGTGCTTTGTTCAGAGCTGTGGATAAGATGCCAACTCCGGAGGCCTTCACCCACTAAGAGGAGACAGATAATCTCGCCCACATCACAAAACGATGAGATATAAATGCTAGAATGAGGCTGGGTGCGGTGGCTCATGCCTGTAATCCCAGCACTTTGGGAGGCCGAGGCAGGTGGATTGCCTGAGCTCAGGAGTTCGAGATCAGTCTGGGCAAGATGGTGAAACCCTGTCTCTACTAAAATGCAAACAATTAGCAGGCATGGTGGCACATGCCTGTAGTCCCAGCTACTCAGGAGGCTGAGGCATGAGAATTGCTTGAGCTCGGGAGGTGGAGATTGCAGTGAGCTGAGATTGCACCACTGCACTCCAGCCTGGGCGACAGAGCAAGACTCTGTCTCCAAAAGAAAAAAAAAAAGCTAGAATGGAGATGTAGTTCATGGGCTTTAGGACATAGCAGAATCAACTCTACCAGAGAAGAGGAAGGGGCAGGCAAGGTAGGTCTTAGAAAGCAAGGAAGAGGGACAAGGTTTGCACTGATGTGGTCATCATGAAGGCCGCCCATTGTAGAGTTCAGATCTTAGCCTGCAGTGGAAGAATGGTACTTCTGGACCTCCTCATGGATTGGTGGGGCCATGTGACCAGCCTGGGGCCAAGAGTGGTGAGTAGAGGTGAGAGCAGTCATGTTCCTGCCAGAGCATCTAACAGTCAGCACAGGAGGCGCCAGAGGTCCTTTGGGCACTGCAAACAGCCATGTTGAGACTGACCCCTCCTCAAGACACACACCTCTTGGTAGACCAGAAGCCCGAGCCGGAAACAAATTTCTGCTGTTTTAGTGCTGTGACTGTCATCATAGCATCCCTTGGCCCAGTGCTCCTCAAAGTGTGGCCCCTGGACCAGCAGCCATCAGCTTCACTTGGGAACTTGTTGGAAATGCACATTCTCAGGCCCTACTCTGAATCTGAATTTACTGAAGCAGAAACTCTGTGGGATTGGGGAGGGGGCGGTCCAGCAACCTGAGTTTTAACAAACTCCAGGGGATTCCGAAGCATGTTGAAGTTTGAGAACCGCTGCCTATCCAGGGCTGATGGATAGTCATCTTCAAGGCAAAGTGGAAATTACAAGTCATGGAGAAGGTCATTCTAGCAAAGAAAACTTTTTAAAATGAAGTAAGATACAAATTAAATGGTGAGGCTCATCATGTCACAGGAAGGGATTGTTAAGGAAAAATACCATGGTACCCACCTCTCCTGGGCTGAGACTTCTGAACAAAATGGCCTAAACTCTGGCCATGTAGACAGTTCCCTGCAGTGTCATATCAGAAGACACAATTGCAGAGGAGATATTCCGAATCCAAAGGCACTGAAGCCAGGACCAGGACAAACCCGGCAACGCATTTTCCCTTTGTCCCACGGCCTTTGCTGGTTTACAAAATGCTCCTGAATGCTTTGAATCCCAAAGGTACAGAAAACCCAATTCTCTCTTCTGCAGAATGAGTCATTAGAGCTGGAGCTGAGGCTATTTGGTAATGGGCACTATTTAAATAAAGTGAAAAGTACAATTTCAAATGAATTGCTTTTTAAACTGTCAAATAAAAGGAATCCATTTGTGCATGAGAAATTATTCCAAGGGTTCTAACTATTAACTGAAAGCAGGTGAAAAATGTCAAAGAAAACGTCCTACTAAAGAGCTGACTAAATGTCTAAAGACAGACACCTAATGACTCCTTTGACCTGTTTTGGATTCAAAAACATGTATTTTCACCAGCCCTAGGTGAGCTCCGTGGACAAAAGTTTTAAGAAAATATTAAATGCTAGTAGCAAGATGCCATTTTGTTCATCGGCATTGCCTTAACCAATGTGACCCTGACACTGTTTTAGGGACAGGACAACAGCATATTACCACTTTAACTTTTTCCTTTGGCTTAAATTTGATGCCAAGGGCCCTTGGCTAGCTCTCTAAGTGTCATATTTAACAATGTTTTATAGTCTTCTATTTGCTACTGCTGAATGCATCCTTGTACGGTCTAGTCAATGTTTGCAGAAGAAAATTCTGCAAACGTATGAAAAGTGTCTTTTCTGTCACAGGCAGGCATGCTTGGTTGAGGTCACCAGTATGGAGAGTGAGCCTCAGTGTTAAGGCATCTCTGCAGACAAAAACAGAACCCTGGCCTTTTCCATTTCATTTCCTCTAGGGGTTTCCACTGCAATTAGTTTTGTGTTCATGCCTTCACTGTCTTTGTTGGTATTGAAACAGAGCTGCTGAAAATAATCAGTGAGGCTTCTCCCTTCCTGGCCCTCTGGCACCTCTAACCTGTGTCACTATTCCAGGCTAACACAAGCAAAATGATCCCTGCTTACTCAGTCCAGAGGGAACCGTGTGGGTGGTGACTGGCTAGAGGCATTGGAGCGGGCTTGAAAAGGGAGCACTTCTCACACGTGAAGGTGCACACAAATTTCCAAGGGATCTCGTTAAAAATGTACATTCTGACTCAGTAGGTCTGGGGTGGAATCTTAAGAGTCTGTGCGTCGCATAAGCTCTTAGGCAGTTCTCATGCTGCTGAGGACCACACAGTAGTGTAGTGAGCTGTGAGGGAACAACGCACATTCTGCACAACAGTGACTTTTAGGACCCTCCTTAATGGGGCATTTATCTAAGGGCCTTGCTCCCTTTTGATGTAGAGTTCCTTGAAAGCAGAGACTGGGTCTCATACATTTGTTATTGTTTTGTTCTCCGGTTGGCACAGGGCCTGCACATGGTAGGTATGTATTTATTTAATTAAAGAGTTGGCCTTGTTCCAAGAAGGATTTTAACCCCTAGCGGCACTGAACAGGTGGCGATGAATTGGCCGGGAAGGAAGTCGGTCCTAGGGGTAGTCACAGACCCCCTGGGCTGGGGTCCCCTCCACCTGCCTGCACCTGTATCACCCCTCAGCTGCTGTTCTGAAATTTTCCCTCCTGCCCCATTTTTAAAGCGGTTTACACCAGAGAGCCGACCAGAAAGGAGAGATACAAAACCAAACCAGAAAGCCCTGGGAAGCGGTAGGCTTAGGAACATGGAAAGCTCAACCGTCGGTTGTGGGGCCCGCAGATCTCTCTGGTTCCCCTCTCTGCCCCGTCTCCAGCTTTTTTGCAGGTCGGTGTCGCGGCCTCGCAGATCCCCAGCAGCCCCGAGAGCCCTGAAGGAGCTGGTCCCAGCGGGTCCAGGCTCCTGTTGGCTTGGTGCAAGCCTGTTTGTTAGCTCTGCACGACCAATTAATTTTCTCCTGCATCTTCCGCCCGTGGCGGGTGGCGGGGTGGGGAGGGGGTGTGTGGCGGGGCCTCGGGTCGCCTCGGGGGTCGGAGAGCCCGGACGGGAGCGACTACTCTGCAGAAACCCTTGTTCTAAGAGTCCCCAGCGGTGCCATAACCTGTTTCTCTCTGCAGCAGCCTCAGAGGGTAAAGGAAGGGCTCCTTGCAGCTCCATATGGAAGAAAGGAGAGAAAAAGGGAGAAGGAAGGGGATTATATTGGTCAGTAGTTGGACCTCACGGGGGAAGAGAAGAGTGCACGGGGGAGTGCGCCCTACGGGACGAGTACACGTGCTGGGAAGGGCGGGGGGTGAGAGGCGGGCAGGAGGGGAGGAGTAGGGAGGCGAGAGCAGCGGGCGGGAGGCGCCACGGCCTCGCAGACGCAGGCGCCCGCAGCCGAGAAGCCAGAGAGAAAGTTCCCGGGGAGAGCTCGCCCCTGGGAGGGCCGACGTCGAGCCTGCTCGCCGCGAGGGTCTCAGGTCCCGCGCGTCCAGCCAGCCTTCCCGCTGCGCGCACTCGGCCGCCCGGGATCGGCTCGCCGGGAAGCAGGGGAACATCGCCGGCTGGCAGCCGGGGCGGCCGCCGCCAAACTTGGAGGAGGAGGATGCTGCGAGTGGGCGCGGCGGCGCGGGGCGCGGGGGCGCACTGAGGGCTTCCCACGGCGCTGCTGCCAGGGCTGTGGCCGTGCGAGCCGGCCGAAGCGGAGCGGGCAGGTAGCGGCTGTAGCGCCAGGACTGCGCCAGCCCTGCGAGCCCGGGCCGCCAGCGCCACCGTGCCGGCGTCGCCTCCTCGCCACGGAGCCATGGTGCGCGGAGCGCGCACGCGGCGAGCGGGACTCTGAGCTCCGGCCGCGTCGCGCGTCCCCACCTTCCCAAGGGGGCTCCCCCGCCGACCTCGCCCTCGGGCCATGAGGCTTTGGCCCGGAGCTCCTCGCCTCTGAGTCGCGCACCGCCTGTTCCAGCCCCAGCGCCGCTCGGCCACTGATTGCACTCTGGCCGCTGAAGCTCCCCATCCTCTCCCAGGGACGGCACCCAGGCGCTCCGGGATGGCGCTCCGCGGGACCCTCCGGCCGCTCAAAGTTCGCAGGAGGCGAGAGATGCTGCCGCAGCAAGTCGGCTTCGTGTGCGCGGTGCTGGCCCTGGTGTGCTGTGCGTCCGGCCTCTTCGGCAGCTTGGGTGGGTGCTGGTACGGGTGCCCTCTTCCTGGGGAGTTGGGGGCTTTGGCTGGGGAGTCTTGGGGCGGTTCCGAGATGTTTCCCCCTCCTTCCTCATCAGGTTGGTCCCAAGGGTTCATCCAGTCCCCTCCCCGCCGGGCAGGTAGAGCGCGCCCAGAAGGGCTGATGGACGCTCTGGGCTGTGGCGCCGGTTCCCCTGAGCTACTAGCGGCCCCTGGGGGGGCTCAGGACGCGGCTGCGGGTGTGTGTTACTAAGACGAAAGCAAGAACCGCTTCCGTCCCGGGAGTGCGCCCAGAATGGGCAGCGCAACTGCGGGGTGCAGGCAGGATTCTCTTGGTCTGGGGTGGGCGAAACTGAGTGGCCCGCTTTCCTATTCTGCAGAGCCGCAGGAACCGCCACTGCGTCTCGCCCCTGCCCTGGTTCAAAGGGGTCCCCTGGGTGCCCTGAGGTGTTTGTTCTTCCCAAACCCTAAAGGCGTTGGGGCAGTCTGCCGCGGGGGGTAGCTGCCATGTTTCAGCATCGCGTCTCTCAACTCCCCTTAACTCCCACGGAGGGAGAAGGCGGGTGTGTGGAGCCTTGACCCATGCCCCCTCCTCCAAGAAGAGGGATTTGGGAGTAGCTTAGGCTATGCAAATTTCAGGTGGAGCGGGAAGAGAGAAGGAACTAACCAAAGAAGTGTTTTTAGGGGGATGTGACCCCATGTGTAACCTTCAGGAGACATTCACTTCCCTAACTCAGGAGACATTCACTTCCCTAACCGTCTTGTTTTGAGTTGGATGCTGTGAACCTTTTAATTTCATTATTTTTTTAAATGTAAAAAGACAAAAGAAATGCTGGTGATTTAAACACCAAGACATGGAAGGTAAAGCGGGTAGTACCTTCTTGAGCAGTTAGAAAGGCCGTCAACATCCAGAGACCATTTAGAGAGGTGTACACTGATAGGTAAAAATCCAGTGGAACTTGATTAAAGTTTTCAAAATAACTGCCTTTCGAAACCTAAACTTTGTGATTTGAGGATGCAGGGTTAAAAAGTGGCTCTTTCCAATGAGACCCAGGAAGATTATTTTGAATATCTTAGTACCTGGTGCTTTGCAATTGGGCAAGTCAGTGTTTGGGTTTTTTCCCCCCCTCAATTACACACCAGAAATAACAACATACCTAGAGGCTCTTAGACGTCAGCATTATAGAAGAGGTATTATTACCCAGCTGAAGCAGTGCGCATCAGGAGAGGTAAATGAATACTCTGAAGGTCTTAAAGTGAGAATCATTTTTATTTGCTGGATCAGGAATTACCTTTAGGAGTTTAAGTGTGCTTGGTTGCGGGCCTCCGCAAATTCTCTCTTGCCCAGTATGGCCCCTGGACCAGCAGAATCAGCACCACCTGGGAGCTTGTTAGTGCAGAATCCCAGGTCCCACCCCAGACCTGCTGAATCAGAATCTGAATTCTAACAAGATCTCCAGGTGATCTGTGTGCACATTCAAGTGTGAGGAGCACTGGGCCAGACCGCATCAGCCTTGCCCACCTGCTTGCTGACTTGCTATTCATTCGTGAAGTTCCTCCAGGGCAGGGGCCCTCTGAGAGTGTCTTTTACTGGAAAAACACTTAAAAGGTCACCTATCTAAACCGTTTGTTGCACCTATGAGGTGCTGAGACCACCTCAGTCTTGGCCAAGGTCAGGTCACATGCTGACCCATCTGGGACTGGAAACAGTGAACTAGATCCAGGAAACAGGCCATTGTATGTAAGCAGGTGATATTATACTTCCAATCATCCTATCAGTCCCTAAAGATGGCTCTGAATAGGCAAACAGGGCTGTTGCTGACATAGACACACAAATGTAAGGTCATTTTGGAAACGCAGCCATCACACTGACCTAATGGTATCTGTGACTTATTTTCCAATCCAGGGCACAAAACAGCTTCTGCTAGCAAACGTGTCCTGCCAGACACGTGGAGAAATAGAAAGTTGATGGCCCCAGTGAATGGGACACAGACAGCCAAGAACTGCACAGATCCCGGTAAGAAATCAATTCTTCTCCACCCAGTCTACTAAGACCTTTGGCCTGACCTGGAGATGGCGCTTATGTGGGTGGTTACAGCCAGAGATGAGAAAGGCGGTTTATGGACCTGAGTGGGAAAGGGTGGCTATGAGGTATTGAAAGGTAACATAAAGACATTCGTCAATGGTGCTGCTAAGCAACTCAAGTGCTTTCTGTATCCAGCAACTGAAAAGGTCACAGTCAAGAGTTTAAAAATGTTATTTTTTGTTCTCACAATGTTCCTGAAGGCTAAGTATTTTCCCTGCTCTCTTGATGTTGTTTGCGGCTCGGGGTGTCTTTGTTTTCTTCCCTTTTGCTCACGTATCCATTACTGGAGCTCTCACGGTGGCAGATCCAGCTGCTGTGGCAATGGTGCTTTGAGGTGGCCTGCCAGGGTCTCAGCATGCCCGGGCAGCTGCAGGGGTGGGACGCTCTGGGGTGCTGCGGCTGTTTCTCTCAAATGGGAGTCGGCACGGTGTCATTCAGCCCTGGAGACTGATTCCGCTTGCCCCGTTTTGATGTTCTTCTTCAGATTTTTCTTGGGGGTTCGAGGCAGTAGAGACCCAGAGGTGACATCTTGTCTGTTCTCCTGCCACAGACAGGCTTTGCTTAAATGAGTGAAGAAGATTATCAGGAGAAGACAGCGTATTGGCAGAGAGCAGAACTCACAGCCACTGCCCAGATCGCAGGCTGGGCACTTCTATGCTTGAGCTCTGGCTGTAACCCTTAAGGTCTCTGTGAGGAGGGTCTGGGGGGATGATACATTCACAAGCCCTTAGGGAACTGTGAGATTTTAATATAGATGGCTTTGCCACTGAGTTCCTGGGCAGATCACATCATCTTTTTGGATCTCTGTTTTCTCACCTGTAAATGGGCAGAATAGTTGCCTGTTGTAGGGTTGTTGGGAGAAACTGGGAAGGCTGTGTTGGGGACTGGGTATAAAAGGAGATGGAGCTCCAGGACAAAGGAGCAGGGTTGGATGGCAGTCCCCACGTGTTCAATTGTCATACTCTGTGAGGCAAGTCTCTTCCCCATTTTACAGGTCAGGAAAGATCTGGGGAGAAGGCACAAGTTGCTCAAAGTCACAGAACTCGTAAGTGGTGACGCTGGTTTGAGAACCTAGGCCTGTGAAACTAAAACCTTTGGTTGGTTCCCTGTGCTTAGGAGGGGGCGACCTTCTGTCAAAGTTTTCACACTGTTTTTTACGCTATCAGCTTCCCTGCCCTCAGATGCCTTCTGAGAAGTCTACCGGGAGGGACGTGGTGGTGGACAAGCTCAGGCTTGCAGAGAAGTGCTGGGATTCACTTGTCACCTGGGTGGTTCCTCCTGTCCTGGTGGCCCCGCAGGCGGGGTGCTCATCCTGTCATTCCCTCCCCCAGGGTGTCTCCTCTCATCAGCCAGGCTGGTGGACGTGTGGGCCGATGGACATATGGCAACGGTCATTGGCTCCACACTGAAAAACATGCGTGAGGCCAAGGATGGTTAATGCTGGGGGCCGTTCCCACCCATTCCAGGGACCAGAAATGCTGGAATTGGCACCATCCCCATGGGAACACTTTGCTACTCTGGATAAAGAATCAGGGTTCAGGAATGTTTGGGTGGTTTCAAGCTTGCTGGTGCCCTCATCTTGGGCTGGCCATGCCCTCCTCTGTGACTTCTGTCGTACATAGCCTGAGTATGTTGGCTTAGACGGGGATCCCTTTCTTATGATAGAGTTCTCCTTTGCCCCACTGTGGGCTCTGTGTCTGTCTTCAGCTGTCTGATTAAAAATCATTCAATTAACATATAAAGCGTCTGTTCTATTCGACAGGAAGGCCTCACCTTGTCCCTTTTGTGGAAAGGGAAGTGGAGGGAACTTGATAATATCTTTAAAAATAGTTAACTTTTGCATTATGCTTTGTATTGACTGTTTCCAGAATACAGCCTGGCCCATAGAAAGGACTGCATAGATATGGGTCGAATGATGGAATGAAAGTGCATTTTGATGTATCTCACATTTTAATCCTTATCACGTTTTTGCCAAGACAAGATACACGAAGTTCAGAAGTTTAGTGGCTTCCTGAGATCTCTTGGGCAGCTGGAACATACTGGGGTCACCTGGATCCAGGTGCCAGGCCTCTCCCTTGTACTGCACAGCCCCCGGCTCTCAGGCCAGGCGGGGTCTGTGGCCAGCCTTCCCTTCCAGCATCTTCCTCCCTGGCCTATGAGAATCTCTGCCCCCTTTTCATTTCACAAGTCTGTGTAGCAAGCACCTGCTCATGTGTGTCCAGCTCTATTGTGGACAGGTAGTGGGGAGTATAAGATGCAAGCCGCTGTCATTGAGTAGCTTATACTAGAGTAGAGAGGACAAGATCTCAACACAGGGAAAGCTAGGTGACATTGAGGGACTCCAGCGGCTCCCCAGTGAGCAGCCCTGCAGGAGGCACTGCAGGTGCACAGAGGAGGATGCGCTGGCCCAGTGTCCTTCTGTGTAGCCTGGGGGACTAGATGAGGCAGGGCCATTTAGAGTTGCCATGACAGAACTGGGTTTAGCAGAAATAGAAATTTAGTGGCTCAGTAACTGGCAGTGTGAGATCAAAGGTTACGAGGTGTCCATGGCTCTGTTTCTCCATCTCTGGGCTCACTTATCTTCTAGCACGGGAAGGTGGTTACCACCAGCCCAACCTTATGTCCTCCCAGACTCAAATATGCTGAGGCTGAGCAGCTTCTGCAGAAGCCAGGAAGTTCTGTTGGGCTGGGTTGGCTTGGGCCGCATGACCACCCTTGCAGAGTGATCTGGCCAAGGGAGTGCTGGGCCCAGGACTGGCTTAGACCTCGGTCACAGGTTCCACCTCTGGAGGGAGGGGACTGAAGCTGCCACGCCTACCACCAGAACTCTACCTGGGAATCGGCGAGGTTGGGCACCTGGAGAGCAAACACTCAATTCTTACACCTCTTCACCCTGGGCTCCCATCCTGGGGCTTGCTGTGATAAGGAAGGCTGGATTAGAGTTTCAAGTGAGAGTTTCAGGGGTGTGACAGACGCTGCCATCTGATGGCTGCCTCCCTTCTGCACAGTTGGTGGCGTTTCCTCATAAAGAATTGCAGGCTATCTTGCCTCCTCTTCAGGCTTCTGCTTTAAGCTTGCCCCCATGAATTGGAAGGCGCCTTGTCCAGCTCTGCTGGATGAGGCCTTTCAGGGACGTCAGAAGATGGAGCTTTAAGAGCTCCCTCCTGTGCTAAGGCACCACTTGGAGTGGGTGTCCCACAAACGTGAGCCCACATCTCCTTAAGAACCTCCGGTGTGTGTCTTTATTGCCTGTGCCTTCTCATGCTCATCTTTACCTGTGAGAGGAAGAACTTTATTTTCCAAAAACATGAATGGGACCCTGCTCTAGTCTTTCCTGAAGATTCTACATGGAAAACGGGCTCTGCCTGGGTTGTAACCCCAGATCTTGGTGTTAGCGTTTTGATCTCATTATCTGAGTTTCAGCCTAAGTACCAGCCACCACCCCTCCCTTCCCTTCCCCCTTTATTACTCTGTGTTTTTTGTTTGTTTGTTTTTGTTTTGTTTTGTCACTCTGTCACCCAGGCCGGAATGCAGTGGTGTGATTATGTCTCATGGCAGCCTCTACCACCCTGGCTCAAGTGATTCTCCTGCCTCAGCCTCCCGAGTAGCTGGGACCACAGGCTATTTTTTTCTATTTGTTCTGTAGAGGCAGGGTTTTGCCATGTGGCCCAGGGTGGCCTCAAACTCCTAGGCTCAAGCAATCCTTCTGCCTTGGCCTCCCAAAGTGCCAGGATTACAGGCGTGGGCCACCGTGCCCTCCTCCCTATGTTGTTTTTATGTTTTTATGACATATGTCACTAACATTACTCACTTCATTGTTGGGTGTCTATCCTTGAGGGCTACCTCTTTTGTGGCCAGAAGAGCTGTTCTTAATCCTGGCTGCATATTAAGATCACCTCAAGAGCCTTATAGGAATATTTTGAAATGCCCAGGCCCCACTCCCAGAGTGTCTGATTTCACTGGTTTGGGGTAGGGCCCAGGAATCAATACTTTTTAAGAGCTCCCAGGCAATTTCAGGATGAAGTCAGAGGTGGTGCTCGCTGGGCTGGAGACCTAGTGCTCCGCATGGGAGCATCACCTGGGAGCATGTCAGGAATGCAGAGTCTCAGGCCCCCCGAATCAGAATTGGCATCCTGAAGAGATGCCTAGGTGGCTCTCTGGGCTAGAGCACTGCTGGACACTTGGTAGGTGTTCAATAAATATTTGAATGCTGAACAAAAGCAATGCAAACAAAAATTTGAATGTTAACACTTATTTAATAGAGCCATTTTCCTAAAAAACATTTTTTTAAATGTAGGAAAGCTTTAAAAAAACCTGCTTTATTTTTGCTCAATGATGTCTATGGAAAATTTATAATTAATTTTTCCCTAGAGATCTGAAGGCAAAACATGGGCCTCTAGGCCTTAGATGTTTATTTTCAGGGCCTGTACAGAGCAAGCACTGAAAATGGGAAGTAGGTCTCTCCATGCCACATGTATGATGTAGGAATGAGTGGCAGTGACTCTGAGTCCTTAGAGAACTATCTGAGCTCAGGCTGCTTTAGCAAAATATCATAGACAGGATAGCTCAAACAGCAGACATTTCTTTCTCATGGTCATGGAGGCTGGCAAATCCAAGGTCCAGGTGACTGGTGAGGGCTCTCTACTTGGCTTGCAGATGGCCACCTTCTTGCTGTGTGCTCAGAGTGGCAGAGAGAGGCAGCACACAGTCTCTCTTTCTCCTCTTATAAGGGGGCTCATTCCATCATGGGGGCCATACCCTCATGCACTTGTCTAACCTTAATTACCCCCCAAAAGCCCTGCCTGCAAATACCATCACATGGTGAGTTCAGCCTTCAAACTGTGAATTTGCAGGGGACTCAGACATTCAGTCTGTATAAGGAACCAACGAGTTTCCACGCATCTCCTGGAGTATTTGAAGACAGCTGAGAATGGAACCTGGTGCTTCTCAACCTTGGCCTGTAAATGAGAGACACCAGGGGGACTTGAAAAACACAGATTCCTGGGCCCAGCCCTGACCTGTGAATCCAGAAGCAGTAACAGTTGCATTCTGTGACTGACTTTTGGAGTATCTGGGAACCATACTGTTTCTGTCCAGATCTTCCAGGATGGGCTCCTGCTTGTCATCGCCACCTTCACAGGCTTTCCCTGGTAACCCAGTTCAAAGTAGCCCTCTGAGTCCCTGGCTGTCATGGCATCTTGTTTTTAGCTCCTTGCAGGTGCTAATTCTTAATTTTATTTATTTATTTTTAAAAAATGAGACAGGGTCTCACTGTGTCACCCAGGCTGGAATGCAGTGGTATGATCTCAGCTTACTGCAGTCTCGACCTTCCAGGCTCAAACCATCGCCCACCTCAGCCTCCTGAATAACTGGGACTATAGGCACATGCCACCACGCCTGGCTAATTTTTGTATTTTTAGTAGAGACAGGGTTTCACCATGTTACCCAGGCTGGTTTCAAACTCCTAAGCTCCAGCGATCTGTCTGCCTTGGCCTCCCAAAGTGCTGGGATTACAGGCATGAGCTACCACACCTGGCCTGCAGGCACTAATTCTATCCATTGCTGTATTATCTACCTCCCCTAACTAGACTATAAAGGTGAAAGCCTTGTTTGCATTTTAAAACCATAATACATGCTTCACTTTTTCCATCTGTAAAATGAAGGTGATAATTACAGTTAACTCTTGAACAAACCTGCATGGGTCACTTATATGTGGATTTTTTTCTGCCTCTGCCACTCCTGAAACAGAAAGACCAACCCCTTCTCTTTCTCCTCTCAATGTGAAGATCATGAGGATGAAGACCGTTAGATGATCTGCTTCCACTTACTGAATAAATATATTTTCTCTTCCTTATGATTTTCTTAATAAAATTTTTCCTCTAGCTTACTCTATGTAAGAATACAGTGATACAGCGTATAATACATGTGACATATATAATATGTGTTAAACAGGCCAGGTGTGGTGGCTCACGCTTGTAATCCTAGCACTTTGAGAGGCTGAGGCAGGCAGATCACTTGAGGTCAGGAGTTCGAGAACAGCCTGGCCAACATGCTGAAACCCCGCTCTCTACTAAAAATACAAAAAAATTAGCCAGGCATCATGGGGCACACCTGTAATCCCAGCTACTCAGGAGGCTGAGGCAGGTGAATTGCTTGAACCCAGGAAGTGGAGGTTGCAGTGAGCCGAGATCGCACCACTGCACTCCAGCCTGGGTGACAGAGTGAGACTCCATCTCAAAAAAACAAAAAACCAATATGTGTTAATCGACAGTTTATGTAATCAGTGAGGCTTCTGGTCAACAGTAGGGTATTGGTAGTGAAGTTATTGGGGAGTCAAAAGTTATATGCAGGCCAGGCACAGTGACTCATGCCTGTGATCCCAGCACTTTGGGAGGCTAAGGCAGGAGGACTGGTTCGGCCCAGAGCAACAGAGGGAGACCCTGTCTCTCAAATAATTGAAAAATTAGCTGGGCATTGTGGGGAGCACTTGAGATCCTGAGAAACAGAGTGAGATCCTATCTAAAAGTTATACATATTAATAGATTTTCAGCTGAGTGGGGGATTGGCATCACTAATGCCTGATTTATTCAAGGGTGAAAGGTACCTCCACCTCAGAGGATTGTAGGAATGAAATGAATCTAAATACCCATCAGCACTTAAAACAGTGTTTGGCCTAGAATACATGCTCAGACACTAGCTTCTCTCTTTATTATCACTTTTTAATATGCTCACCCCAAAGATGATATAATGCCTGTGTATGGTAAGTACAGAAAAACAATTTGTCAGTTGAATTTTCTGAGGGCAAGTTAACAAGTAAACATCTTGCCACACATTTATTCTTTTCTCTTCTGGAAACAAATTTGTTTAATTTTATTCATCTCTGAAGAATTTAGGATGCTGGAGGATGGCCTACCTTGTAGAACGTGCTTCTGAATAGAAGAACTTTCTTGTGTCTTGACCGGCATTATTTTACGTTTGCCTGCATAACTGGGATAGGCATGATTTCCCCCTCTCTAACACTGCCTTTATCCCCAACTTCTGGGTTTAAAAAAATTTTTTTGGACAGAGTCTCACCCCCTCACCCAGGCTAGAGTGCGCTGGTGCGATCTCGGCTCACTGCAACCTCTGCCTCCCAGGTTCAAGCGATTTTCCTGCCTCAGCCTCCCAAGTAGCTGGGATTACAGGCGCCCACCACCACACCTGGCTAATTTTTGTATTTTTAGTAGAGACGGGGGTTTTGCCATGTTGGCCAGCCTGGTCTCGAACTCCTGGCCTCAAGCGATCCACCTGCCTCTGCCTCCCAAAGTGCTGGGATTACAGGCGTGAGCCACTGTGCCCGGCCCCACTTCTGAGATTGAATGTTTTTTTTTCATTCTCCACTATGTGACCCCTTTTGATTTGGGTTTCCAATGTCCTGTGCCCCGTGTTAAAAAAGAAGGACGGAGCGGGGCTTGATGTCCCCTTGTTGTTGTGGGAGGGATTTAAATCCTCCTTTAGAATTTGCTTTATTGTGTGTGGTTTTCCTTCTTCCAAATACATCTTCTGAGATGCCTGAGCTGTGTGTCCACAGAAGAAAGGCTGGGAGAAGCGGGCTGATGCAGGCTGCTAAGGAGGGTCTGCAGAGAAAGGTGCTTCGTAGCATTTCAGGGGAGCAGAGGAGATGGATGCAAGCGCTAGATGGAGAATCTTCTGTGATCAGCTTGCTTCTGATCCACCCTTACTTTTTATTCTGTACCATGCCGGTATAAGGGCGGTTGTGGGAGGGGGGAGAGGGTGGTAGAGTCTGGTGGGGGTGGGACCCTGGGCACGGGAGCTGGCACTGTGGCTGGGCTAGGAGGAGATGAGATCACCAAGCAGGTGCCCTCAGGGGTGGGCCTCTGTAGACTCCCCTGTGCGGGGAGCAGAGGTGGAGAAAGCATGAGAAATCAAGAGAAGGACAAGGGGCCTAGAGCTGCAAAAAGGACATCAGGACAAGTGGGTGAGGAGGTGCAATGGCACTGGTGGCAAGAAGTGTCTGGATTCTGAACAAACGTCTGTTGGAATGATGCCTCAGTGGGCTTGGGAGACAAGTCACACATCCAAATTTTAAAGTCGTTATGTAAAAGCAAATTTTGAGTTAGAAAAGCAAGAATTGGATTTACTACTATGGGCAGGGAAATCACAGTTCTATTCCTTTCCCAGACAGCAGGGGCAGGATGTCCAGCCTGGAGAGGGCCTTTCCTGAGAAGGGCAGCCTCCGGAGGGCCAGGCAGCTTCTTGGGGAAACTGTCACCAACCATACTGGACAGCCATAGGCTGGCACAGCCACCAATGTGATTACAAACAAAGGCTGAGGAAGATGGCACCCGGCATCACTGTGCCCACTCATGCCTGTTTCAGGGGTGGAGTGGGATGTTTATAGTGGATCAGTGGATTGGGAGCTGAAGGTCTGCGTTCTAGTATCAGTTGTGCCCGGATCCTGCCTGCTGGCATTTAGTGGCTATTCTCCCTCCCTCTCTCTCTTTCTTAACAAAAGGAAGTTGCACTGGATAAGTACAAAGATTTTCAGCAGCCAGAAAAGGCTCCTTCCTGTCTGTCTGTCTGTCTTGGAGATGGTAGTTGGACATGCTGAAGGCAGACGTGAGGGTTTGAGTCCCAGCTCACCCCTTACTGGCCGTGTGACCCTGGACAAGTTACATAATCTTGCTAAGCATCAGGATTTCTCTTTTGTAAAATGAGGATAGCAGCTCTTCTTACCTGTCTCACAGTGCTGCTGTGTGACACCACATGCTGTATGGAAGTATTTGAACCATACGGAGCCCGTGGTAGCTGCCATCATCATCATCATCATCATCATTGTCATCATCATCATCGTCATCATCATCATCGTCATCGAGGCGAAGTCCAGGGTACCCTGTGTTGGGCGCTATTCTAAGCACTTTTCAGGGGTTACTTGCTTCTTGTAACAACTCTGAAGGCAGGTGCTGTCCTCAGTTTGCCGATGAAGTGAAAGAAACCCAAACTAGTCCAAGTCACGCGGCCAAGAAAAAGCAGAGTCAGTGGTTTATGTGTTTTTAATTAATCGCTTTATTTTTAGAGCCGTTGTGGGTTTACAGAAAAACTGAGCAGAAAATACAGAGTTCCTCTGTTACCCCTCCATCCTCACAGTTTCCCCTATTATTGATACTTTGTATTAGTGGGAGTATTTGTTACAATGATGAGTCAATATTGATACATTGTTATTAACTAATGTCCACCTTTTACATTAGGGCTTCCTCTTTGTGTGACACATGCCATGTTTTTTTGTTTTTGTTTTTGTTTTTGAGACAAAGTTTCACTCTTGTTGCCCAGGTTGGAGTGCAATGGCAGGATCTCAGCTCACTGCAACCTCTGCCTCCCGGGTTCAAGCAATTCTCCTCCCTCAGCCTCCCAAGTAGCTGGGATTACAGGCATGTGCCACCACGCCCAGCTAATTTTTGTATTTTTTTTTTTTTAAGTAGAGATGGGGTTTCACCATGTTAGTCAGGCTGGTCTCGAACTCCTGACCTCAGGTGATCCACCTGCCTTGGCCTCCCAAAGTTCTGGGATTACAGGCGTGAGCCACTGCGCCCAGCCCTCATGCCATGGGTTTTGATAGATGTGTGATGTCCCCTATCTACCATTATGGTATCGTACAGAATAGTTTCACCACCCCCAAAATCTTCTGTGGAGCAAGACTTTTAATTCAGGTGGTCTGAATTGTGATTCCTATATTCCTTACTCATAACTATTAATAAGTGGGGTAGAAAAAGACAAACTAGAGATGGGAACTTCTGTAGCAGATTCCAGCCTGTCACTGTCTGAGTGCCCATCTGAGAAACAGAGAATGCCCTGTCCACGGGAGCAGCAAACACCTATGTGGGCCGTGCTTCTTAGTAGGTTTCTAATACCAGTTTGTTTGCAATCAGAAGTTTTTTTGGCCTCATCCAAATGATCGGGGCTACCTGCTTGCCATCTCTTCTCTTTGCTGGGCCATCTGCTACCCCCAACTTGTAGATTCTCCGCTCTTGATGCAGCGTGGCCTACCACAATCCAGAGAGCACCCACTCGGCTTCCTCTTGAACCCTGAGGAACGTTCCTTCCTGAGTTAAAAATGGAAATTATAAAGCATTGCCATTTGTTGCCTTGGGTGAAAGAGATCCAGCCGTTGGACGTAACAGAAAAGTTGAATACTTGAAAATGGATTTTTTAAATTTAACATTGTCCATTATTGAAGAGGCCTTTAGAACATGGCATTTTACTAAAAAGGAATAAAAATACATGTGCCAGAATAATTTACTGCTCCTTCTGAAAAAGCAGTGGATGTCCTCCTTGGGAAAGGAACAGAGGTCACTGTGTGGCTGAGAAACAAAAGCATTCCCTGCCCAGGGGGTCTTCCCGTTGGAGGTGGGAACGCATGGCCGCCTGGTTTCTGGACCTACAGCTTCCTTTGCTAATTCAGTACAGTGCGTGGCTCTAGCCCTGAGTCTCCTAGTAATTGTGCAAGAAATTAAATTCAATGTATACTTCTTAAATGTCCACACACCCTGTACTGTACTAGGCTCTGAAGCTGGAAGGGACCTAGTCCCTGCTGTCAGTGAGCATGGGGAAGACAGGCCAGGGCTCAAAAACCAGACCAAGCCACCTGCCGCAAATACCACGGTGGGGGATCTTCCTAGGGAGGGTGCCACAGAGGAAAGAGTGTGGTGGTTCAGGGCAAGAGTGCCCTCCCTGGAGCAGACCATGTCTGAGCCTGGCCTCAAAGGGTAGGTGGAGGCTGTGGAAGTGCATTTACGCAGACAGCAGTGTGCACCTGAAACTGCCCCCTGAGAAATCGCAGCATCACCTCCCGTACCTGGAGGAACGCTTGCTAGCAACCACTGTGTCTTGCTCATTGGCTCTCCGAGGGGAAAGAAAACAAACACCTCCTAAGATTACCAGGCACAATAGTAAGTAATTAGGCTTTGGGGATTTATCTAGGAGCCAGTGCTCAACTAGGGCTAGGGCTGGATCAGATTACTTGGATTTTTTTTTAAAAAACATGGGGAGGGGGTGGCAGTGATGCCTGGGAGATGCCAGCTACCTGTGCTGGCCCAGGGGGAAGTTGGCAAACTGGTTCTCAGTAATCCACGGTTGGGGCGGTCTCCTCAGTTAGCAGGCTGTGCTTGGCTCAGTATTAGCTCATGGCAGATTGCGATGATAAGAATGTAGGTATTTGCCATTCTTTCCCTTCTTGCCTTTGAGCTCCTTGAGGGCAGGGACTATGTCCTCTTTGTCCTTGGCTCTAGAGGTGAGACCAGAGTCAGGCATAGACTCAGCTTACAGCGAATGGTGACTGGATGGACAGAGTCCCTCATCGTACCCATTGAGAAGCTGTGCTTCCACACAAGTGACACCTCTCTCCCTGGCTGGCCCCTCTAGCCTGTCGGTGCCTTGGGGAAGATCAGGACACCCAGAAGGAGTTAAGTGTTAGAGCTCAAAGAACATGGATCCTGGAGCCAAACCATCTGGTTTCCAATCCTGCTCCTGCCCTTGCTGTATTTCTGTGACCTTGAACTAGTGATCTTGCCTTTTAACCCAAGGAAAGGGGCAGGGTGTGTTTCATTCACTGATGTATCTGCCTGCCACTCAATAAGAGTGTGTGTGCATGTGAGTGCTTGTACACACATAGGTGCTCCTGGAAGTCAGACAGCACCATTATCTCAGGGTTCTGAGCGCTGACTTGTGTTAATCTCCGTAAGGTGCTTACAGGAGTGCCTGGCATGAGAGTGAGCACTATACAAGTTTTTTTTGCAGCTGCAATTACCTCTTAACGAGAACTTCAATTGAAGTATAACTTCACAGTATGAATTTTCGGAGCTGCCCTCTGATAAAGGCTGGAGGCTGAATTTTGTAAGTGCAGCACCTGCTTCATTTTGAGTTAAAGTTCAAAATGAATATCAGAGCTTCTATTTGCTTGTTATTAATTCTTTGAGGACAAGAATCTGTTGACCCTTCACATGGCTGACACCAAGAGATGACCCAGATCACATGGGCCACAGAGGTACTCACTGTGATTGTTCCAGATAAAGTCCTTTCTGTTAGTGATGTGGGACCTGATGAACGAGAGCTGGAATTTGGAGAGCTTGCATTCTGGCCCTGACACAACCGGATTTTGTCCAAGTTATTCTGCCTATCTGAGCCTTAATTCCTGTCTGTGAAATGGGTGTAGTGATGATGTGGTTTGCCCTACAGGCTTTTAAGGATTAAGTGCAAAGTGCTGTGCACATATGATTACTATTGTTTGCCTGACTGTAATAGATGCTTAACCCTTTGAAGACATCTCACCTTTGTGAAATAGAAGACATCAGTTATTTGGGGCTTTTCAGAATTGATCTATAAAATCATGAACAGGATTTGGTGAAAGCATGGTGCTTGGCTAATGTGGTTGATGCAGTGCCTGCCTAGAATAGAAAGAGAAAGACCATTCACACCACCCCGCCAACATACCAACTTGTATGACCCCGCCGTTGGTTTATCTCATTTCACACTACAAATGTCTGACTTTGGATTCCATTGTACATGCCAAGTTCAGGGATGGCTGGGCAGATCGCACGGCAGCTTGTTCAGCTCTGTACCTAAGATATCTGTTTACTAAAATAAATGCATTTATGAAAAAAATCACCCTACTTAGGAGGCCTATTGGGGGCAGTCTCCCTGACCTCAGGTGGAAAGCCATCCTTGGGTTTAGCTCATGGCAGATTGCAGTGGTAAGAATGTAGGTATTTGCCATTCTTTCCCTTCTTGCTTTTGAGCTTCTTGAGGGCAGGGACTATGTCCTCTTTGTCCTCGGCTTGGAAGTGGGACAGGAGTCGGACATAGACACTGCTTATAGCGAATGATGACTGGATGGACGGAGTCCCTCATTGTACCCCTCAGGGAGCTGTGCCCCCACAAAAGTGGCTACTCTCTCCCTGGCTGGCCCCTCTAGCCTGTTGGTGCCTTGGGGAAGATCGGGACACCCAGAGGGAGTTAAGTGTTAAGAGCTCAAAGATCGAGGGGCTGGATGCATGTTGATGGAGCAACCCTATCTGCTGGTCCCGTGGGGAAATGAAAACTGTCCTAGATGCAGACCCGGCCTCCAGGGAGCTTCCATTTGAGTTGACAGGATAGGAATCCACAACACTAACCTGTAAGACGAGGGGGAGTACACAGGGTTGCGATCCTGGTGGTAAGTAGAGGAGGGATGAGTTAAGTCCCCGATGTCAAAATCAAAGAGGGCGTCCCAGCAAAGATGGCATTGAAGATGGGAAAGTGTGGCTGCTGTAAGCTAACAATGGAGTAGACACTTGGGTAGCAGTGTCCTAAGTGCTTTGCACACATCACTTCCTTGATCCTTGTGACAGTCCTGAGGGTAGATGGTGGTGGTCTGTTATTATCTTCCCCATTATACGAAAGATGTGAGTAAGGCACAGAGAGGTTCAATAACTTGCTCAAGGTCTCCCAGCTCGGAATTGGCAGTGTGGGGATCTGAACTTGGGCAGCCTGGCTCCGGAGCCTGTGCTCTTTGCCGGGGTAGGCGGAGGGTCCCCCTGGCTGAGGGAACGGTGGGCGCGGGTGGGTATGGGTGGCGAGTCATCCTGTAATGTACGTTGGAACCAAACAGTCTTAAACACCCAAAGACCTTCGTGCTCTTTTGCAGGCTTTGGGAGCCAGGGACGGTTTCTGAGCAATTCTGGGTTTTAGGAAGTTAGATCTGCTGGCAACGTGGAGAATAACTGAAATTGAAATAATATGTGAAAGTCCTTAGCATTATGCTTAATTAGCTTTTTAGGGCAAAAGAGAATGAAGATAGGGAGAATAATGAGAAGTTATTGCAAAGAGACTTAGGCAGAAGTGATCGTCTTACTTGGGGTGTCAAGGAATAGGTTGAGAGAGGCAGGATCTGTAGGTCTTAGCAGACGCTAGAGGTGCAAGATGGCAGGTGGGGGTCATCAACCCTGTTTGCAGATGCAGATAAATGGCATCCCCATTTTCCAAGATGGGAGCATGAAAAGCACTTTTCCTTCCTTTCATTTAGACCCCTCTACAGGATACTAGTTCAAGAAGAGCCATGCAGTGTAAATACAGTGGCTGGCTTATATTGTATATTCTGTGTTCCAAAGTATGCACCCAGCAGGCACTTACTGGGTACCCGTGGGTGGGGTACTAATGAGGCTGGGACAAAGGAGAGAAATCCCAGTCCTCAGTGAGCCCACAGGTTAGAGAATGAGGTAAACTCGTAATCACTGCATGTGACCTGGGGTGACACACTCGCATGCCCGGCATGGCTGGAAGCCTTCACAGAGCATGCAGCATTTGAGCTGTGCTTTGACGCAAGAGGGTATTTGCTGGACAGATGGGGAGGGTGGGACGTTGCTGGCAGTGGACTTGGTGATTGCAGAAATAGGGTGGTGAGAGAGAACTTGACCAAATCAGGGGCAAGGGAGATGTGTTCAGCTGGCCTTGCAGGGTTCAGGTCCTTGGGTGCGGTGGCTTCCGAGGCTGCATCATGCCAAACCCTGCAGGGGGCTGGGCTTTCCTGTGTCTCACGTGAGGGTTTAAGAGTGGGAAAGATTCCTTTCCCCACCCTAGGAACTGCTTACCTTTTCACCTCTGGGCATCTGGAGCCAAGGGATGGCAAGAGTGTGATATTCACCATCAGAAGCACAACCGAGAGGGGGCACGGATCCCCCTAATTCTGTGCTCCCTCCACACATGGCCTCACATGTCAGGACACCCAGTTTATTACACTTTTTAGATCAGTAGGGCTTAATCCCAGCAGGATTTTACCAAGGCCCCAAAGCAGATGCATTTGTTCTAAGCAACATTGGAGGCATGTAAACAAAATAATAGGGGAGAGCTGATGAAATGTAGGGCACTGCATGTAATATGCAAAAGGGAAGAGTCGGGGCCTTTCTCAGGTGGACAACCAGTTCTTAGAGTCATCCTGGTTTCCTTTTCTGTCTCTCTGCGCCTCCTCAGATGAGTATGCAGGGAGGCCGGCTAGTGCTCATCTCGAAAGAGGATGCATCACACCACACAAGCAGCAGGCAAAGTGGCAGCGGCCCTGCCTTCTTTGGTGGCCTGGTGGCCTTTGTGTCTTGCTTCATGTGTAGATGAACACCTGGGAGGGAGGGGCCACTGGCGCCTTCTGTGAAATGCCCTCTGGTTGCTGAATAAGCTGTCCTCATGAAGGTTGCTGACCTTGCCTGACCCTGGGGACGTGAACAACACTCTGAGAGGATGCTCAGGGAAGGCAGGACATGCTTATTGGCCAGCGGTGATTGAGAACAGGACATGAGGGTCACTGCCCCGAAAGGCCTTCAGCCTGGAGAAGCCCGGTGCCCAGAAAGAGGTGGAAACTCCCCAGAGACCTGCAGGAGTGTCGATAAAGGCGATTAATGGAGTAGATAGAATGATTTATAAACAAAGATCGGAGCAGCTAAGTGGTTCTGGCTTATTAGCTAAACATCGGCAAAGAGAGCTGTGTGAACAAGAGCAGTTGAGATGGTGTTGCGGCGACTCACCTGGCTGCAGGGGCTCCACCTGGGGCATTGTCAGACCTGGGAGAAGAACCGTCGACGGGCAGCTTGCCTCCCCTAAAGTGCTTCTTAAAGGAAACCTTTGCCTCAAACAGTCTCCCCAGGAAAATGGGGGGAAATTCCATCCCCTGGGATGTTTCAGTTAGATGGGGCCTTGTGCTGGAGGGTTTATTAGAGATGATTCCGTGCTGGCAGCAGAACAGAATAGCTGTGTGGTTGCATCTTTTCATTCTCTAATTTCTGAGTGATTCTTCTCTGGGCCTCAGAGGTGGCAAGCCCTTGAAAGAATTGCTTTGAAATCCCTTTGATCATTTAAACCTTGCTTGTTTTTTCCTTAGCCAGCTAAGATTCCGATATAGCCGTGTGTGAAAAGTGACTCAGTGACTTGTGGGCTTTGGGTGACCCATATGTGTAGGAGGAAGAAAGGAAAGGTGGGGAAGTTGGTACCTAATTTGCAGACCACACACACTGGGAGGATGTTGCTGCGTCTTCCACAGTCCCCGAGCCCCAAGCTCATCACCAATACTGAGAATCACACAATGAAGTCAGAGGGGTCTCAGAAGGGATCCAAGAGATCACGGAGGAGATCCTTAAGGAAACCAGTGTGTATTGTAGCTCAGAGCTGTGCCTCCCCATCTTTTATGTGCACATGGTCACCTGGGGACCTAGTTAAAATGCAGATACAGGAGGTCTGGGGTGGGGCTGTGCGGGGGGGTCTCCATTTCTGACATGCTCCCAGATTCTTCTTTTTTTCCCTATTTATTTATTTATTTATTTATTTTGAGATGGACTTTTGCTCTTGTCGCCCAGGCTGGAGTGCAATGGCGCGATCCCAGCTCACTGCAATCTCCGCCTCCCGGGTTCAAGTGATTTTCCTACCTCAGCCTCCCGAGTAGCTGGGATTACAGGCATGCGCCACCACGCCCGGCTAATTTTGTATTTTTAGTAGAGATAGAGTTTTGCCATGTTGGCCAGGCTGGTCTCGAACTCCCGACCTCAGGTGATCCACCCGCCTCGGCCTCCCAAGTGCTGAGATTACAGGCGTGCACCACCGCATGCCCCGCCCGGAGGTAATGATTAAACAACAGCAAGGATAACAATTTTGATTCTTGGTCACATCCCCCATTTGAAGAGTTTCCATGGCTTTTTAGTGCCCTTGGACTCCGCCTGCTATGCAGGCAGAGGATAAAGGCTGCTCCTCCCACTTTTTGGATCTGGCTCCTCTGTGCCCATCTTCTTGGAAGCATTCCCTTGAACTGGGTGTAAAAATCTGTCATAAAGAGTGGGCCATGAACAAGGGTGTTTTCCAGTCTGGATCTGGGTGAGTCAGTTCAGGGTCCCACAAGGGCGAATGGGCCTCTGGCCTGTGTAGAGCTGTAGGCATTGGAGATGGATCTCTGCAAGCTGTTGCCCCATCACACACGTCCCTGCGCAGCTTGCACCTTTGGCTGTGCAGCCGCCTGTCCGAGACAGCTGTCTGCCTGGGAACTCTGCAGCTGCCTCTTCCACTTCTTCCCTGTTTTTATATATGACAATGTCAATATTAGCAACAAGTGACAGATGCAACCCTGAAATGACATAGCAGACCCAATTCCCCATTGTTTGCTTGATAGGGTTTTGCTGCAGATCCTCTGTTCATTCGCCTCCTTTTCCTCTTCTGGAATCATATCCTAAGAGTTGCCTTTTGGATGTAACCTGTGTTGTAAAATTATAGTACCCCGATGTCCCTTTCAGGAGTAGCTGGCAGACAAAGGAAGAAGCAGTTTGCAGACGTACCAGAGATTCCCCATCACCCTCCACATGACTCAGTCGTGGTTACTTTTGAGTTTAGCCAATCCTTAAAGCCAGATTTTTCCAGCCAGCTTCTCTCTGCCTCCCAGACCGATTGGGTTCTCCATTTGTTCCTCTTCTGCTGCCTCTGGGGTTGAAGTCTGCTCAGACAAGCTGCTCACTCATTAATTACTGTTTTCTTTCTTTCTTTCTTTTTTTGAGACAGAGTCTCACTCTGTCACCCAGACTGGAGTGCAGTGGCACGATCTTGGCTCACTGCATCCTCCACCTCCCAGGTTCAAGGGATTCTCCTGTCTCAGTCTCCTGAGTAGCTGGGACTACAGGTGTGCACCACTACACCCAGCTAATTTTTGTATTTTCAGTGCAGGTGAGGTTTCACCATGTTGGCCAGGCTGGTCTTGAACTCCT
Source organism: Pan troglodytes (assembly GCF_028858775.2). Classification (NCBI taxonomy): domain Eukaryota; kingdom Metazoa; phylum Chordata; class Mammalia; order Primates; family Hominidae; genus Pan; species Pan troglodytes. Next base: position 90,349,120 of record NC_072413.2, read on the forward strand.
GACTTCAAATGATCCACCTGCTTTGGCCTCCCAAAGTGCTGGTATTACAGGTGTGAGCCACCACGCCCAACCAAGGCAGGACTTTTTTGTGATGGCTTATGTTATTGTTTGCATTTACTTACTTCCAGATCTTCCTGTATAGATGGGGATGTGACTTGCATTATAGGATTTTCAATCCATTGACTTCAGACATGGACATGTGACTTGCTTTGGCCAATGGATGTGAGCAGACACCACTTACGTGATGTCTGAGCAGAAGCTTTAAAAGCTGTGTGTTTCTGCCAGCTCTTGCCGTTTTCCTTTTCCCATGAGGATGGTGTGTTCTAGATGGCACTTCTCCTTCTGCCTGGATTCTAGAATGGAAGACAAGAGAAGCTGTCCCTTCATTGCCAACTGGTGATGCAAATGAGAAACAATGTGTGTTATACGCCACTGATATTTGGGGGATTGTTTGTTATGCAACATAACCTAGTGAAAGCTGACTGATACAGTTTCTCAGTAGTGGGTTAATGTGTAGTGTTAAGTGAGGGGGACATTTAAAAGGGAGGTCATTTGAAACAGATGCTAGCTAGGGAGTTTGCATTTTTTATTGAGGCAGTTGGAGTTGGGGAGAGTTTCTGAGCCAAGGATCGATATGCTGAGGAGTGTGCTTTGGGAATATGACTCCAATCTTAGGACTGAGAATGGAACTAGTCCTGGGGAGGTGTTTGAGGCTGTTTAGGATGTCCAGGCATGAGGGAGGAGGGCTGAGACAGTGAAAGTGGAGAGAGGATTTGATTTCAGAGACTGGGTTTGGATCAGATTTGTGAAGACATGACAACTGCCTGAAGATGAGTGAGGGAGAGGGGCCACTTTCTTTCTAGGGAGGGAGCTTTGTTCTGTTGGGCCCTCCACAAACAGGGAGGGCGGGATGGAGCCAGTGTGCTCCATCTAGCCAGCTTGCCAAGTGTCTAAGCACTACGTGTTTCCAAAATGCTGCATTTTACTGTGTAAATGTAAGATGTCTGGAGAGACACACCAGGTTTGGGTAGACTTCAGATTCTCTCTCTGCTTTGAAGCCTCCTGAAATTCTGCCACTGTACAAATTGTTGAAGTGTGAAGGTATCAGGGGCCTGGCTGAGGGGCAGATAGAGTGCAGGGTGGGCCCAATTAGGGTGCTTTGTGCCCTAATGCAAAATTCAGGACAACCCCCAAGATGCAGGATCTTTAGTTGGGTGAGGGCTACATTTGGCCTGCCTTGCACATCAACCAGTGGAGTGGCATCCACCATTCATTCATCATTCATTCAACAAAGTGGTTAAGAGTGTAAGCTCTGAAGTTGGACTGTGGAGCTTGAATCCTGGCTTTGCTGCTTACTGGCAGCAACCTGGGGCAAGTTACTTATGAACCCTTCTGCGCCTCTGTTTCACTGTCTGTAGCATGGTGATGACAGCACTGAGGTGGGTTGTCTTAGGGTTAAATGCATTAACAAAAGCATAGCACTTACAGGCCAGGTGTAGTGGCTCATGCCTGTAGTCCCAGCACTTTGGGAGGCCAAAGCGGGCGGATCACTTGAGGTCAGGAGTTCGAGACCAGCCTGGTCAATATGGTGAAACTATATCTCTACTAAAAATACAAAAAATTAGCCAGGCATGGAGGCATGTACCTTTTATCCCAGCTACTCAAGAGGCTGAGGCAGGAGAATCACTTGAACCTGGGAGGCAGAGGTTGCAGTGAGCCGAGATGGTGCCACTGCACTGCAGCCTGGGTAACAGAGCAAGCCTCCATCTAAAAAAAAAAAAAAAAGTTGCATAGCACTTACAGCAGGATTTGCTGCAGAATGAGGGCTGGTGTTCTGAGAGGGTGAAAGGGGGATGTTCATAGGGCACCCACCCCCTGTATGCCAGGCACTGGGAGACAACAGTGAACAGAAGGGCCCTGCCCTGGTGGAGCTTACGGTTTAGTGGAGCAGACAGAAAGTAAATTTGTAAATGAGCACATGTATAATGTCAGGTGATAAGTATTGTGAGGAAAATAAATAGTGATCAGGAGATAGTGACTGGGTTGGGCTTGGGGACCTAAAATCAGGTGTTTGGGGAGGTCTCTGAGTGGATAGGACCACTCAGGGGAAAGGTAAGGGAAAGGGGATGTGGAAGGAGCATTTCCAGCTAAGGGGGCAGGAAGCACCGGGGCCCTGAGGAGGGCACGTGCTTGTCTGTCCTGTGAACAGCAAGGAGGCTGGTGTGACTGGAACAGACTGAACTCATTGAAACATTTCCTTTTCTTTTTAAGGAAATTGACCCACTCTGCTTTCATGACAAGTTCAGATTTGATAGCAGATGCAGTGCTATAGGAAGCAGTGCAGGAATATGAAAGCCTGTCACTCTCAGACTCTGCATTGTTTTGGAGTCTCAGTTTCTCCGTCTGTAAACTGGAAGTGCTCTTCCCTACCTCTCAGGATGGCCGCGGAGAAGGCATGAGGTCACCTGTCCTCAGTCTCTTACGCAGGAGGCATTCAGTAACCACTAATTACCATAAGCCTTGGGAGAGAGTGACCTGAGGTCAAGGATGGAAGCATCTCTCCAATATAACACGTTGGGATGAGATCTGAGGTCATAAGCGAGGGATAGATCATTGTTGTAACCATCTACTTAAACAAATTAAAAAGGCCTTATGTTCAAGCTGTTATTTATATTGCAGTAATAGCTGCTTGCAGTGGTAGTTGTACTTGTGAAAAGGGAAAATGATGATGATGTCTGCAAATCAGTGTTTTGAACTAGGGCTGTGGTTCTCAACTTCGGCTGCTCATTAGGGTGACCTGGGCAACTTTTTAAAATGCTGATGCTGAGGCTGTGACCCAGACAGATTAAACTGTAATCTCTGGGTGGACCTGGTCTGCAGTGGTTTTTACATTTCCCCCGGTGATCAAATGTGTGGCCATGCTTAAAAAGCACTGAGCTGGGTTGGGTGGGGATGTGGCCTCTCTTGCTCTCAAAGATTCTGTGTATGCCAGGGTCCATGATCACTACCCCTGTGCTATGGGGCTGGGGTAAGAATGACCCCAAGAGTCAGGGTTTGGCTGAGCTACCTCCTTTATAGCCCCCACTTCTAGTATGGCTCATTTATGCTGCCAAACATAACTTTATCTTTAACCTTCTAAAAAAGTGTCATAAAACATAGGAATGCTTTACAATCGACTCTATATTCTTATTTTAAAAGTAGAGGCTCTTCATCGGGTTCTGATGTCAATCTCCTATTTCTTCCTCCTGGGGAGTTAGTGATATGCCTTAGCCAGTGTGGTCAAAGGAATTGGTGTAATACAATCTTGATCCCATTCAGTGTCCCACATTGGCTTATTTCAAGGAATTGGTGTAATACAATCTTGATCCCATTCAGTGTCCCACATTGGCTTATTTCAAGGAATTGGTGTAATACAATCTTGATCCCATTCAGTGTCCCACATTGGCTTATTTCACTTTGTACTAGGATGTGCTGAACTTTTCAAGGAGCCAAAGGCATTAGGAGACTGGTGTGTCCATTCGTGATATAAGACCTTACTAATGACCAAAGGCAGAGTCGAAGACACTGAAGATTCCAGGCAAAATAACAGTGAGGAAGGGATGATGCATTTTATTAGGTAGTGAGATTCTCATTTTCACATTGTTTCCCTTATTGCTTTGGCTGCCAGGAAGCTCAAACGTGTTTTATGCTCAATTGCTTTAGATTCCCTTAAAATGTTTGCAAAATCCATTCCCATCTTACTGTTACTTCCCAACATTGTCACTTGGCTTTCAACCTTTTACTCTGATCTCAAGCCTTTTTGGAAGTATTTGGGTTATAAAAATACTTTCAAGGCCAGGTGAGGTGGCTCACGCCTGTAATCCCAGCACTTTGGGAGGGCGAGGTGGGTGAATCACGAGGTCAGGAGTTCAAGCCCAGCCTGGCCAAGATGGTGAAACTCCGTCTCTACTAAAAATACAAAAATTAGCCAGGCTTGGTGGTGGGCATCTGTAATCCCAGCTACTCAGGAGGCTGAGGCAGAGAATTGCTTGAACCCTGGAAGGAGAGGTTGCAGTGAGCCAAGATCATGCCACTGCACTCCAGCCTGGGTGACAGAGCGAGACTCCATCTAAAAAAACAAAAAACAAAAACAAACAAACAAAAAACTTTTAAAGAAAATACTTGTGCCTTGTGCCTAGATATTTGATTGGAAAAAGGTTGTTCTCATCATATTCAAAAGAACAGTTGAGACGTTAGAGCTTCTTTGGCAACCCTGACATCCCCACAGATGATGACCCAGGCCCAGGGAGAAGAAGGACGTTCTCAGGAGGTGAGAGAGTTACTAAGGTGCTCCATTTACTGAGTGTGTGAACTCAGCAGGTTTTAACTTCCTTAAATCTCATTTCCCTGTTTATGAGATGGTGATGATCTGAGCTTTGCAGGTTCATTGTGTGGATTGGATGAGCGAAGGCATCTAAAACACTTGGCATGGTGCCTGGGACTTAAACATTGACACAGTAGTATTTTTATCATGACAGTTGTTCTAAGTCAGAGGTCAACAAACTCTTTGTGTAAAGAGCCAGATAGTAAACATTTTAGGCTTTGCGGGCCATACAGTTTCTATAGCAACTGCTCCACTCTGCCGATGCAGGGTGATTCCGACAATGAAAGTGTTGCAATAAAACTTTATCAACCCCGGGCCATAGTCTGCTGATCCTGTTCTAGGTCACAAAGTTGGTTGGTGGTTTCCTGATTCCCGGTCCCTGGGGCCCCTTCCACTGAATCCACACTGCCCACCATCAGAAATGGAGACACACAGTAATTACTCTTACTCTGTCCATTGATTCATTTTCTGGGATAATTTTTTTTTCTAAGATTCATATTAAGACAAGATTGCCACTTGAGAAATCTGAAACAGAATCAGTATGCTCATGGTTTTTCTCTGTGCCTAATCTTCTGATGTGCATGGGGAAAATCCCTTTGAAGCAAAGCGTTCTAAGGAGTCCCCTTTGGTGAAGGTTTTTTGGAGCCTATGGCCACCAAGTGTAGAGCCAGGCTCTCATACATGTTGGAGCATTGATTACTCAGAATGTTAACAGGAGAGAAAGCCTAAACTCAGGAGGGAAACTCCAATTTGCCTAAGGTTTAGCCACTGACCATGGCTTGTAATCTGGAGTTACCAGCTCGCAGGGAGGCACCAAGTCACGCTGCAGGCTCTGGGAATCTCATAAGATAAACCTTCACAAACTAAAAGGGGAAAATGGGATAACCTCCCTCTTCCAGGTAAAAAAAAGGCCTGTGTAAGGATTGCTGTTGAATTTCTCCCCAGATTTCCAATGTCTTCAATAATAAAAGTGACTGGAAGTTTTTTTTTTTTTTTTGATACAGTCTTGCTCTGTCACCAAGGCTGGAGTGCAGTGGCGCGATCTCGGCTCACTGCAAACTCCACCTCTTGAGTTCAAGCAATTCCCCTGCCTCAGCCTCCTGAGTAGCTGGGATTACAGGTGCACACCACCACACCCGGGTAATTTTTGTATTTTCAATAGAGACAGGGTTTCGCCATGTTCACCCGGCTGGTCTCAAATTCCTGAGCTCAAGTGATCCGCCCGCCTTGGCCTCCCAAAGTGCTGGGATTACAGGCCTGAGCCACCGTGCCCAGCCTAGAAGATGTTTCTTAAGTGTTAGGACATTTCCGTTTTAAGACTACAGTTTTTGAGATGATTGTAGATTGGCATGAAGTTGTCAGAAATAACACAGACAGATTTTATATGCCCTTCACCTTGTTTTCTTTCCCCAGTCATAATATTTGAGAAACTATAGTGCAATATCACAACAAGGATACTGACATTGATACAGTCAAGATACACAAGATTCCCAACACCTCAAGGACCCCTCACATTACTGTAGGCATTTTAAAATATAAGCTATTTATAATATAAGCTCTGAATTTTGGGGGATTCCAATAGGAGGGCATGCCAGCAGTGTGGTTCAGTTGTTTTAATGACTTGCTTTTTCAAATCCTGTCTGTGGCTGAGAGTGTTGTTTCCAATAGCAGATGTCTCCTTTTTGAAGTATGGATAAAGGAGCTTTGTGGTTGTTTGTTTTCCTAAGAGGCCATTCCTGTGGGTTTGAGGATGTGCCACCTCACTGGCACTGTGGGGCAGACACTCACCGCCTACCTGGCAGATATTTCACCAGAAGGAATCATTTGGGGCTGACCATGGAAGTCTTGTTACTTTGGGCAAACTTGCCAGAGCCCAGAAGAAGGCACTTGTGCTCAATAACTACAGGGTTATGAATGTGTTGAGCCCTGTTGAAGTCTCTCTGTCTAGAAAGACAATGCAGAGTACTTTTTGTTGCAAACTGACCTATGCCAATTGGGTCATGTGCAGTTAAGTTCTTTTTTTGGGAGCTGCTAAGCACGGTGGGTTAGAGCCAGCTGCCCCTCAGCAACCTTGCCACCAGGTTATAAAGAAAGTAAGTAGCCAGTCAAATCCTGCTGTATACAGATGTACAACCCTCAGTAAGATAGATGATAACCTAACACTCTGTCCTTTCAGCTATTTCTGACTACATTTGCAGGAAAGAGTGACTCCAGGTAGAATCAATAATATTCAAGTGTCAGGATTCAGTTAAACTTATAGTCGAGATCAAGCAAACAGGACCCTCCCAAATCGGTGGCCGGACTGAGAACCATTTGGGATCAGGCCTTGGGTACCATCCCTAAGGACCCCAGGATACAGGATCCCCTCCCTAATCATCTGAGGGTGGGGATGATCTCCAAACTCTCTCAGTCTATCCACACATCTCAAACGCCATTGATTTAATCCATGAGAGTCCATTTCTAACATCCAGCATGTTAATGACCAAGTCACTAAGTTACCAGTAAACTCAATTCATTATGGAGATTAGCAGAGTACCTGATGTTAACGGGAAATAGATATAGCTGCAGGACTTTGGAGCTTGGCCAGATATGCTCACTTGCCACCTGCAATGGACTGAATGCTTGTGTTCCCCCAAAATTCATATGTTGAAATCCTAAGCCCCCATTTGATGGTGTTAGGAGGCAGGAGGTGATTGGGTCATGAAAGTGAGAGACCTCATGAATGGGATTAGTGCCCTTATTAAAAGAGGCCCAGGAGCTAGCTTCCTCTCTTTCTGCCTTGTGAGGATACAGTAAGAAGTTAGCAATCTGCAACCTGGAAGAGGGTCCTTACCAGAACCCAAATATATTGGCAAGTTGACCTTGGACTTCTAAGCCTCCAGAATTGTGGAAAATAAATTTCTGTTGTTCATAAGCCACTCAATCTATGGTACTTTGTTACAGCAGCCCAAACTAAGACATAACCCTTGGGTACAGATTCCTAATTAGGGCACCCAGTGGTCACTTGGGCTTAGCTGAAATCTCCCTCTCTCTCTTTCACACACACACACACGCACACACACACACGCAACACCCAATACTGCCTATGCTGAAAACTCAATAAATTATAGGCATCCTAAAGGTGGTTAGCAGGACAGGCTGGGCTTCAGAATGCCATCTCTAACACAAGCTATGGGACCTGGGATTGTTTTTATAAAACTGCTATTTTCACATCTATAAAAAACCCTCAAGGCTTGTGAATAGAACTCAGCAAAAATTAGCAGCTATTGTTACATGAAAAAAAATATTTCTAAACTTTCTTCTGCCTCCACTAAATGAGCAAGACACGTGCCTATTAGAGCTATTCTTAAGTGTTTCTTCTCTTACTTGGAAGGTGCAGGCAGGCTGGGGGCTATGGCTCATGCATGTAATCCCAGAACTTTGGGAGGCTGAGGTGGGTGGATCACTTGAAGCCAGGAGTTTGAGACCAGCCTGGCCGACATGGTGAAACCCCATCTCTACTAAAAATACTGAAAAAAAAAATTACCCAGGTGTGATGGCGCCCACCTGTAATTCCAGCTACTCAGGAGGCTGAGGCATGAGAATTGCTTTAACCCAGGAAGCAGAGGTTGCAGTGAGCCGAGACTGCACCACTGTACTCCAGCCTGGGTGACAGGGTGAGATCTTGTCTAAAAAAGAAAGAAAAAAAGAAAGCAAGGAAGGAAAGGAAGGAAAGAAAGGAAGGAAAGGAAAGGAAAGGAAAAGAAAGGAAGGAGAAAGAGTAAGAGAGAAAGAAAGGTAGGTGAAGGCTTAGTTTTAGTGAGGGAGATGGGAGTAATAATGGGAGCTGTTGGTAGTAAACAGAAATGAGGAAGGGAACTCCCATTTGAGCCCCTGGCTGTTCCATCAATACTGTTGTAGGTGGCAATGAAAAAGAGTCCTGACCACTAGGGAAAAGTAGGGGGTTTGCCAGGGAAGAGAGACCTTGAACAAGGAGCTATGAATGAGAGGCACCGTGAACAGGTGTGGGAGGCAATCAGCATAGAATGGAGGTTTGACCTAGTGAGAGAGAGCTACCCCAAAGGAAGGATGTTTAACTTGAGATACATTAGACAAGTAGGAGCTACCTAAGCAGAGAGAGAGAGATGGATGAGGGGACTGGCAGGTGCAAAGGCCCTGAGGCAGGGAAGGTTATGAAAATGGTATAGCCGTACAGGTGAATTTAGAATGTTTGGACTAAAATGACAGGAGGAATGAGCTGGGAGATAAGGGCATAAGGTTGTAGGAGCTGTGCTGAGAAGGACCTTACAGGCAAAGGGTTGGATATGAGCTTTGATAGTGGGCACTCCCCTTCTGTGGTTTTGCATTGCCATTAGATTAGGTTCTGTTTTCAGACTATGATTGTTAGATGTGTGACATCCTCCTCATTTTGCTGCTGAGGAGTCAAAGCCCAGGGCCCCGAAATACATCGGAAGCCAGAGGTGGCCCCCAGACTCGTTTATTCTCTGGCCCTTGTTTCTCCATCTGCCAAAAGTGAGGGTGGTGGCTGATGTCGGAGGTTTGATCCAGCATAATTAGAGCAAGTTAGAGTTGCAAGGGGACTTATATCGGGGTGAGAGCAGGGCGCCCCCTTGAGGACATTCAGGAAAGGAATTGAGGTTGTTTCTGAGTTAATCAAACAGGAAATGCCATCATCCATCTATGGAATAAGTCCAGTTGTCTGAGAATGTCATTCTAGTTGGGAACCCCCAATATTCTGCTTTTCAGAAGATGCCCCTGGAGAGTAACTGTGCAGTTCAGTACGGGGCATTTAAAAACTTAAAGTCTTTGAATAGATAATGTTTTCATATGATTCAAAATTCAAAAAGCACTGGAGATGATAAAATAAAACCTCTGTCTCCTATCTCTGTCCCACAGCTGCCCAAACCCCCTCCTCAAAGGCAACCCTTTAGCAGTTTGTGCATGCATAGAATATGGGCCTATGTGATGGCTCAGATATTTCAAGCTGTCATCAGGAGCATGACATACTCTTTGATCCGTACCTATCTTTGCTCAATATTGAAGGCTAACCCAAGTCATTAATAATTAAATGTTTCTTTTCCCATCCTTTAATCATCTACATAGTATTCTATTGTGTGGATGTGCTATGATCTATTTAACTCATTCCCTAATGACGTATATGCATTTAGTTTATTGTAGCGCAAGAGGGCAAAAAGCATTGTTGCGATGAGTGGCTTAGAAAGTAAATTGCTGGGTCAGAGGGTGGGTGAATTTGTCATTTTGACAGATGGTGCCAGAGGGTCCTCCATCAAGTCTGTACCCGTTGGCAGCCTTTGTCCCACCAGACATGGATGAGAGGGCCGGTTCTCCCCACCCCATGGTGTTACCAGACCTGTTGAGTTTGCCAGTCTGGAGGGTGAATCATGGTATCTCAGTTTCTGTTTCAGTCATGAGTGAGGTTGAGCATTTTTCCTATTAGAGTCATTTGTGTTCCCTTTCTGCTTGCTCTTCGTGTCCTTTTCTACGTAGGCGTTTAATCAGTTGCACCCTACTTGGGCTGTGTTGTCAGAAAAGGGATTGTCGTGGTCAGGTTCCCCAAAGATAAATCTAGCATGGCCAGGGGAGGCATCTTGAGTGTTCAGTTCCCTGAAGCAGCTGTAAACCTGTAGCACAGCATAACTTCAGCTCCCCTGTCCCAGCTGCCTGTGCCGCCGTCCCAAGTGAGCTTCCCACACAGCCGGCCCAGAGAGCAGGAGAGTTGATGGGCTGACCCTGTGCTGGAGTCACCCCACAGTCACTTGCTAAGAGAAATTAAGCTAAATTGCCTCCTGGTTTTGTGTCCCTCCCATGAGGGTGGCCAAAGAGAACTGCCGGTGGAAACCTGGAGCCAGGTCTGGGCCCTTGGTGAGCTCACTTGCTCCTGAGGAAGGTGTGTTTAGCCTCCTGGCAAGCCTTGCCAGGTGATCGTACACCATATTATTTTACTGACTACTTTTTTTTTTTTTTTTTGAGATGGAGTCTCACTCTGTCGCCCAGGCTGGAGTGCAGTGGTGCGATCTCCGCCTCCCGGGTTCACGCCATTCTCCTGCCTTAGCCTCCCGAGTAGCTGGGACTACAGACAGCTGCCACCATGCCCGGCTATTTTTTTTGTATTTTCAGTAGAGACGGGGTTTCACTGTATTAGTCAGGACGGTCTCGATCTCCTGACCTCGTGATCTGCCCACCTCGACCTCCCAAAGTGCTGGGATTACAGGTGTGAGCCACCATGCCTGGCCTGTAGCAGCTACTTTTATCGTTTTGGGACCACAGTGAAGATTAGAATGGACAAACGCCTGCCGTTATGTAGTTTATAGTCTCATGGAGAGGAAACAGCAAGTAGGCAAAGTATCTGATGTGCTAGAATAGAATTTCTGGCTCATTATTTACATTTTTAATAGAATAGAATTAATGTGCACACAACTCACTTGGGGAATCTTGTGAAAATGCAGATTCTGATTCAGTAGATCTGGGGTGAGGCCTGAGATTCTGCACTTCTAACAAGCTCCCAGGTGAGACTGATTATTTTGGCTCCCAGAGCACACTTGGAGTACCAGGGCCCTAAAAAATGTTAGATGCTGGCTAGGCATGGTGGCTCATGCCTGTAATCCCAGCACTTTGGGAGGCCAAGGTGGGCGGATTGAATGAGGCCAAGAGTTCGAGACCAGCCCGGCCAACATGGCGAAACCCCATCTCTACTAAAAATACAAAAATTGGCCACGGATGGTGGTGCACATCTGTGATCTCAGCTACTTGAGAGGCTGAGGCAGGAGAATCGCTTGAACCCAGGAGGCAGAGGTTGGAGTGAGCTGAGATGGGGCCATTGCACTCCAACCTGTGTGACAGAGAAAGACTCTATCTCAACAAAACAAAACAAACAACAACAACAACACAAATGTTAGATGCAATGGGGCCAGGGGCCCTAGAGTACTTGTTGGGGTGGGGTGGTTGAAATATCATCTAGGCTGTCCTGCAGAGGCCTCAATTCGCTGAGAGGTGATATGTGAGCCAAGATGTGAAGGAGGTGACAAGGTGGGCCTGTAGACGTGGGGACAAGGAGGTGAGTGTGGCTGGAGCGGGGTGGGGGCAGTAGGAGAGTAGCCTATAGAGATTGGGAAGAGGGCAGATGGTGGCACAGGGTCTGCAGGTCATGGAGACACACGTGGACACTGTATGGATACTGACAACAGCCCAGTGAGGTCTCACTCTCAGGCAGACGCCAAGGCTAGAAGGACGAGCTGACTTACCCAAAAGCTCAAAAGCTAGCTCTCAAACCCAGGTCCTTGGACCCTAGGTTTTCACTTGAAGATTCTGAGTGTAGGAACTTTTTCAGTTTGTGCAGACATGGATCTGGTGCTTTGAAATACCTCTTTGCCTAAATACTAGAAGCCAAGATTTGTCTGGGGACGAGCAAAGGACAGAAAGGCAAAGCTTGGGTTTGCCGGGCCTGGGGTGCTGCCTGCTCCAGTTTCAGGAGAATCTGGCTGAGACCCTGTTATCATACCTTTGAGGATCTGCCTGCATTCTGTAGCTGGAGGTGACATAAAGCTGTCATCAGTGACACTGGCCCTGAGAGTCGGCCAGGTGAGGTACCCTGAGCGTGGTAGCTCGGCAAGTGGGTTCCTGTTAGAGCTCGTGCTCTCCCTTGTTGCTTTCTGACATCGTGTGTTGATTTGCTTGTGGGTGTGTTTATACCACTGGAAGGTCTGAGGGCTGAGCTGAACAGACAGTTCCTGACTTACAATGGTTTGACTTAGGATTTTTTGACTTTATGGTGGCATGAAAGCAATTTGCATTCAGTAGAAACCATACTTTGAGAACCCATCAACTATTCTGTTTTTCACTTTCAGTATAGTATTATTCAATGAATCACATGAGAGAGTCAACACTTTATGATAGAATAGACTTTGTGTAAGAGGATTTTGTCCAATCATAGGGTAGTGTAGGTGTTCTGAGCATGCTTAAGATGGGCAAGGCTAAGCTAGGATGTTCCGTAGATTGGGTAGATTCAGTGCATTGTTGATTTACAGTAGTTTCCATTTACAATGTGTTTATCGAGATTTGACCCCATCGTAAGTTGAAGAGCATCTATACTTGGCTTCCACATCTCTAGTCCAGCCAGGAAACATGGCATTCTGATTAAATTAATGTGACATTTTCCTTGTGAAATGTTTTTCTTTCTTGAAAACTAGAATGAGCGTGCCACCGTGAGGACTGTCGCAAGGTGGTACCACTTTGTGGTACGACCCTAAGCTCTGAAGCCAGAACTCCTGAATTTGAACCCTGGATCTATCAGTCATTAGCTGTGTGACCTTGGGCGAGTCATTTGACCTTTCTGTGCCTTAGTTTCTCCAACTGTAAAATGGAGATGGTGATGACAATGCCTAGGTTGTTGTAAGGATTAGAGGAATTAATACATGTAAGTCACATGGCACAGTGCCTGGAACAGAGCACGTGCTCGATACATTGGCGTGGTATAGACCTTGTCCTTCTCCTGGACAAAGCTTCAGTGGGCCCCTATGGATACACAATGACGTCCAGATTCTGCAGTAGGACACCATTCAGTTCTCTCTGGGGTCTGGCCCCTGTTATCCACGTGCTGGTCACCCTCACACACATGTGACAGCTTCCTGTCCCTGAGGATCTAACACTAAGCCAGACCCCCTCATGGCACGTGCAGGACAGGGGATGTGCTTTAAACGCTGAATGAATCTTATGCAAATGATCTCAGTATAGCAGATTTCTCAGATAGTTACAGGTGGGGCACTGGCTTATGTCGGGACTGAGTGGAGTAGCTTCCTCTGTGTTTGACTCAATCACATTTCTAGCTTTAATGAGTATCAGTTGGATTATTACATTATTCCCCCAAGGATTGGAACCTTATTTCCCTGTTTCTTGAGACTTACTCGAGCTGTGTCACCAACGAGGGGCAACTTGATGTTTAAGCCTTCCTTGGAGGACTAGGATTAGGGTCATCTGTGGCCGACTGGCACAATTCAGATTCAGGGAGAACAACTTCCAAAGTCAGTACAGACCCAGACAGAAAGGCTGATTGCAAGAAAGAATCAGATCTCCTGGTGTAAAAACAGAATTGATCAGCTTGATTAAATTTAACTCAGGAAACGTAACTAGGAAGAATATATGTTGCATTTTGGGACTTGAGATATTTGTACACCCAGGCACATGGCAGCATTATTCACAACAGCCAAGAGGTAGAAACAGCTTATGTGTCTATCAGTGGATGAATGGCTACATAAAATGTGGAATATACATGCAATGGAATGTTATTCAGCCTTAAAAAGGAAGGAAATTCTGACACATGCTACAATGTGGATGAACCTTGAAGACATTATGTTAAATGAACTAAGCCAGTCACAAAGGACAAATAGTGTATGATTCCACTGATATGAGGTACCTAGAGCAGTCAAATTCTGAGAGTCAGAAAGTAGAATGGTGGTTGCCAGGGACTGGGGCGATGGGGGAGTTATCGTTTAATGGGCACAGAGTTTCGGTTTGGGAAGATGGAAAGAGTTCTGGCGCTGGACGGGGGTGATGGTTGCACAACAATGTGAATGCACTTACGGCCTCTGAACTGTATACTTAAAAATGGTTACAGTGGTAAATCTTATGTGTATTTCACCACAATGTCTGCAACTTAAAATATATTGCATTTCAAAATTGTGACAAGTGAAGGAAGTTTGTCTTAGACTGCCTTTGGTGGGATGAAAAAGATGGAAGTCTTGCAGACAGAACTCCTTGAAGCACAAAACTTGGTCTGAGTGAATGTTTGTTTTCAATAAGTTAACTTCCAAGAAAGTGCTCCTGGCAGGCTCACTGTCTGCTTTGTCATAAATTATGGAGCAGACAGGGAAATTAAAGTTGGTTCTTTTCTACTCCAAAATTCTTTTCTTCCTAAAATTACTTGCTTCAGTTCTACCTAGAGGGGACACAAAGTGGAAATACTGTGTAGGGAATTGGAAAAGAAAAAGCTGGGCTCTTCAGATAGGCCAGTTAAATGCATGCAACTGGGATAGGTCCTTCTTCTCCATCCATCTAAAGAGCAAACGGTGACCCATTTTGAAAAATGTTTATTTTAATTATGTTGACCCTGGGCAGTGATAGATGTCATGCATGTAGGTTTGGCTGTTAGAGAGCACAAGTGGAAATCCCATTACATCGAATAATCTATTATTTGCTGAACTACACACCATCTGTAGGTGCTGGGGTGCTGGCAGGGCTACCGGGTGATGACCGCTCAGTCCGCTTGTCCGTACTCATCATAAAGTGGTGAACTCCAGGCTCAAATATCCGCTGGCCTCCCAGACACCTCCTCCTGGGAATCCAGGAGGCACCCCCAACTTAACGTGATCATTGAGGAACCCTCGATGTCTTCCTGCACCCCTCTCCATACCTGCCATCTTCTTTTCTTCACCACCTATCTGACTCATCTACTGCTGGGACAGATCCCACATCTACTCTTTTTTTTTTTTTTTTTTTTTTTTTTTTTTGAGACGGAGTCTCGCTCTGTCGCCCAGGCTGGAGTGCAGTGGCGCGATCTCGGCTCACTGCAAGCTCCGCCTCCCGGGTTCACGCCATTCTCCTGCCTCAGCCTCCCGAGTAGCTGGGACTACAGGCGCCCGCTACCACGCCCGGCTAATTTTTTGTATTTTTAGTAGAGACGGGGTTTCACCGTGTTAGCCAGGATGGTCTCGATCTCCTGACCTCGTGATTCGCCCGCCTCGGCCTCCCAAAGTGCTGGGATTACAGGTTTTTTTTTTTTTTTTGAGATGGAGTCTCGCTCTGTCACCTAGGCTGGAATGCAGTGCTCACTGCAACGTCTGCCTCCCAGGTTCAAGTGATTCCCCTGCCTCAGCCTCCCAAGTGGCTGGGATTACAGGTGCTCACCACCACGTCATTTAATTTTTGTGTTTTTTAGTAGAGATAGGATTTCACCATGTTGGCCAGGCTGGTCTTGAACTCCTGACCTCAAGTGATCCACTCACCTCGGCCTCCCAAAGTACTGGGATTACAGGTGTGAGCCACCACGCCCGGCCAAATCTACTCTTTTCTATCTCCATTATCAGGTCTCCAGGCCCAGCCACCATCATTTCTAATGGATTCTAGGGTGATCGTCTAGTCAGGGTGGCTAAAATCTAGTCTAGGAGGCCAGTCTAGTCTAAGGAAGTCCTCTATCCTAGCCTAGCCCAGGGGGCTTGTCTGGTCTTCTCCAGCCTAGCCTAGCAGGCTTACCTAGTCTAGTTGAAGAGCATCTTTGTGAGCTCCCTGTTTTCCTCTCCCCCAACCCCAATCCACTCTTAACACAGCCAGGATGACTTGTTAGACCTTTTTAAAAATGATCAAGTCCGGGCACAGTGGCTCATGCCTATAATCCCAGCACTTTGGGAGGCCAAGGCAGGCGGATCATGAGGTCAGGAGTTCAAGACCAGTCTGGCCAACATGGTGAAACCCTATCTCTACTAAAAATAAAAAATAGAAATAAAAATAATGAAAAAAGAATTAGCCGGGTGTGGTGGTGTGCGCCTATAATCCCAGCTACTCGGGAGGCTGAGGCAGGAGAATCACGTGAACCTGGGAGGCGGAGGTTACAGTGAGCCAAGATCGCACCATTACACTCCCGCCCGGGGGACTGTGAGACTTCATTTCAAAAGAAAAAAAAAAGATCAAGCATTACCACACATGCAGAAACATACATAAAACATAAACGTTAAGTATAACAAGTAATTATAAAGTAAAAACTCATGTCATGATCACTCAAGTCAAGAAGCAGAGCATTGCCAGGCCCCCAGGAGCTTTCCTGCAGGCATCCTGCAAACCAACCCCTCCGCTTCCCCCAGTAATACCATCCTGACCTAGATGTCATCTCTGCCTTGCATTTCCTAAACTAGGTATAACCATTTTAATTTTGCCTTAAGAAAAACTCTTTATATAAATGGAGTTATAGTAACACGCACACACTTACGTTTTCATGTTTTATTTATTTTTTGAGACGGAGTCTCACTGTGTCACCAGACTGGAGTGCAGTGGTGCGATCTTGGCTCACTGCAACCTCCGCCTCCCAGGTTCAAGCAATTCCCCTGCCTCAGCCTCCCAAGTAGCTAGGATTATAGGTGTGCACCACCATGCCCGGCTAAGTTTTGTATTTTTAGCAGAGGCTATTTATCAGTTCACCATATTGTCCATGATGGTCTTGATCTCTTGACCTCATAATCTGCCCACCTTGGCCTCCCAAAGTGCTGAGATTACAGGCATGAGCCACTGCGCCTAGCCTGTGTTTTAGTTTTTAAAATCATTATTATTTTAGGGACAGGGTCTCATTCTGTCACCCAGGCTGAAGTACAGTGCACCATCATAGCTCATTGTGGCCTCCAACTCCTAGGCTCAAGCAATCCTCCCTCCTCAGCCTCCCAAAGTGCTGGGATTACAGGCATGTGCCACTGTGCCTAGCCCTGTGTATTTTCTCTACTCAGCACTATTAGTTTTGTCCAGTTTTCATTGTAGCTATAGTTCATATTCACTGTGATTATTTCATACAGTGGGATACTGTACTGTTTATCCATTTGCAGTTAGATATTTGGGTTATGTCCTCTCTGGGGCTGATACCAATAATGCTCTTACAAACATCCTGTGTACATGTTGCCTGTATACATGTGTCCATTTCTGTTGGGTAATACCTAGAAATAGAATTGCCTGATCATACTGCCAATCAGTTTTCCAAGCATTTGTATCAATTTACATTCCCTCTTAATTGCACAAAGAAGAGAGGCTTAATGACGCATTGCACATCCTCCATCTGGTTGGAGTCATTTGCCAGGTTGGCCCAGCTAGTAAGCGACAAACTCAGTCCCTGGATCTGCTGTCTCCCTTTCTACCCACCACACAGCCACGTTACCACGGAGGCTCCTCTCAGGGTTTCTACGAAACCGAAATCTTGAATGCCTAATTCGGCTGCACAGCGTTTATCCTTGCATTTCAGAGGACAAGACACTCCATGTGCAGAAGTAATTAGAATGAGCAGTCAAGCCTTTTAAATGCACGTTTGAAATGAAAGGGAACAGTTTAATCTTTAAAAAGGAGAGGGTGTTGCCATCCTCTCAGCGAGCACCCGGAGCCTCTGCTTTCAGGTAGACAACAGGAGCATCTTCAGGGCTAAACTCTGCCAACTGTGCCCATGGTTGTGGAGCATTGCAGAAGGCTTTCCTGCAGTTGGCATCATTCCCCACACATTTCTCATCTTGAGGATGTTGACCGATTATGTAACAGAACTTTTTTTTTTTTTTTTTTGCTGAAGATAGCATTTGAAAGTGCAAAAACGTTCCCTGTCCTAGCTAACAACTATTTTTTTTTTTTTTTTGAATAATCTTGGACTCAGGTATTCTCCTTGGAAAGTGTTCTGGGGGTAGAGAAGCAAGGTTGGGAAGGGAGGGGCTTGGGAAAGTGCAAAGGAGGGGGCAGCTTGATGAACTACTTTGAACCATAAGGTCTCAGTGACATGAATTTCTGGTTGCCACCTAAGTCACCTTGTGAAAATAAAGCAACTGAAGTTTGAAATGGAAAGGAAAAAAAAAATGAAGAGATTTAGGGCAAGGACAGCCTGACTAGATTTGTTCCACCAACACATTAAAATTTGACTTTTGCTAGGTGCTGGAGACAGCAATAACGTAAAACAGAGTCCTTGCCCTCGTGGTGTTACAGGAGAGAAATAGTGCACAAGCGTACTGTTTGCTGGGACAAACAAAGCAGGGTGATAATTACAGAGTGTCGGGAACAGAGAAGTGCGATGTCTCGACTTTGAGTGGGGGTGTTTGGGTGGGGCAGGATGGTGGGCGCTGGTGTGGGGTCCGATGATGCACTTGGCTTGAATGGTGTTGATTTTGAGGTCTCCGTGAATCCTCCGGAGAGGAACATGTGTCCAGCTGGTGGTTCGAAATGGAGCTGAGGACATCAGAGGAACGGAACCTGGATATGGCATCTCGAAGGGGAGGCAAAGACAGCACCTTGGGAAACACCCTATTCTGGTGCCCAGAGGAGGACCCTTGAGTGACTCCTGGCTCCCAGGTGGTGCTCGAGAAGTATTTGTTGAAATAATGAATGCTGATGGTGGTCTGGCGCACAGGGAGGTCAGAAGAGGTGCGGTCCCCTGACTGAGCGTCTTGGGGATGAGTACTGGGATTTTCCTTTCTTGTTTGGTTGCACTAAAATGCAAACCCCGGACCCCAGCTTCTCTGTCTAACCCCGGCCTGAATCCTTGCTGACCTCAGGGGCCTCTCAGGTCCCTAGACTCTGTACTGCTGTCCAGCCTTTTCCTCCCCGGCTCTTTGGGGTCTCTGGAGAGAGCCTCGGAGCTCCATTTCCAAGATGCCTGAATGGAGGAACCTTGGCACCTGCAGCCTTCTGGCTCCTTCTTGTTGCTCTAACCTCTGTGCTGCTCCCTCTCTCACCCCGCCCTTCCCATCTCTCCAGTTCCTCTCCTGTCAGTCCCCCCAATGTTCACCTCTTGCCACTCTCCAGTGGGCTGGGAGCTGGGTAGATGGACCAGTTGGGCAGGTGTAGGTTGAACTGAACCCTGAGATTCATATCAAGCCATTGAGCTAATACGTCTGCTTGGCAGCTGACACAGATGGGCATCCATAGAAGGGATTTGGAGGGTCATGGAAGAGATGGCTTCTAGCTTAGGAGCTGCCGGGGGATGGACATTTTGGTTAAAAACAAGGGATGTGTTTTCTGAAGTCCACTCACCCTGTCACAGTGATCCCCCCGAGGCGGCACCAGTGTGCCGCGTCCCAAGTCTCCTGTGTCACCATGCGCTCCTCCTCTCTGAATGTCTACAGTGCTTTTTTGGTGCCTGGGCTTGTGCTGGGTCAACACATTTTGCTCAAAAAGTTTTGCAGAATGAATGCGCAGAGAGACGCGGCAGCTCCGGGCGGGATCAGGCATGCTCTTCAAACTCAGTCAGCCAGCGCTGGATGCCTGCTGGATGCAGACGCCATGCCGGCAGGTGGCATGCTGCAGGGAGCACCCGAGAAGATGAGGCGCTCAGCCTGCCCGACTTCTCTCAGCTTGCCTCCTCCCTGCTTGTGCCAAGCCCTACTTAATGAAGCTTGGAGCACGCCAATGGGTTTTAAAAACTAATGACCAAGAAGAAGGGAAAATTCCTTACACTTTCCAGTCATTTGACTGCTTCCCTCTTGGGTGGGTGCCACACTGTGACATGGAGAGCATGACTCAGACCGACTGCTTGGTTCCAGCCCGTGCCTCGAGGACCAGCCTTTCGCACCAAGTCACAGAGGTTACACTTTTAGGACACGAAGACCAACCAGGTCAGCTTGGGGCTGGACAAGGAATCGGGGTACAGTTGGGGCTAATACTGTGCGGGGTACCCACCTGCAGCCAGAAGTGAATTCACCCCCATGCCGTCCCAGGCCAGCCTGTGTGCCATGGTCCACTGGCTACCAGCAGATGGCCAATGGCTGCCCCTTGCCTGACAAGCCTCAGACCTTTAAGGCGCTTGACGATTTCACACCATGTTAACAGTCCAGGTGAACAGCAGCCAGGGGTTTGCCAAGCGTTGCATGTAGCCTCCAGATTGACCTTCTGAAAGGTCTTGCTTTCCACGTCCCTCCTTTTACAGGCTCACGCCTGTAATCCCAGCATTTTGGGAGGCTGAGGCAGGCAGATCCCAAGGTCAAGAGATCAAGACCATCCTGGCCAACATGGTGAAACCTTGTCTCTACTAAAAATACAAAAATTAGTGGGGCATGGTGGCACGCATCTGTGGTCTCAGCTACTTGGGAGGCTGAGGCAGGAGAATCACTTGAACCCGGGAGGTGCAGGTTGCAGTGAGCTGAGATCGCGCCACTGTACTCCAGCCTGGTGACAGAGCGAGACTCGGTCTAAAAAAAAAAAGAAAAGAAAAGAAAAAGAAAACAATCTCAGCCTGGCATCTGTACTGCCCCTCGCCTGGTCCCTGCTGCCTGGCCCCCATCACTCTGCCCTCGGACGTCCCGGCCACGCCGACCCACACAATGCCTCCTGACTGTGGCACCTCCAGATGCTTGCAGGATTGGCCGTCTCGTCTGTCCCGGCATCCTCTGTAGGTGACTCTTGCTCCTTCTTCTGCTCGCAGGGTACATGGCAGCTCCCCTCCAGAAGCATTCCCCCCACTCTCAGGCAGTTAGTTATTCTGTTTTTCTACTACTGCTTTCGTGACATAATTAGATTATCATTATTAGTGTGTTGTATAATTAACTTATCATAATTAGCTGTCTTTCCAGACACACTGTGAGTGCCTCAGCTCACCACCCAGCCAGTAGCTGGCATGGGATGGTTGCAAACCTTTATAGAATGGTTCGAATGGGATCGTGGCTACCTCTTTGGGTGACCCCCATCCTCTCTGCTAGACTCCTGGGGGCAGAGCAAGGTGGGAAAGACAGGAGGAAGCAGGGCAGCTGAAAGCCACAGAGGGAAGGGAGGTGGGATGACTGTCCTTGAGGGCCATGAAAAGGAAGAGGCAGAGAAGGTACAAATAGTTACTCATAAACACACCAGATGAAACAGGTGTATTCACAGTCAGCAGCAGCTGTGCAGGGCAGAGGGAGGAGACAGGAGGATGGTGACTGTGGGGACCAGGGGTGACTTTGGAACACACAGCCCAGTGGAAAATGGCCTTTCCTTCACCCTGAGAGCCCCGTGGTGGGTGGGAGGGAGGCACAGCCTCTGTCCCTCTGCCTGCTGCACTCATCCCTCATCTGTGCATGGCTGGCCCCTCTTCTTCCTTCAGGCCTCACCTCTCTGATCACCCAGAGGATCTCAGAGCCTCTCTATCAGTCACTTCTGGATGACAAACTGATTGGGTGACCAAGGCAGGTGGCTCCTGCTCCAGCATAGCCAACAGAATCTCAAGCATGTCTGGCACAGACTGGGTGCCTCATTAGTGTTTGCTAAAGGAAGCTCGTCACTTGCCCTCCTCCCTGCACCCCAGCAACCTGCTTGTGGTCCCAAAGGTGCCGTGGGAGCCCCTTCCTCCTGCCTTGCCCCTGCCCTTTCCACTGCCCAGGACTTCTCCCTCCCTATCCTTCCAGATGAGCTTATGTGGTGCCCTCCACCCTTGAAGCCCTCCTGGCTACTCCTGGTCTGAAGCAGGCTCTCCTCCCTTGGCACATTCAGGCCACTGGCACCGCCATCCTTAAAGTCTGCCCAGCTCCCACTGCCCGGCTGCCTCAGTCCTGTCTCCAGAGCGCCCGGAGGGCAAGGACTGTGTGCCGTCATTGGCTTATATTGCCTGGCACACACTGGCATTCACTGGGGAAGGGTTTGAGTTAAATCTGAATTCACCTCACCAGGCGATTGGAGCATTGGTGAGACTGGGTCTGCAGAGCAGCTGGTGCTCTTAAAACACGGCCATTCCAAGCCTTGCCATGGTCCTGGTCCTTGTTTTAGAGCAGAGCCTTCTGGATGGGCCCTTTGGGTCACATACAGGCCTTTATATCTGGTGGGGCCAGCCCAGGAGGGCTTAGGTGGACACCCCAATCCCCGGGGACCGACCTCAAGGTCTCTGCTGCCTGAGCCCTTGCATTTACAAGGAAGACCAGGAGGAGCCCCGGGTGCTGGTCTGTGCTGCCTTCCCTCAGACCCTTCCCCTCTGTGGGGACCCATGGTGGCTTATCTTACAGTGTGACATGTTGGTGACAACCAGCCAGCCTTTTCCCCAGGGCCTGAGAGTCACTTGGGGTGTGTGTGCTGGGACACTGAGGTCCCCAAGCAGGTGACTATATTGGCCACTCATGTTCATTTTTGACCTACTGTGTGTGTCGGCTACCGTTCTTGGAATTTCCTGTATGCTAACTGTGAATTCTTACAAGACTTGAGAAGACCGAGGCAGAGAGTGAGAGAGTAATGTAGTTGCCCAAGGACGCATGGTGTAAGTAGCAGAGGCAAGATTCGAACTAGGCTGTCTGGCCCCAGAGCCCGCCTTCAAACACCACTCCATGCTGCGTGTACTAAGCATCTGCCATATTCCAGGTGATGAGAGCAATATCTTAGAGTTGAAAGCTTACCATGTGGCAGGCACGGTTACAAATCCCTCATGCGTGTAAACTGGGTTAATCTGCACAGCCTTTTGTGGGATAGGCACCATTATATTTCCATTTTTCAGATGAGAAAATTGTGGTGCCGGGAAGCCAAGTCATTGTGACAAAGCCTGGCTGGGGTGGGAAGGGATGCTTGCTTTTCCTGCTGGATGTGCTGCCCGGGTGCCGGACACCCTGGCCCTTCCCCTGGGAGCACCTGAACCAAAGGCCAAGCCTCTGGGAAAATGGTGAGGCAGCGTTTTCAGGGGGCGTGGTCCTGCTGGTGTACCAAGACTCCTCTGGTGGGCAGATGGTCCTGAGGTGACGGGGTTGGAGTCCATCCCCTCGGGCAGAGGAATGTGACAGCCAGATGCTTGGGATAAACAGCTCTGGTCCCCGGCCAGAGGGACAAGGTCACGGTAGCCTCGTTCAGCCAGGCGGGTTTGCAGGTGGCTGACTGGTTGTTGGAAACAGGGATGACCTTGTGTCCTGCAGCAGAAGAGAAGATATTGATTGGTGTCAGGTTTTACTGGAGTGTCATGCACAGGGCTACCCTGCCAGTTCATTGCTGAGGGTGGAATCTCCCTGCCCTGAAATAATACCCTTTGCTTTGAATATCCTCCGCTGAGGTTTGGAGCCCAGAAATAAAACAATGGGGCCAGAACCACTTTGGAATGTCTTCAGGAATTGCTTGGATGACAAAATCCACACCGATATGGCCTAACCTTCTGTCGGCTGGATAATGAGGAGCATGGGGATAATTCTCACTTCATGTTTTTCTGTGGGTTTTCGCAAGTGTTTTCTTTTTAGATTTTTAAAACAACCCTGGAATAGGCGGGGAAGGGGTGATTACGTCCATTTCTTTTCAGCCCACGGCTCAGAGAGCTAGAGTGACTTGCCCAAGGTCATACAACTAGTAAGGGCGTGCCAGGACTAGAACGGGGTGTCTTGTTCTGGGGTCGGTGCCTTCCTGGCCCTCCTGGCTCAGGTTGAGGAGCGTGCTTTCTGCACAGCTTTGGGGTGGGATGTTCCAGAAGCGGAGTGAGGGAGCAGGTGGACACCTCGGGTACCATCCAGCAATTCTTGGAGTCCTCATTCATCACTTTACCACCTTCTGGTGCAGCAGGCAGACAGGAAAAAGTGCCTTGCCTGTTCAGAGGCTGGGAAATGTCCTTTAATATTGATCACCTAAAACCAGAGTGTGTCCAACATGCTGGCCTGAGCTCTGTGCTGTTCGAGGCTAGAGACTGGGGCTTATGCATCCAGTAGTTCTTGAGCACTGGGTGCCAGCTTCTATCCTAACTGTGTGTATAACTGTGTATTAACTCACTTAACTCATGCTAAGTTGACCGATATGAAATGACATGACAAGCAAACCAAGGCAGAGGGAGGCCAGGGTTGCCTGGTTAGTAAGCTGCAGAGCTTGTTCCAACTCACATACCTTATCCCACACAGTTGGCAGAGCCATGGAGTCAAGTTTTGTTTATCCCAAGGTTGGTCCCCGGCCTACCTGGGAAGATGAGATTTGAGGTCATGAGCTGACATGCTCTGCCTGAGAAGTGAAGGGGTATCAAGAGGGAGGAGTTGGCCCTCCATATGAGAAACAGAGCTGGAAAAAGAGGGTAGCAAGCCTCTCAAGGAGAGAGGCTACCCTTCCTACAGGAAAGGATAGGGGTGGCTCAGCGTGGCTGGTTGATGTCTGGATTCAGGTGGTGCCCATATGCCGTAACGACTCCAAACCCTCAGTCACTGTCTGCCCGTGAGGGCCTTTGTGGGTTGGAGTGCTTTGGAGGGATGAAAAACAGAGGAGGCAACATCACAGCATGGAGGGCATAGCAGAGAAAGGGAGAAGCCAGTATTTGCTGCCTGTGAGTTGCAGAGTGGAGAATGAGCATTCAAGAGAGGCAACGTGGAGAAACAGAAGCACTTGGAGAATTGTCAAAGCATATTTTTTAAAAAGTTAAACACAATTCTTATACAAATAGTGAGCATGTGTCAAAGGCTTATTTAACTCATTAATGAGGGAAGCAGCAGGATGACAAAGCTGGTTCTAGGAAAGATACGGGAAGCAGACATATCTTATTAGTGAAAAAATGTTGGAGTGAGATTCCTACGTTTGATACAAAATCGCTAAGATCCTCACATCCTAGTGCAATGAAACCATAACCTTTGGGATTATCTTTTATCCCTCCAGACAGAAACAATGGGCAATTCATTAATTTCCAACAAGTTAATGCCTGAATTTACACAGTCTGAGTCACTATCAGGAAAAAATCATCACAGCTACGTTCCCAGGAAAGCTTCATGACCCTTCACTGGGTTTATAAGACGGGGGCTCCAGTATGACGTTGAAAGACATCCATCTGCCTCGTTTAGGAGATTTGGATAATTTTTTTTTTCCTATCAGTCTTTGGAGACATCTGGAAGGAGGGTTCCCTCTGAATTTCCTACAGTAAATGGGATTGGGGCCCTCGCTGTTATTTAAACATGGAAGAACACAGGCTCACCGCTGAAGGTAATGGATTGAAATTCACCCTCATCTTCGTTCCTTCTCAGAAGCCCATTACAGGAACAGTGAAAGGATTTTTTTGAAAAGCTAAAATCCAGAAAGACAAGGAAGATAAAATATCAAGAATTTTGGAAGCTGGAAAGCAGAAGTATGGGCAGTAAGTCACCCCGAGACAGCTGCTGCAGGGGCTCTGAGGGTGGGGCAGGGGGAGCCAAAAACAGGAGGGCTGGTAGAAGGTCATGGTTGAGGTCTCCTTCCCCTCGTCTAGGCAGCACAACCAGAATACCCTGCCTCACCCAACTTTGGCAGAAAAAGAGGGTTTACCCCGGAGAGAAGGAAACTGAGGGTCTGTGGAAGAGGGGATTAACGGCAAGTGCACCCGTTCCAGCTCCCTCCCCCTGCTCAGCTCTCTACCCACTCCTAAGGCAGAAGAGCTGGCAGCCAGTACTGGACCCACATACAAGGAGACCAGAATGTTCTTCTCTAGGGAGCCCCATCATCCTGAGGGAGGACTGTAAAGACCCTGCCTCCAGAGCTGCCCCCTGAAACAGCCTGATCACCCCACAATGAGGCCATCAGCCCTAGGCCCACCCGCATGCCCACAGTGCCCAGGCAGCTCTTCCTGCCTCTTATTTGAAACCAGGTGGTCAAAACTCCCCAGGCAGACAGGCAGACGTCCCAGGAAAGGTCTGACTTGGTGAGTACAAGACAATGTGAAGGAAAGCAACTGGGAGGCAACTGACTATACAGGGAGGGAGGTGAAATGTAGGGGGCAGTCATGATTCCCAGCATGAAAGTAGAATTTGCATTATTTATGTAGTATTCATGCCAAGGTGTTCAGTAAGGATGTAACCATGAGGACATCAGCGGATGAATCCATATGTGGGGCGATCTACAAGAAACTGGCCTGGAGACTTCAAAGATATCAATGAGAAGAAGAAAAAAGTTGGATCGACTCTAGAAGAAAGGAGACTGTGGAGACAGGACCACCAAATGTAATGGTTAGATCCAGAACCGGAAAAAATAATGTGTTTGTAAGACGTATTTTTGGAATAATTGGAGAAATCTTAATATGTGCTGTACGTTAGATAATGTTGAATCAAGAATAAATTCCTCGACAGTCATAATAGTGTGACTATAAGGTACAAGCACAGTTTCTTGACTTGGGCGCCACTGACAGTTTAGGCTGGGTCATTCTTCACGGTGGGGGCTGTCCTGTACATTATAGGATTTGTAGCAGTATCCCTGGCTCCTACCTGCTACATGCCAATAGCATACTCACCCACTCACCCCGAAGTCTTGAATAAAAATATCTCCACACATTGTCAAATGTCTCCTTTGGGAGAAGGGGTTGCACATTTGTCCTTGGTTGACTCATTGGTACAGAGGAGAATATTCTTGTCCTAAGGAGGAAAAGATACTGACGGATTTAGGGTTGAATTACATAATGTCAGCAATTTACTTTCAAAATGGTTTCGCAAAAGAAATGTGTAATATAGAGAAAGTAACTATGGTAAGTATTAATTGATGAGCCTAGGCAAAGGGTATTCATTGTATTCTTTAAAGTCTTCTTTAGGATTGAGAAGTCTCAAAATAAGTTGATACTAAAAAATTGTATCCTTCTGGTAAGAGATAGCTTTTAAAAAATTGCAAAAGAGAACCCATAGAATTTAAACACAGTTGAAGAACCCAAAAAAGGATTGAGATAAAATTGAGAAAGTCTTCCAGAACATAGAGCAAAAAGACAAAGATTTAGGAACAGGAGATGCCTGAACCTGCCACACATGAACTGTGTGACTTTCGAGTCTGGCCTCTGTGGATTTCACTTTCTTTGTTGGGAAGATGGAGATCATCATTTCTGTTCTGATTCCCAAACAGATGTAAAAGGCATTGCTATTATTATTATTATTGCATTTCGCTGACTCTTGGGAGATACCTGCTTTCTGTGAATGGTGTTCATGTACTTGTCAACTAACTGCATTTATTCACTCACTCATTCATTTACTCATTTGAGAAACATTATTTAAAAATATGTATATAAATTAAACATGCTTTTATTAAAACAACAGAAGGAGAGAAAGGATGAGAAAATTCGAGGGTGAGATAGGAACGTTCAAAATAAGCATAATAAGAATATTCTAGAAAGAGAAGACAGGAAAAACTAGAGGGGGCAGTCATAAAAAAAAAATTCAAGAACACTTCTTCGAACTGGCTTTCCAAGTGACAAGCCCATTAAGTCCTCAGCAAATTGGATGAAAATAGGCCTCATTAAGGCCTCTTGTGAGAGTTTCCCCAATGTTTAAAAAAGTGTCTAGAAGTTTTCTGAGTGGGTAGAAAGAGGTCACATACAAAGGATCTAGAACCGGAGCGGCACCAGACTTCTCAGCAGCAGTGCTGGATGCTAAGAGGCTGTGGTGACTCCCTGGAATTCCTCAAAATTAGATGTTCCAGCCTGGAATTCCCGGTCCAGCTGAACCTCCGATCAAGTATTGATACAAGAGATAGAAAGAAATTATTTAGACAGATAGTAAGGACAAAAAGTTCCCGGCAAAACTTTCCTTCTAATAAAAAGCAGCTCGAGAAATTACTTCCTTTCTGACCACAAGCAACTCAAAGAAATCACTTCTCTTCTGAAAAAGAACAGCCTAAAAAGATTGGACTGTAAACATAAACAGCTCCGACACAGAAAGAGAGCTTCCTGGATAACCAAATTTCACATACATACAGTGGGTCCCAATAAAAACAGTGGGCCTTAATAAACACATCCCTTTCCTTTTATACACACAGAAAAATAAAGAAACTAAATACACAGAGCAGTGGGGATACCTACAACTACAAAAAGATACCTGGGACCAGACACGTCCATTGTGGAAACTCCCCCTCCCCTTTTCAACACATACATGGCAGGAGAGAGATAAACAACATAAAATAACTCAGGCTAAAACCCACCTACATAATAAAAAAGTGGAGTATAGATGGCCAGAGATTCCACTCTATACAGATGGCACACCTAGTCCTAATCAGTTTTTCACACTGTATATAAATAAGATATCCCCTCTCCACTAACTCATTTATAAAAACCCTTACTTTTTGCTACATTTTGCCACCCCATTCGGGACCCCTCTCTACAACACAGAACTGTTTCTTTTCTTTCACCTATTAAACTTCTACTCTAACCTCACCCGTTGTGTGTCCACATCCTTGATCTCCATGGCCATGAGACAAAGAACCTTAAATGTCACCCCAGACAATGAAACCACTTCAGTGTGATGGCAGAATAAAGACATTTTGAGCATAGCAAACACTCATTAGGTCTGATCCATGGGTGGCCTTGGGGCTAAGCTTCTATGACAGTGCTGGCCCTTTCTCAAGCACCAAGGCAGGGGCCATGGCTGGGAGCCTGGGTGCAGCCTCCCATCTTCTCTCCCAATGGCCTTTCTCTTGTCTGTGCCATTCATCAGACACTTACTGACCACCACCCCGTGCTGGGCTCTGATTCCTCCCCTTGGGGGACTCCTGACCTAGTATGGATGTGGGATAGAGGGAAACACAGGTGATGATGTGATTCCAGCCAGCTGCAGCAACGAAAAACTCTTGGATCTCTGGCCTGCATTTTGAAGGGGTTGTTGGGAGAGGAGCCAGCCTGCTCAAATGCAGGGAGGCATGAACCAGACTGAGGTCAGAGTTGGGGGTTCCAATGTGTTTAGGTTTTCTCCCAGCCCCTGGGACCTGGGTCTCAGAGCACTTGAGTGTCACCAGACAGACTCACCTTCCACGCCACCTCCCTGTCCCATACTGAATAAATGGGAACAGGAGGGTGTGGGAGTCCATGGTGTGGCCAGCTCTGATGTTGACCGGCTGCTGCCCACAGACATTTGCAGCTGGTGGCCTGAGCCTGACCCAGGAGAGAGGAGCATGCATGAGTGGTCCCTGGGCTGGGTGTGGTGGATGTGTGCTCAGCCCCTGGGGTGTCTGAGAGGCAGGCAGAGAATGGGTAGGGACTTCTCCCATCAATTATCCTGTATGTACTGGTGTGTTAGGGCCTGAGCACATACCTGACTCTCTCAGAGAGTATGGGTTGCAGAGCTGGGATGGAACAGCATCACATAATCCAGGTCCATGTTTTCTAGCAAAATGTGCCTGCGTTTCCAGAATCGGAGGATCTAGCTCGAGTTTGGCCCCTCAGCTCTCTCCCCTGGGCCTTCATCAAGCCCCTCAGCCTTGCTGAACTTGTCCCTCATCTGTCAAGTGGAGATGATGTTGACCTCCAGGTTTTGAAGACGTGGGTAGGACATTGTACATCACGTTACATTTGCACCTTGCTAGGCCTCTAGAACAGAAAGGGTCACTGTCCCTTCCTTCCTTCCTTCCTTCCTTCCTTCCTTCCTTCCTTCCTTTCTTTCTTTTTCTCTCTCTCTCTCCCTCTCTCTCTCTCCCCCCCTCCCTCTCTCTCTCTCTCTCTTCTTCTTTCTTTCTTTCGAGATGGAGTCTTGCTCTGTTGCCCAGGCTAGAGTGCAGTGATGCAATCTCGGCTCACTGCAACCTCCACCTCCTGGGTCAAGCAATTCCTGCCTCAGCCTCCAGAGTAGCTGGGATTACAGGTGCCCGCCACCATGCCCAGCTAATTTATACACACACACACACATATATATATATATATTTAGTAGAAACAGGGTTTCACCATGTTGGCCAGGCTGGTCTCGAACTCCTGGCCTCAAGTGATCCACCCGCCTCGGCCTCCCAAACTGCTGGGATTACAGGCGTGAGCCACCACGCCTGGCCAGCTGCTGTCATTTCTAAGAAAAATGGAGGCCCCGGAAGGAGAATAGCTTTGGCCAGGTCCAGCCCAAGTTAGAGTGAGCTGAGACAGGCACCTAAGGCATCAGGGTCCAGCCAGTGTCTGACCCCCTCCTTGTGATGGGCTACGGCCCCTACTGTGCCTCATTCACCCAGAAGAATTTTATGAAATGTCCTCTGAGTGTGAGCATTTTTAGACTCTGAGATAATGACTTTCCTTTCTTTTACACATCCGAACAACTCAGGACTGAGGGGAAAGTTTTGGAAATGATCTGTCTCCATACCCAGTGGACTCTGAGGACAGGGGACGGTGAACCCTGTGGGTTTGGACGACCGCACATCAGACTTGTCTAATGAGAAAGAACACTCTTCACTTAGTTGTGTGTGTGCTTAATCATTTTAGCCTTTTCTTACTGTTTGTTGAAAAAGCACATTTTATTATGGATAATTCCAAACAAGTATAAAATTAGAGGTAATAATGTAATGCCCCTCCCCACAGTCTAGCAATCACCCAGTTTTGACAATTGTCAACTTGTGGCCAGTCCTCTTTTATCAATGCCCCATCTACTCACCCCCTTCTCATATTATTATTTTGAAGCAAATATCATATATCATATTTTATTCATAAATATATCAGTCAGTGCATATCTCTAAGAGACTCTTTTTCAAATGATATAACCACCATATTGCATACTATTATTGCACCCGTTTACCTTGGCAAGGGAGGCCCCAGCCAAAATGCAGAAAACCCCAGAAAGTTCTTTGCTTTTGTGCTTCTTTGTGTCCAGATCCTAGAGATCGAAGCATGGTTCTGGGGACCATTAGGAATGATTTTGGCACTGCATGATTTTTGTGACTGTTACCTCACTGTTCCTGAGGTAGGCCCCCATGGTGGCTTTCTCCATCAGCCAGAGGAGGTGGTGTGGTTCCCACTCAGTCGAGAAGACCAAGGCTCAGACCAAGAAGCGACTTGTCCCTAGGTCCTCCAGGCAGTGAGGGACAAGACCAGAGCCAATCCAACGTCATCTTGAAGGACCCAGCTCTCTGGTCAAGGGTATGCGAACAGTCAGTCTCTTGGAAGGCGGAGTAAAGTCACAAAGCTGATTGTAAATCGAAGCTTCTCTGAGGTTGCTCTTCCATGTCCATGTTACTCCCAGAGCTGGGTGCCTGTCAGACGGGGGCTGAGCACCTCCTCCACGATTTGCAGAGGTCTCAGGGATTCCAGAAAAGTATCTTGCAACCACTCCCACTCCACGTTCCCTTCCTTAACTCTCAGCACCACCAGCTCTTGCTGCATTTTCTCATGATGCTCCGCATTGGAGATCGGAGTCTGAATTTTATATTTGTGCCCTTGGTATACTAAGGCTTAAAAAATAGAATGTTTCAGCATCCTATTACAGAACTATAAAGTTAGGGGACCTTTAAATTTTGGGTGCAATATTTTGCAGTTTGCTCACTTGACCTATTTTTGTTAATAGATCTTTAATTCTCTTTAAACATTTACTCCTATCTTTTGGTTTTATTAAATTTTGAAATGCATATGTGTTTTTGAGTCCTCTGGGTAACAAAATGTCAACAGATTAAAGAGGCCATTTTTTCATTGCCTGGCGGCCTGCAAAATTATAACAATAACCTAGATCTGATTAGAAACGAGGCTATGCCCTCTGCCTTCACTCCGGAACTTCTGATAGCAAGACCAGAGAAACATGAT
Organism: Pan troglodytes; assembly: GCF_028858775.2. NCBI lineage: Eukaryota > Metazoa > Chordata > Mammalia > Primates > Hominidae > Pan > Pan troglodytes. The sequence goes on from NC_072413.2 coordinate 90,380,601, forward strand.
AAATTAAACCAAAGACTAGATTCCCCTCAAACAGTTCCAACTTTTTACCCAGTTCTCTGGGGATTGAGCCTGCTAGGATGATGTATAGTTCAACCCTTTACTCCCATGAGTAAGCTAAGGACCTCTTAGAATGAAGTTCATTGAGTGTTTTATTAAGAGACAGTTTGGAAGATACCATTCATATCCACTAGAATGGCCTTGACTTAAAAAACAGCAACAACAACAAAGGAAAATAACAAGTGTTGGGAAGGATGTGGAGAAATTAAGACCCTCGGACAGTGCTGTTGAGAATGTAAAATGGCGCTCCTGTGGAGAACAGTTTGGAGGTTCCTTAATAAGCTAAACATGGAACTACCATATGACCCAGCAATTCCACTCATAAGTATCTACCACAAAGAATTGAAAACAGGTGCTTAAACAAAAACTTGTAAACAAATATTCATTGCAGGATTATTCCTAAAACCAAAAGGTAGAAACAATGTCCAAATGTCTATCAGCTGATGAATGGATAAATAAAATGTGCTATGTCCATATAATGGAATATTATTCAGCCTTAAAAGGAAGGAAGTACTGCTACATGCCACAACATGGATGAACTTGGAACACATTACGCTAAGTGAAAGAAGCCAGAGGACAAAAGCCGCGTACTGTATGATTTAATTTCTATGAAATGTCCAGAATAGGCAAATCCACGCTGACAGAAAGCAGATTGGTGGTTGTTAAGGGCTGTGGGGGAGGGGTGCAGGGCTATAGTTGGGGAGTAACTGGTTAATGGATACAGAGTTTTATTTTGTGATGAGGAAAATATTTGCAACAAGATGGTTCTTCCCAAAGGTGGTGTGTGCTTAAAAAAAAATGGTGCTGCTGGTTGCACGACATTGTGAATGTACAAAATGCTACTGAATTGGACACTATAAAATGACTAATTTCATGTGATATAAATTTCACCTCAATCAAAAAGAGAGACCATTTGGAATCTCATAACACACTCACTATTTCTTCTGTTTGCTGCGAGGCCAAATAAATGAGTTGGGGAGGATCTGCAAGTGCGTGTTCCAACAGGGCCATATGGTGCAGTGGCAGAATGAGCTCTGGAGCAAGGCAGACGAGGGTTCAAATCCTGGCAAGCTTTGTGATGCTGGGCAAGTTACTTGGCCTCTCAAATGGAGCTGCCGATAGAACCTACCTCACAGGGTTGGTGAGGAGACAAAGCTCTTAAGGTCAGCCATGAATGGATTCAGGCTGTCAGCCTGGGTCAACTCTAGTAGCCTCTTCTGCAAAAGGAAGAGTGGAGCCCCTGCCTGGTGCCCCCTTGTCACATGGGTGCAGGAGCTAATGGACAGGAATGTACTCCAAGCCCACGCATGTTCCCAGGCCACGTGGGGGCAGCTAGGGGCAGCGTGGGAGACGACTGGCTTTTCTTTCCTCTGTGATCCGTCCATGGTATTTTGCATACAGAAGTCTGGGCTGGGGCTGGCCAGGGCCCCTGAGGGCCTTCACCAGCTGACTGGCTGGCCCGTACCTGTCCAGCCCCTGCTGAGAGGCGGCAAGTGTGCTCTGAGCCCAGCTGGGGCAGACAGGTTTTTCCATGCAGGGATTATCCTCCCAGCTCCAAGGTCAGCTGCTTAAACCTCCTTTAGCTCAGGTGCCTGGGGTTTTTAGGTTCCTGGAATCAAACTCCAAGGCAGTGATTGGTTCTCAGTCACCTCACTGAGAACAATTGGCAATGTCTGGAGACATTTTTGGTTGTCACAACCTGGGGCAAGGCAGGGGGGTTGCTAGTGGGTAGAGTATCTAGTGGGTAGAGGCCAAGGAGTCTTTTAAACATCCCACAATGCACAGGCCACACCCCAGGACCAAGAACTATCTGGCCCAAAATGTCAGCAGTGCTGAGGCTGGCAACACTCGTCTGAGTGAACCTGTTGCCCTGGAAGCTCCTCGTGAGGGGATCATCACTGCCGGTGCCATATGCATCTCACCAGTTATCCCAGTAGCCTGGTGGGTGTCTCCCCACCTCATGGATGAGAAAGGTGAGACCCAGGAGGGATGAGTAACCTCTCCAGGGACCCCCAGCTGCCTCATGGCAGAGCTGGGTTTCGAACTTGGATCTGCCTCACTGGAGAGCCTGTTTCCCTAATTACCAGTCAGTAAAACGGGGAGAATTATACATGTCAAGGCGACCTTATGAAGACCAAATGGTAGAAGATGTGTTTTATTTAGATGAACCCACATTTACCCAATTCCTGTTGCCTGAGAGCCGTGTGGCATGGCCCTTGCTCATAAAGTGCCTAGAGCATGAGGGAAGCAGACCTTGAGCAGGTAGATGAAATATACTGTGCCAAAGACTAAAAGTTGGAGGGAGAACTGTTTGCCCAAACTAAGGCAATGACACCTGAGCTGAGTGTTGAAGATGAGATGCAGTACCCATGTAGGAGAGAGGTGGGAAGGCTTTTCTAAGAACATGGAACAGCAGGAACAGGAGGCAGGAGGAGACAGCTGTGGCTGCAATGCCAGGGAGGGTCCACTCAGAGGGACCTCATATGCCTTGCGGAAGGTCTTGGGCCTTATCTTGAGGGTGAGATGGAGAGCGACAGGGTCAGGGTGCATTCTAGATCAGATATGCTGGCTGCTGTGTGGAAGACGGATCTGAATGTGCCAGTGGGCTAGGCTGTCAGGAGGCCTTGGGCAAAAGTGAGATGAGGAGGGTCCAATGGCTGAAGCAACAGGGATGGAGAAAGGGATAGATCTGTGGAAGAGGCAGCAGATGAAACAGGCAGGACTCAGTGACCGGTTTGCTGAATGAAGGTGAGGAAGAAGGGCGGGGGCTGACTCTGGCCACCAGCTTGGGGAAGCAGGGTGTTGATACCTAACAGAAAGGGGGGACGATGAAGGTCTGGGGATGGGAGGAGAGATGAGGCTTGGAGTCTGAGCTGCCTGTGGGACAAGCAGGAGGGTTTATCTAGCACGGGATTGGTTCTGACCTCAGGAAATGGGTCTGCTTGCAGTCGGCTGCCTTCTCTTATCATGGGAGTCACCCATGTTGTTGCAGGTGGCAATAGTTCACTCTTTTCTATTGCTCTGTAGAATTCCATGGCACAAATACAGATGTGATTGGCTTGTCAGCTCAACTATTGAACGTTGAGGTTGTTTGCAGCTATTATGAATAATGCTGCTGTGAGCATCCTTGTCCGTGCCTTCTGAGGGCCATGTGCATTATTTTTGTTGGGTTCATGAGAATAGAATTGCTGGGCTGCGGACACATGCCTGCCATATTTCATAGACAGGGCCAAATGGTTTTCCAAAGTGGACCACTTTACACTCCCACCAGAATGTGTGGGGTTCTCATCACTTTGCATCCTGACCAACATTTCTGTTGTTGTCTCTTGTGGTTTTAATAGGCATTTCCTTGGATAATAATGGCTCTGAGCATCTTTGTGTGTTTTGGGGCTGCTTAACATCTTCTCCTCCTCTGTAATATGTCCAAGTCTTTGTCCAGTTTTCTGTTAGATTGTCTTTTTCTGATTGATTTGTATCTAAGTCCTTTGTCAGATATGTGGACTGCCAGTGTCTCCTTATCCACTGTGCATTTCATTTTCACTCTCTTACTGATATCTTTTGAATGAAAGTTTTCAATCAATGTATTAAAGTTAATGATAACAACAATGAAGCAGATGTTTTTATTAAAAGTGAAACAAAATGAGCCAGGCACGGTGGCACGCACCTGTAGTCCTAGCTACTCAGGAGACTGAGGTAGGAGGATCACTTGAGGCCAGGAGTTTGAGGCCAGCCTGGGCAACGTAGTGAGACCCTGACTCTAAATAAAAACAAAAGTAAAAGTAAAAAATGAGCTGAGTGTGGTGGTGCATACCTGTAGTCTCAGCTACTTGGGAGGCTGAGATGGGAGAATCGCTTGAGCCCAGGAGTTCAAGGCTGCAATGAGCTGTGGTAGGACCACTGCACTCCAGTCTGGACAACAGTGGGAGACCCTGCCTCTAAAATCAATAAATAGCTAGCTAGCTAGGTAGCTAGATAGCAAAATGATACCTTGGAATGCGAGAGAGGTGTCTTGGAAGCCCAGTGCTTTGGCTAGTGTGCTTTTTAAGGGAATGAAGGAAATCTCTCTGGTTTAGTAAGAGGTGGGGGATGACCTGGAAATGGATCTTGAGTCTTGGATCTTCTGTTTATTGGGCAGGTCCCCAGTTCTCTGTCTGTGAAAGGAAGGTGCTTTCTGCCCAAATTCTCAGGGCGTCCACAGGATCCCCTGAGTTCACCAAGGTGAGAAAGCTCTGAAGAGGGATGTTGGCATTCTCAGTGGTTCTGCTCAGAACTCAAAGGCCCCAATCCCTGCTCCTCCCTGGTTGCAGGGGTGGGTCTGAGACAGGCCTGGCAGGGGCTGCTGGAATAATCTAGGAGGGGAAGGACCCGGCTTCAGCCCGAGTTTCCTGGGGGGAACCATGGCACCAGGGGCATGGCAGGAAGCGCCCCTGCCCCCTCCTTCTCTCTGGCGTCTCCCCTTTCCTATCCCTCCCCATTCAAGGACTGGTGAGCCCTTGCCTGAAGGGCATGGGAGTGCTGGAGAGAGGTGACTTCCGGGACACTGACTGGCCTGGATTCCATTTGTGCCATCTTGAGTGGTGCCCAGTCTGATGGAGCTCGGAGCTTGTTCCCACGAGGGCCAACAGTCATGCTTGAAACTCACGTGCCTCCTGCTCACCCCGCTCTCCCACTGCCTCCCCATCGCACACTGACCTTTCTGCCCCGCCAGCACACCCATACTTCCTACCACGCCTGGGGCTGAAGAGTCTTCCCCAGACTCTCCGTCATCCAGGCCTCCCTCTCCCCTCTCCACCCTCACCTGCCGTGTTGTCTTCGTGGCACTCAATACTCCCTGACGTTGTGTCACATGGTATCATTGGGGTACTGGGGTAGTGTCCCCCTCCCTCCCACCAGCACAGCCAATCCTCCAGGGCAGGATTTCACTCATTCACTGCCTGCGTGCCTGTGCCTGCTGCACCTGGCATAGGGGAGGGCCACAGACACTGAAGGCAGGAGGACATGGCGCTTGAAGCAAAAACGGGGTGCTCTGCATCCGAAGGCAGAACAGGCTGGCAGTGACCGAGAGCAGATCCAAGGGCCAGAGGTAGAGCACCCACGTTCCCTTGGAGCCCTCTGTCCTCATTAAACAGAGAACCACGAGGGGAATGTTAAGCTCTAAGGAGCAGGTTGAGTCTCCTAGGAGGTGGCCAGCCTTCCTTCCTGATCCCTCGTAATCCCTGGGGTTTGGTCAGTTAGGAAGGAGGGGCTGGCACGTGGCCGCATTCCTGGCTTCAGGCAGGATCCTGCTTGAAAAAGGCCAGTTTTTGCCCCCTCAGATCCATACTGGGCTCAGTAGTACAAGATGGGTGATCATCTAGTGAGAATCTGTGATTTGGTTTCGGTGCCTCAGCCCGCACTAAATGGGACATCTCTCAATGGCCAGAGAAAGAGGTGATGCATTCCTGAAAACCTAGACCTTCCCGGCAACAACTGTGGCATCACTGCCTTCATGGGACCCTGCTTTTGAGGCAGGTGTAATTTATCGACTCCAGGAAGGAACTTGCGGCTCCCGCCCAGGGTCACACAACACTGGGCCAGCCAGCACCAGGACTCTCAGTGTGCAAGCAAGGGCTGTTCCTCTGTGCCCCATGGCATGGAGGGTGCCAGGCTGCGTGGGGAGGCTCAGGGGGCAGGGCAGAGGCTCTGGAGGTGCAAGCGGCTCAGGCTGGACTCAAGGTGCTGCCGCTCATGAGCTGAGTGACCATGGACCAGGGAGGTGACTGCCGTGAGTCCCAGTGGCATCTTGTGTAGAAGGGAATGTACTCTTCCTTTTGGGCCTGCTGTGAAGGTTCAGGAGTGAACAGCCCTGGGAGGGTGTGCACATAGTGAGAGGTGGGATAGCAAAGATGCCCACTGGGTCACACAACACTGATCTAGAACCAGAAATACCATCTGACCCAGCAATCCCATTACTAGGTATATGCCAAAAGGATTATAAATCATTCTGCTATAAAGACACATGCACACATATGTTTATTGCAGCACTATTTACAATAGCAAAGACTTGGAACCAACCCAAATGTCCATCAATGATAGGCTGGATAAAGAAAATGTGGCACATATACACCATGGAATACTATGCAATCATAAAAAGGGGTGAGTTCATGTCCTTTGCAGGGACATGGATGAGGCTGGAAGCCATCATCCTCAGCAAATTAACACGGAAACAGAAAACCAAACACTGCATGTTCTCACTCATAAGTGGGAGCTGAACAATGAGAACACATGGACACAGGGAGGGGAACATCATACCCTGGGGCCTGTCAGGACGGTGGGGAAAGGGGAGGGAGAGCATTAGGACAAATACCTAATGCATGCGGGGCTTAAAGCCTAGATGATGGGTTGATAGGTGCAGCAAACCACCATGGCACATGTATACCTACGTAACAAACCTGCATATTCAGCACATTCTAAGTATCCTAGAACTTAAAGTACAATTTTAAAAAAAATTAAGGAGAAAAAAAGAATTTTCAATTGCCTTTGCATAGTAGTTTTAAGTTCTTCAATTATTGAGTGATATTTTGCTTTGTTTGTATCCTTTTAGGCTGGTTATTCTCAGCCATGCCTGCACATTGGAATCACCTGCCGAGCTTTAAAAAAAAAATACGGTAAAAGCTGTCAGGTCCCCCTCCTCTCCCATTATTGATAGAGTCACTTGACACCCACACTTGGGGTGTGGCCTAGACACCAGGATTGTTTAAAGCTCCCCATGTGATTGTAAGGCGGAGAGCCCTGTTTTAGGCGGTCATGTATGTTCTTTAATTCACCACCTTTCAGAAATCTGTAGGAAACCTAAGATAGGTTATTTTAAAAATGGATGTAAGTTCTTAAAATAAATTTTGCCTTATTGTAGCCATTCAAACCCACCATCTTGCCTGCTATTTAAAGTGTTGGTCAACTCCCTAGTGACAATCTGCATTCCTGTATATATATATAAACATACACACACACACACGTATAAATATATACATAAGTGTGTGTATATACATATATACACATATATATCTATACATATATACATATGTATACATGCGCCTGGGTTAATGTTGGCCTTTGGGGAAAAGTAATGTTGGAAATTATCAATTATCAAACATATATATATGTTTCTCTGGCTCTGAAGTCAGAACAGCCTTGCTCCACAACTTCCATCTCTGCCTTAGGCAAATCAGTTCACCTCTGTGAGCCTCAGTTTTCCCATCTGTTCCATGGGGATAATGGTAATCTCTGTCTCATAGTTACTGTGAGGATTAAATGTGTTTAGTATGCCTAAGGCTGTTAGAACAGTGCCTTACACATAGTAAGTGCTCAGTTCGTGTCAGCTGATCTCTTTAGTACTAACAAAGGTACCAGGTTAGGCTCTTTTGGTTACTGTATCTTCCTTAATCATTTAATGCCCACACCCTATGAGGTCGGTAGAAGCAGAAGCGAAGGGAAGAAAGGTCACTTGCCATTGGTGGTCATCAGAGCAGGAACTGGAACCTATGTCCAAGCTGCCCCCTCCGCAGGTCATGCCTTGGCCACCTAACCCTACCTGGAAACAAAGGAATTGATCAGTCCTAGAAATCCATCCTAGAGAAATTCTTGGAGAAAATTGCCAGGAAAAGTGGACCAGGACTGTTTTTTGATGCTGGGGTTCTTCCAGGTCCTGCCCTGGGCACCCTGCCCTCCAGTGGCAGGCACAGGAATGCAGCTCTTCTAGGCCATGGAGTTTCTTATTGTGGTATAAAGAGACCTGGATTTACAGTCAGAAAACCTGCACCACGGGACCTGCCTCTTCCCTCTCCAGCAGTGAGGCTGTTGGCTAGCTAGTATCTCTCAGCTTCAGTTCCTGATGCCCCTGCCTTGGGCCAGGCCCCCACTGGCCACGTGTGGACCCCTGAGTAGTTGGCTGGCTGCCTGCTCGCTTGACTCCCCAGCCCGTCATTTCTATGGCTTCACATTCGTCTTCATAAGAGCAGATGCGTTCTTCTCACAGTCACGTCTAAAGACCCCGGGGTCCTCATGGCAGAGAAGGAGACCTGATGTTTATTCAAGTCTAGCCACAGCTGGAAGTAAGATATGGGGCGCCTCCCACTCTGCAGTCTGTCCTCATTCTGTGCCCTCCCCTCCTGCACACCCCTCTGCGTGGACCCTGGAGGGGGCCGGGAGGCAGGAGGTTCAAATGTGGAATTGACAGGCCACACAAGCGCTCACAGATGGAAGACAAAACACCTGAATGTCACAGAGGCTTTGCATGTGCTGCGCCCCTGCCTGGAGTGCCCTTCCTCTCTCTGCCTCAAGATGCCTAGCTGCCTAGCCTGTGAGGTGCAACGGAACCTCCCCTCCTTTGGAATATTGCCTGTCTGCACACCAGGCAGCATTGTGACCACTGCACTTAAATCCCCCCTGGCTGCAGCTCAAGCTAGTGCCAACGTGCTTGCTTCCCATGCGGCCTCTCTTGCTAGACCGGTAACTTGCTGAGGGCAGAGAGAGACTGTATCAACCCTCCGAGTGGCCCTCCCTACCCCAGCAAGGTGACCGGCACCGAATGGGCTTGACCGTGAGCGTATGAATGTTCATGCAGAAGATGAGAGATGCTTCCCAGACATCTACATGCCCTTGTCAGCCTCCTCCTCTGAGCCCCTGTACACCCCCTGGGGCCTCTAGCTACAGTTGCACCTTCTTATCCACCCCCAGGACCCAGCATTTCCCCGGGAAGATCTTTAGCGGGTCCCAAGCCGTGCCTGGCTGGACCACACTCGCCGTGGCGGGACAGCATGCTTTCAGCGGAGCAGAGCGGGTCTGAAATGTAAGCCAGAATTAGTCTGGAGCAAACCACTTAATGACTCCAGCTTGACTCAAATGAGATATGAACCGAGTAAACACTGAGCGAAATGAATTTTTGATTACCGCTTGGGCATTGTGAATATTTCTGTCTGCCTTGCCTGGTGGTTTTTTTACCCCCAGCTCAAGCATGAAATACACTCCACAGCTCCTCAGAAGAGCGTGGCAAACAGGGTCTTTGGGGTAAAGTAATGTTGGAAATTATCAGCATAAGAAAGGAAAATGACAGGCCTCCTCAGGCAGAGGTTTTAGCCTCTCTTCTGTAATTAAAACTTACTTTAAATTTCAGGCTGTGTTGATCAAGACTGAAGGGGAGGGAGTGTTGCGCATTACAGCATAAATCATATTTTATGATTTATGTAATGCCCTGATGTTTTTTCAGGGATGTTTAATGGAGCAGGGGTTTAAGATCAATTCTGATTTCTAGAAACATTATCAGTGTGTGCATGGGGGCCTGCTCTGGGCCTGTGCTTGAGATGGGGGGTGGGGTGGGGGATTTGAAGTTGAATTGGCTAAGAAGGCTGCCCTCAAGCAGGTAGCTATACATTCGGTGTAGGGACAGGTAGAAATGTCTCACGGCTCTAGGAAAAGGCGGCAAGTTCAGAGCCCCAACAGGTCAATCCTGGCTGGCTTCATGGAGGTGGCATTTTAAGCAGGCCTTGGAAGATACTGAGGCTTTAAATGAGCATTACAGTGGAGCTGTCAGGAGGCTGTTTGTAAGGGTTACTAAGCGACCTACTGGCAGGATGCAAAGAAAGGAGGGATCTGGCTTCTCTCTACTGCCCTCCTCCTCTTCCCCTGACTTAAAGCCTTGCTCAGGCTGGCCACTGCTAAGCAGAGCATAAGATTTAAGAAATGGAGCTCTGTGAGGCATACTACCTGAATCTGAATTCTGGCCCTTGCTCACACTAGCTGTGTGATTTCAGATGAGTGACTTAACCTCTCTGAGCCCCCATTCCTGTATCTGTAATGAAGGGGGATAAGGTTACCTAAGAGAGAAGGGAGTTCTGAGGAATAAATTGGGCAACATATAAGAACTAGAACTATGCCTGACAAACAGCAAGCGCTTAACAAGCATCTGTTGCTGCTACAGTTGCCGCAGTTACCAGCTGATTGATCTTGCCCAGTTTGGATCTCGCCTTAACTCTTAGCACCTCTGCTAAGACACAGTGCCTACCCATGCCTTCTGTAGATTATCTTTTTGCAAAAATCATGCCGGCCAGGCGCGGTGGCTCATGCCTGTAATCCCAGCACTTCGGGAGGCTGAGGTGGGCGGATCACGAGGTCAGGAGATCGATACCATCCTGGCCAACATGGTGAAACCCTGTCCCTACTAAAAATACAAAAATTAACTGGGCGTGTGCGTGTAATCTCAGCTGCTCGGGAGGCTGAGGCAGGAGAATCGCTTGAACCAGGGAGTTGGAGGTTGCAATGAGCCTAGACTGTACCACTGCACTCCAGCCTGGCGACAGAGCGAGACTCCGTCTTTAAAAAAAAAAAAAAATCATGCAATGTTATTTTTAATTACGTACAAAGATCTAACATGTCACCCAGAGACCATTTCACCCATTATTATTCATAACATACCCGGGAGAGGGGCTGTCAGATAGTTCCTATTGCTGAAGAGGAGAGGCAGGCTCAGCAGGAGGTGGCATGGTCAAGATCGCACAGCTGCGGGGCCCCATTTGGATGCACTCCGGGGCTTCTGAGCACCGGCTGTCTCCCCCAGCTGCCTGGGAAGAGTGATGAGCCCTTGTCCCATGAGGCTGAGCTGGGTGTCGCAAGGACAGCATCTGCTCCTTCCACGATCCTTCCTCCCAGCTCCCCCATCCCAGACCTTAATGCTCTTCTTGAATTTGATGTCGCACCTCCTGGGATGCGAGGGGAGAGGTAAGGTGAGTGGGCGGCACCATGTCTGCCTCTGCGGCAGGCCAGGCCAGCAGTTATGGAGGAGGAAGAGTTTCCGGATGGATGGCTCGATCGCAGGTTCTGGGGGCTTCAAGGCAGCTTGCCCCTGGCAGGGAGCTGGGTCCTGTCCCTGTTTGGCGGGCCATCCAAAGCAACTGTGAGATCCCTCAGAGGCACGATTTTCAGACTCCAAGACCCCATTCTTAGGAGTTTATTGGGTGTGTTTCCCTTCATGGTTTCGTTTTTTTCCCCTTTCAATAGGTGGTTCTAGCTCGGTGGGAGGGGATGCTTTGGGAGGGGAGTTTGTGGCATAGAATATTGTGACAAGCGTGGGAGTGATGTTGGTAAGAGGGGGGCCTGGGCTTTTGACTCCTGCAACCCTGAGCAAGTCACCCACATTCTCTGTGCCTCAGTTTTCTCAGCTGTAAAATGGGACCATAACAGACCTACCTTCTGAGGTCACAGTGCAGATCAACTTATTAGAATGCACATAAAGTGCTTGACATTCCTGCATTCTCCATTTTCCCTGGAGTGCCTACAATCTGCGGGGTGTCGGGGGATCCAGCCAGGAGCAAGAAAGACCCTGCCCTGTGGAGTCTCCTTTCTTCTGGGTGATGGGGCGTTATCACAGTGCCTGACACATGATAAGTTCTCAAATGATAAACTGTACCTGCTATTAACCAGAATTATTATTTAAAGCCAACCTCATTCTCTCCTCTCACCCTAAAAGGCAGTTAAACCAGCAAAAATCAGAGAAGCATGTAGTTCACGACTTGAGCCCATCCTGCTAAAGGGGTTTGTTTGACGTTTCTGCTAATCTGTGTTTAATGTGTAAGCAGATTATCTGAGCAGAACTAGGATTTTGTGCAGGATGATTTGCCCGGCTGTGGCCTGGGCTGCTGGCCTGTGACGCTAACCTTGAGGCGGGGTTCATTCTTTGTGTTGAAATTGCAGGTGGTGAAATTTCGGGTCAAGGGAGGAGGCTCCTATAGCTGTGGAAATGTGTTCTCGAGGCCGGTTCGTGCACAAATGCACTTCAACCTTGACCTTCCAGAGGCCCCAGCAGGGTGCCCTGCTCTCACCCTCACCCCTTGTAGCTCTGCACCCTGGCTTCCGTGAGAATCTGTCTTCAGTCCTGTAGACCCACCTCCGCCAGCCCTCCACTCCCCTAAAGAAAGGAAACAGTACAGTAGGGGTGGGGTGGGGGTTCCAAGGGGGCAACTGGGCAGGGGGTACAGAGGGGGTGGCCTGACCCTGGAGAGAAGTATTTTTTTTTTTTTTTTTTGAGACGGAGTCTCGCTGTGTCACCCAGGCTGGAGAGCAGTGGCGTGATCTCGGCTCACTGCAGCCTCCGCCTCCCAGGTTCAAGTGATTCTCCTGCCTCAGCCTCCCAAGTAGCTGGGATTACAGGCACCCACCACCATGCCCGGCTAATTTTAGTATTTTTAGTAGAGACGGGGTTTTGCCATGTTGGCTAGGCTGACCTCGAACTCTTGGCTTCCTGTGATTTGCCCACCTCGGCCTCCCCAAATGCTGGGATTACAGGCATGAGCCACCACGCCCGGCCAGGAGTATTTTTATCACTGATGTTTAAAATTGCTGGCCAATGGTGACCATAAGTCATCTACTTTTATTGTGGTAAGATATATATAACATAAAATGCATCATTTTAATCACTGTAAATGTGCAGTTCAGCAGCATTAAGTACATTCACATGGTTGTGCAACCATCACCACCATTGGTCTCCAGAACTTTCTCACCATCCCAAGCTGAACCTCTGTACCCATGAGCACTAACTCCACATTCCTTCCTCAATCCAGCCCCTGGCAATCCCCAGTCTGCTTTCTGTCTCTATGAACTTGGCTGCTCCAGGTACCGCAAAGAAGTGGACTCAGACAATATTTGTTCTTTTGTGACCAGCGTATTTCACTTAGCATGAGTCACCCATGTTGTAGCCTGTGTTAGAATGTCCTACCTTTTAAAGGCTGAATAATTCCACCGTATATGTGTACCACATTCTGTGGATCCATTCATCCATCCATGGACATTCACACTGTTTCCACCTTTTGGCAATTGTGAATAATTGCTATGAATATGAGCGTGTAAATGTCTGTTCAGGTCACTGCTTGTGCTTCTTTGGGGCATATGCTGAGAAATAAAATTGCTAGATCACATGGTAATTCCGTATTTAGTTTTTTGTGGAACCTCCATACTGTTTTTAAACTCTTGAAACACAGCGTACCCCTTTATTGTCTGAACCTCGGGTGGACACTCCCAGCCTCCCCTTGGCATCTGCCTTGTACTGTTTTCCTCTCTTAGGGCCCGTTAAAGCCTGAGAGACCACACAAGGACCTGTGTGTGAGATTTAAGGTGTGACGCATAAAGGAGGTGCCCAAGGGGTGTCCCTTCGCACCTCGAGACGGATTCCCAGTGGTGGGACTCAGGATGGGTGTTCCCCAGGACCCGGGAGTGAGGTCTGTGGTTCTGTGGCTGCCGGTGCTCAGGCTGGGTTCCTTGCCACGTCCTCTGTGGTTCTCCAAAGCTCCCAGTGGCCGACTCTCGATCTTCTTTTTGGTTAATGAAGACCCACAGGCGTTGACAGCCTCCTTGGGTCTGGACTTAGCTGCCCACGGCCTGGTTCGCCTCTCCCTCCTGGCTCTCGCTGTCTCTGTTGGGATGGACTCGGCAGCTGTGCATTTGTATAGTTGTGGGGCAGGAGGCCGTGCCTCCTGTTCCCCTCTGAGTACCAAATGAGTAGGAGGGAAGGGGACGTCAGAGATGTCCTCACCCATCTGTTTGTTCAGGGCAGGTGGTACCAGTTCTAGGTCATGACCGCAGGACTTGCTTTATCAACCCTGAGGGATGTTGAGACTAGCAGGTATGCAGGTATTTGAGGCAAGGGCTTCAGACCCCAGAGTGGCCCCCAGACCAAAACTGGGGCCCAGGAGACATCTTGCTCCTGCCTCTGGGCAGCCTGCATGCGGAGCAGAGAGGGCCTCTGGGGCCCTAGAACCCCAGTCCAGACTTTGCGTTGAGTTTGCTCTAAAAACAAACAAACAAACAAACTCACTTTGGGTATGTGCACTAGACCACTTAAGGCAGAACTAATATGACAACTGGGATTTTCTTCAGAGTAAACTGGGTGGGGAGGCAGCAGAGCTGGCAGGTGAGTGAGTGAGGATGAACCCCATCAGCCTAGGGCTGATCATTGTTGAATTTGGATGATGGATGCATGGAAGTTCAATGTGTGCTGTGTCTATTCCTATGTATGTTTGACATTCTCCATTTTAAAACCCTTCCTCTCCACCCCACTCTTGGAAGGAAGTGAATCTTTCCTGAATCTACCTCTTGTGTGTGGGTGCCTCCCCTCTGTTTTCTTACTAAGTGCTCACAACACACATGCAGTGGGTGTTGTTATCCCCATTTCACAGGTGAGTAAACTGAGGCTCATTGACATTTCTGCTAGAAATTAGCTTAGCTGGAAAATGAACCAGATCTGATTCCCAAACCACTGTTCTTCCCCATGAACAGATTCTCCAAGCCCTGCCTTGTCAGCCAGGGGTCTGTGCAGCCTGGGCCAGGGTGCAGCCCCTGGAAACCCAGCCCTTTCTGAGGAATGGAGGGAGGTCCTGAACCTCTCCCTGGGGCTTTGCTGTTCTCCCTTTCCTGTCCCCCATGAAGTCCTGCCCGCAAGGACCTAGCAATCATTATATGGAAGGGGACACAGGCCTAGGTTGAAGGGTCTGATACTTGGCCCAAGTCACCTGGCTCCTCGGTGGCAAAGCCACCTCCCCTGTGCTAAGCCAGTGCACTTTCCCCCATTCTCCACCCTTTCTGTCTCCCCAGAAGCCTGGCCTTGTCCCTGCCCCCAAGCCCCGGGGGCCCGCCTGGCCTCATTAGCAGGTCTCGTTTCCTGTGTCTTCTCTGGGCTCCTACACTTTGCAGCTCAGACCTTCTCCCACCCCCGGGCGCCTGCGTTCCCTGCCAAGTCTTATTCCCAAGCATCCTCTGCAGCTTGTTCTCTTCCGTCTTGTTTGGTTTCTTGACTTGCGCCTCTTCTGCTCAGTTCTGATGCCAGCCGGTCCCTCTGCAGGACAGCAGTGTTTTCTCTTCCCCCATCTGCTTTGTAGAAACCCTGCCTCACATCACTCCTGCCCCTTCTCTCCTTCCTTATCTCAGGTCTTCCCGGCTACCCCTGGGCCCGGCTTCCCAGTCCGGGTCATCCCTGCAGTCCCCAGGCCTGTGTCCCCTCCAGAGCCCAGTCGTCCCTGCTGCTGCTGTCTCCTGGTGTCTCCCCGCCAGGGCTGATGGTTTTCTTTCTCCCTCGCAAAGGGAGAACATTTCTGTCCATCACAATGAGGCATACCCACGCCATCTCGCCTGCATCGAGCCTTCCCCCAAGCAGAGGGCACAGCTACTCCCCAACAGGACCCGAATTCCCTGCCTCCCACTTGGTTTCATCAGCCTGTCAGCCCTTGTTATATTTAAGATATTTTTAAGCACTCTGAACACTTTTGCCACAATTTTAACCCCTCCCCTAGTTAAAGCATGGCTCTCCTTCCAGTTAATTATTCCCCGAGTTAAGATCTGACAATATATTTTATTAAAATGCTTTCTGAAATTTTATTCCTTCAAAGCCCTGAATTTGAAATGAGAGTAGTCACAAGAATGGGGAAACATCCTCTGTGACTGTACTCTGTCCCCTGCCCCAGAATGGGCTGGGGGCTCCTCCACCAACCCTGTAAGCCTTCTGGTGCCTTTCTATGCTATTGAACTTACTTGTCACCAAACAGGCTGGCTGGCAGCATTTTACCAAAGTGGCACGGGCACCAGGCCTACCAGGGAACATTCCGATTCCTATTTTAGGAATCTTGAGTTGAATGTGACCAGGAAGATGGTGTAGTATTGAACCGGATAATGCCAGCTGGTGCAGTAGGCCCTCATGGTTCAGGGTCTTAGCACAATAAAGGTTTACGCCTCATTTATGCAACACTGCAGCATGTGTTCCTGGTCTTCCATGTGGTCATTCAGGGATCCAGGCTCCTTCCATCTTGCAGCTTGTCTCCTCTCAGGCCCAGGGTCTTGGACATGCATCCAATGGATGGAGAGAAAGAGGTGGAATAAAGGCACCTGCTGCTGGGCTCCCAGGGTCTGCAAGGGAACATGTCGCTTCCACTGGTGAGAGCTGGTCATGGGCCTCACCTACATGCAAGGGGGCCTGGGAAATGCCCCTGGCTAGTCAGTAATTCCTCAGCCACCACTCTCCATGGGAAGAGAGAGCCACAGATCCTGGAGGGCAGCTAGCCACACCTGCCATCTGTGGGCGTGGAGTGCAGGGAAGGTGCGAGTGGAAGAGATACTGGCCATTTCATTGAGCTCTGACCTTCCGCTCAGCCTCTTTCCTTGGATTGGATCTCCAGGTTTTGTGTGTCCCAGCCCAACCCTTGTGCCAACCCCAGGGTCTCCAGGGTGGGTTGTTACCACGCTAAACACTGGGTTTCCCTAAAGTCTGCCCCAGCACCCATCATGCATTGCTACTGGGAGGTAAGCTCCAGGAAAACAACCTGTCTTACTTGCCACCGTCCACACTCCCTTGCCCCATGTGCCTAAAGTAGTGTTTGCTGCAGGGTAGGTGCAGTTGATTGCAGTGGTCATGCTTGGAAAACATAGTATGTCCCATCCCACATGCTCTTCTGCAGTGTGACCTTGCCACTCCCCCATCGAGTCCCTGCCTGGGCTGCTCTTAGTGACTTTCTTGGTTAGTAGAATGTGGCAGAAGAGACATTCTGGACTTTTGCGAATAGATCATGAGAAGCTTTGCAGCTGTCATCTGTGTCTTGGGGACTCTCCCCCTGGGAACCCAGCGGCCATGCTCTGAGCAGCCCAGGTCATGTGGCGGTGTCCTGCTCTGCAGCCCCAGCTGGGTTCCCAACCCACCGCCAGCACCAGCTGCCGGCCATGTGAGTGTGCCATGGTGGGCGTTCAGATGATGGCGACCTCAGCCAGCACCTGACTGCAGCTGCGTGAGAGACTCCAAGTGAGAACCACGCTTCCTGACCCCAGCTCCACGTTCTCCCTCCTCCCCCCACCACTTCCCTTGGAGCCACCAGCCCAGGCAGCAACATCACCACCAGCCCGGGTTGCTTAAGGACACTCCAGGAGACATCTTTCTCAAACAACTCCTTCCTCCTTCCCGGGGCCCTATTGATGTTACTGACCCATGTCTTTCCACATTATCGGAAACTCGTTGTAGACTATAGGTGTCTGGGGTAAGGCAGGACTTCTGGATTTAAAGGTTAGTGTGGAGAAATCTAGTATGTCCTGAGCTGAAAAGCATATTGGGTGGTTATCTTCTCATTTATCATTTTAGAATCATTGAAAGAAAAGACGATAGCAAAAAATGTGTTTTCTTTTCTCCTGGGTCCCCGGATTTTGTCAGCCTTACTTGGTTTCAGCCTGGTGGGAGCCTCGGGGTTTTTATCTGGTGTCCTCTCTACCTGTCACTTGCCTCGTGGAGGTCCAGGCCCTGATTGCTCTGTTGTATTCTGGGGCTGTTCTCCTCGAGGTATGTATCGGGGTGACAGCTTCTCATCTCTGCATCGTGGCGGCCAGAATCAGCCTTGTTTCTGATGAGGGCGGTAGCGGCCAGTCGATTGCTATGCATGTTTATTTTAAGAAATGCTCTGCCAGGGGGGTCTTGGAGTGTGGGGCGGGCATCCAGATGCCTTGCTATGGTCTGAATGTTGGTGTCCCCCAAATCCAAATGTTGAATCTTCATCTCCAGTGTGACAGTGTTGAGAGTGGGGCCTTTGAGGAAGTGAGGGATTAGTGCCCTTATAAAAGAAGCCCCGAGGAAGCCTGTTTGCCTCTTCCTCTGTGTGAGGTCACGTGGGAGGCGCCATCTCTGAGGAACACCTCTTCCACTGTGTGAGGTCACGTGGGAGGCGCCATCTATGAGGAACATCTCTTCCACTGTGTGAGGTCACGTGGGAGGCGCCATCTATGAGGAACATCTCTTCCACTGTGTGAGGTCACGTGGGAGGCGCCATCTATGAGGGACACCTGTTCCTCTGTGTGAGGTCACGTGGGAGGCGCCATCTATGAGGGACACCTGTTCCTCTGTGTGAGGTCACGTGGGAGGCGCCATCTATGAGGGACACCTGTTCCTCTGTGTGAGGTCACGTGGGAGGCGCCATCTATGAGGGACACCTCTTCCACTGTGTGAGGTCACGTGGGAGGCGCCATCTATGAGGGACACCTCTTCCTCTGTGTGAGGTCACGTGGGAGGCGCCATCTATGAGGGACACCTCTTCCACTGTGTGAGGTCACGTGGGAGGCGCCATCTATGAGGGACACCTCTTCCACTGTGTGAGGTCACGTGGGAGGCGCCATCTATGAGGGACACCTCTTCCACTGTGTGAGGTCACGTGGGAGGCGCCATCTATGAGGAACACCTCTTCCACTGTGTGAGGTCACGTGGGAGGCGCCATCTATGAGGAACACCTCTTCCACTGTGTGAGGTCACGTGGGAGGCGCCATCTATGAGGGACACCTCTTCCTCTGTGTGAGGTCACGTGGGAGGCGCCATCTATGAGGGACACCTCTTCCACTGTGTGAGGTCACGTGGGAGGCGCCATCTCTGAGGGACACCTCTTCCACTGTGTGAGGTCACGTGGGAGGCGCCATCTATGAGGGACACCTCTTCCACTGTGTGAGGTCACGTGGGAGGCGCCATCTCTGAGGGACACCTCTTCCACTGTGTGAGGTCACGTGGGAGGCGCCATCTCTGAGGGACACCTCTTCCACTGTGTGAGGTCACGTGGGAGGCGCCATCTCTGAGGGACACCTCTTCCACTGTGTGAGGTCACGTGGGAGGCGCCATCTCTGAGGGACACCTCTTCCACTGTGTGAGGTCACGTGGGAGGCGCCATCTATGAGGAACACCTCTTCCACTGTGTGAGGTCACGTGGGAGGCGCCATCTATGAGGGACACCTCTTCCTCTGTGTGAGATCACGTGGGAGGCGCCATCTATGAGGAACACCTCTTCCTCTGTGTGAGGTCACGTGGGAGGCGCCATCTATGAGGAACACACTCTTACCAGCCATCGAATCTGCTGGGGCTTCGATCTTAGACTTCCCCACCTTCAGAACCATGAACAACAAATTTCTGTTTGTAAATCACCCAGCCTAAGGTATTTGGTTAAAGCAGTGGGAACAGACCAGACATACCTCAGTGATGGAATCACGAAACGGTCAGGTTGGATTGGCTTTCCTTCATTTGTAGAATCCAAGCTATCAGTGAGCAGCTCCTCTTCTGGAGGTTTCTAAGGCACAGTTGCTGCGTGGAGGTCCTGGGAGTTCCCTTCATTGTCCTTAGCGTGGTTACCAGCTGTCTCCCGCAGCATGAACGGTGCAGGGGAGCTGGCTGTGAGTGGATGGCGGCCGCCTGAACAGGCCTGGTCACACATCCAGGGAAATGGCCATGGTTTCCAGTTCCATCCAAGAAGACACACTCATTTTTTTTTTTTTTTGATGGAGTCTCGCTCTGTCGCCCAGGATGGAGTACGGTGGTGATCACAGCTCACTGCAGCCTCAATCTCCCAGACTCAAGTGATCCTCCCACCTCTGCCTTCTGAGTAGCTGGGACTATAGGCACATGCCATCATGTACAGCTAATTAAAAAGAATTTTTTAAGGCTGGGCATGGTGGCTCACACCTGTAATCCCAGCACTTTAGGATGCCAAGGTGGGCAGATCACCTGAGGTCAGGGCTTTGAGACCAGCCTGGCCAGCCTGGTGAAACCCTGTCTCTATTAAAAATACAAAAATTAGCCAGGTATGGTGGCGGGCACCTGTAATCCCAGCTACTTGGGAGGCTGAGGCAGGAGAATCACTTGAACCCAGGAGGTGGAGGTTGCAGTGAGCTAAGATTGCACCACTGCACTCGATCCTGTGTGAAAGAGCGAGATTTGGTCTCAAAAGAAAAAAAAAATTATAGAATGAGGTTTTGCTATGTTGCCCAGGCTGGTCTTGAACTCCTGGGCTCAAGTGATCCTCCCACCTCTGCCTCCCAAAATGCTGGGATTACAGGTGTGACCCACCATTCCAGATGACATACTGTTAATAGGAACAGTGTTGTGACCTCTGATTTTTCCCTCATCTTTTATTCTCACAGTTTTGTTTTTATCATTTTTTTCTCTCTCCTTATAAATTAGAATGCTTTTCTTGGTTTGGGGAAATCACATTCATTTGTAATGTTTTTAAAATGCAGAAGAAATACAGGCCAGGCATGATGGCTTATGCCTATAATCCTAGTGCTTTGGGAGGCTGAGGCAGGAGGATTACTTGAGGCCAAGAGTTGAAGACCAGCCTGGGCAACATAGCAAGACCCCATCTCTAAAAAAAATTAAAAGTTAAAAAAATTAGCTGGGTGTGGTGGTATCCACCCGTAGTCCCAGCCACGCAGGAGAGTTTGAGACTGCAGTGAGCTATGGTTATAGCCTGGACAACAGAGTGAGACCCCCAACTCAAAAATATATATGTAGACTTCTGCCAGCTGTTAAATGGCAATCCAGATGGGAAATTTCTGAAATTGTCATATTACTGTTTGTACTATAATACTTAATCTTACATAAAATTTTGTCCAAAACAACCAAAAAGGAGCCTAGGACCGGGTTCTATTATTTCAGCAGAAACTCAGGTTATTCTCCAAATAACTTTGGAAACTACTCTGAAATGACTTTTAAAACTACACATCATATGGGATATCAGCAGTATCATTTGTGCGTTCTCTGTCAATGTTTAATTCTTAATGGTGTGTAGAGTAGGAGAGGAAGTAAATGATATTTAATCAGCCCTGGCTCTTCTGCTTCCCAGCACGTTTCCCACCTTCCTCCAACCAAAGGACATCAGTTAAGGATGCAGTGAGACCCCGGCTGTTGGATAACTCACCAACCAGAGTGGAATGTGACTGGATGGTGTGAGTGGCATGGGAGCAGGAAAACAAGGGGATTCAGGGAGATAGGAAAGGGTCGGAGTGGCCTCTGGACGGATAAGGGACTTGGCTCGGAATGTGACCCCAGAGAGGTTTGTAAATTGTCATCTTATTTTCTTTAGAAGTGGTAAGTCAGCCTGGGCCCATCCTTTTGCCTGACTTTTACATCCAGCCTTTCTGCCTGACCCACAGTAGGGGCTCAGGTGCCTCGGGTTAAGAGTTAATCTGGGATGCACCCACACTTGGTGTGTGGAAGCCAAGCTCCCTAGCCCCGTTGCCTGGAGCACTGCAGTGTTACAGAAAGCCTCTCTAACAGCCATTCTCAGAGCAGTGTCTGGGGCTTAATCAGAAGCCTTAAGGAGCCTCCTTACAGGCCAGGGATGATTCAAAACAAAACAAAACAAAACACACACACACACGAAACTATCCGCCAAGCTCCTCTAGTTTTATGGGCGAATTATGTACCTAAGGCTAGCTCCAAAATCTTCATTTGCAAAAACAATCAAGAGTTCCTAAAGACTAAGCAATAAGAGCTGCTTTGCTAATACTTTTTACTTCTAAACTAAAATCAGGGAGTTTCTAGAGTGTGAGGGCCCTAATTCAGGATTCCATAAGAAGCCTGGCCTGCACTCAGTCAAGGACAACACTGCCCAGTTCCAACCGCACATGTGCCCATGCAGAGAGCTGGAATTTGCTTGACTTGGAGGAAGCATGCTTTAGGGGTGTATACCTTCTGGTTTTTGTCATGAGATGGTTATGGTTTTCATATTTATTATTTATTTATTTATTTTTGAGACAGAGTCTTGCTTTGTCGCCCAGGCTGGAGTGCAGTGGCACAATCTCAGCTGATGGCAACTTCCGCCTGCTGGGTTCAAGTGATTCTCCTGCCTCAGCCTCCCGAGTAGCTGGGATTATAGATGGGTGCCACCACGCTCAGCTAATTTTTGTATTTTTAGTAGAAACAGGGTTTCACCCTGTTGGCCAGGCTGGTCTTGAACTCCTGACCTTGTGATCCACCTGCCTAGGCCTCCCAAAGTGCTGGGATTATAGGCGTGAGCCATTGCGCCTCACCAGTCATGGTTTTTAATTGCTGCTCTTCTTGCCTTTCACTTATAAGCAAATCACAAATAGTTTAGCTGCATTGCCAGTCTAGTTTGGTGTGGGTTGTTTGCATCACAGGGTAAAGTGAACCATATTTGCATATTTAGGCTTATCATTTTGCTAGAAAATAGACTGAGGCTTGTGTATATTTTAATTTCAGTAAATCACAGTCCTGTCCTGCCCCTACTCCCTTCAATTTGCTGCGGAGTGATGCTTCTTTTCATCATGGACTCCTTTGATACCTGGGAAGTAGAAACAGATGAGGTTGGGTGAGCCCAAGGTGCTGTTGTTCCTCCTTTGTGGACCACAGTGTAAAAAGATAAATTTTAAAAATATATAAAAGGTTTGGGAACCCTTGTTTCTGATCAAAGACCAGAGCGTGGGGATCAGCATGAAAGGGAATGGGGATGGAACCTACGAATGTGACTTTCTGCGTCACCCACAACTTCATACCGTATTTCAAAACACACCTGCTGCTGCTTTGCCGCAACAGTTTACTTCTAGAGCATCTGTAGCTCTATTATCTGGGATTGGGTAGGTTTGATGCCCAGCGTGCCCAATTTTATACTCTACTTTTCCATTTATCTACTCTCTTCTTTTCTGTATCTCTTTGGTAGTCCGCATCCTTTTTGTGTTTGTGTGGCCGTCTGTTGAGTGGCGATGTCATGTTGACAGAGCTAATTGAAGCTCCTTGTCACCTGCTCTGCACGCTGCACTCCCTCCCACAAGACTTGCTATACATATGGGATTATAGGGCACCACTTCTATACTGGACACAGTGCTACCCCGGAGATTCTGATATGGACAACACTTTGGTTCCTGCCTTCAAAGCACTGACAGCATTTTCTCTTAATCTGGCAAGCAACTTTGTAAGATAGAAAGTGTACATTTTCTTCTATTTATTTCTGGGTTTTGACTGCTTATAAAGTCTTAGTATAAAGAAGCATTGTGTAGAAGAGAAAAAGCTTCACCCCTTTGGCTGTGGTAATTCATGTAATTGGTTCTCAGTTGCTCTGACGTTGGAGGGTGGTGTGAAATCTATCACGGTGGATAATCCGAAATTTGCATTTGGAATGCAGAAGTATCTGTTCTCAGGATCCCACGGAAAATTAGCCTCCTTCTGTCCCCAGCTCCTTCTGCTCCGGCTTGGCATCTGGCTGGGCAGCACTGGGAGGAGTCCCTGAGTCACCATGTGGAGCGACCATCTGTGACTAATTGAATGATCACGGCCTTGAGTTATTTGGGTTTATGTCTTTGGCTTGAAAATGAATCTGTGATGAGCCAAGTGCAGCTTTCTTAACTCCTAGCCCAGTGCTCTTTCCCCTGTTATAGAAGGAGGAAGGAGCTTTTTGCATGAAAATAGTTGCCAAAGCATCCTGGAGGAGGGGGCATCCTGTCTGGGTTCCAGGGAGATTTAAATTGGCACACAGCGGGAGGGGCAGTGGGTGCAACTCTGTAGAGGTCAGAGTGGACAGAGATGGTGTGTGGTCTGGTGATGTGGCCAGTGTGAGGGCAGCTCTGGAGGAGAGTGACAGACAAGGTTGGAATTGCTGGCCATAGCCAAGTTTTGGAAGGAACGAATAAGATTTCTGCAAGTTCTGTTTGTCATTATCTAGTGCTGCAAGTTGGGAATTAATAAAAGTAAAGTAAGAGCCCACCTGGCAGAGGGGCTTTTCCTACCTATATTATTTTTCTCACTCTAAAAATAGAAGCAAATGACATACTGATATTTAGCATTCATAGAATAAGCAGGATTTGGCTTCAAATCAGTCCTGAATTCCATGGGTCCGCAGAAGCCTAGCCTGACCCCTCCCAGTGTCCTCACTGAGCACAAGCCATGCAACCAATAACGAGACTCTCCCCTATGCCAGGCCCTGCGCACATGTGACCTTCTCTGTCATAGCCCTTCATCCTCTGCCTGGCCATTGGGCAGTGAAGATCTGGGGCCGTGGCTGCCATCCCTTTAGGTCCACACACCAAAAGAGGCTTTGTTTTCATTTTTAAGATATGCCTGGTGTGTGCATGCCTAAGTTGGTTGAAACATGCCCTCATGGTTGGTAAATTGGTAGTCAGAAGCCATTTAGCAACAGGACAGTTTAGTGCTAGACTAAGGATGCCCTTATCTTCGGAGCAGTAGAGGTCACCGAGGGCTTCCGAGGGATGGCCTGGCAGAACTGCAGCAGGGTTAGAAAGGGAGGAGGCTGGCAGCAGGCTGGTGGGCGGAGCAAGCATCCACACGGAGTGTTGGAGAAGTGGGCATGGGAGAACCGTTTGAGAGGAAGAATGGGTAAGACTATTGGAGGTGGGAAAGAGAGAAGGGAAAGAGTACAGAACAGGTCAGCCTCCAACGTCTGATGTTATTGACATCTCCTTCTCTTTCCTGAAGTTTTCTATGCCCTAAGAAAAAGCCTGTTAGCCTCAGCCCCTTGCTCCCAGGACCACACCTGGCCAGGGCTGCTGGGACAGGCTCCTTCACATCTGTCCCACCTGGCATGGCTCAGAACATACCCCTTCCTCGTGTTAGCCAAAGCGAGAAGTGGGGTTACTGTAGTTGCTTGGACACACTGGGCTGCACAGGCCAGGAAATTACCAGCATGTCCTCTCAAACACCTCCTGCCCTCAGTGGAAACCCCGGAGAGATGGCTGCACTAGATGGAGTCTCTACAGAAGGGACATTCGTCTTCCCTTTGGGGTGGCACCCTTCCTTAAATCGTCAACTCAATGCCTGCTTCTTTCCCAGGATTGGATCTTCAAGGACAAGGACCGTGTTGGTTTAAATCTGATGACACACTCTGTAACTCTCCAGTATTTGAGGATGATCAAGTATCCTACTTCAGGGGGATTCTAGCGAGATTTAGGATCTTAATTAACAATCTTAACAGCTTAATCCTATTAAGTCTTGTTAGACAACATTTAAATGCCAGCACTCTCAAGCAGTACCTGGGGAGAGCCCTGCTAATTTATTCAGGCCTCAATTGATCTTAAAATGCATTTTCAGTAGGATATAGAGTTCTCCGGACCCTGGGTTCTCAGAAAAGAACATGTTGTTAATTTCATGCACACCGAGTTAAAAATGTCACTCTGTGGGGTCTGAATTGCTATAAACTTGCTTATGCGGCCGAGTCTCACCTTGATTTTGGCACCTACTATGTAGGGATAAAGATTTTCCATTTGGCATGATGAATGGAAACAGTTCAGATTAGCAGCTCCAAGATCAGATTTTTCTTTTTTTCCAGTAAGGGGTGAGTCAAATATATCTAGAAGAAACGAGGAAAAGCTGTTGGATTTTCACCAAACTTGGATAGGAAATAACATCATATCACTGTTACTTTCCATATGCAAGGTGTTACCTAAGGGAGAAATCCGTATTTCCTGGTGTTGACTTCTAAATTAAATGTTGTCCCAAGGTTTGATAAAAAGCTACTTTATTGCTTTCTGGTTATGGCTGTGAAATCTTGAAGTGTCTTCTATCTGCCTTCACATTGGTGATTTACTGGGGCTGAACTTCAGCTGGCTTTGCGCTATGAAGGGGCTGATCATTTACTTCTCTGGTAACCAGCGCATTGTCCCAGTGAGAGTTTTTGTCAGATTGGATAATTAAGACAATTGCAGTGAAATGTATTAATTGCAAAGGTAGTTAGAGAAGAGAGTTGAGTATGACCTTTGCATAGAAGGAGAACTTACCTTGTTTGAGCATTGGAGGGTGGGGTTAGGGAGGAGTCGATGGCAGGTGGGATACAGTTTTTGTTTCTTGGGGGGTTTTTTGAGACAGAGTTTTACTCTGTCATCCAGGCTGGAATGCTCATAGCTCACAGCAGCCTCGACTTTCTGGACTCAGGCAGTCCTCCCACCTCAGCCTACCAAAGTGCCGAGATTACAGGCGTGAGCAACTGTGCCTAGCCAGGGCACAGTTTTAAATAAAGTACCAGTATGTTAGAATTGGTGGTGTTCTGTTAATCATCTGTAATTACAGCACCTTGATAAACTGGAAAAAATCAGAGTTGGAGGCCGGGCGTGGTGGCTCACGCCTGTAATCCCAGCACTTTGGGAGGCCGAGGCGGGCAGATCACGAGGTCAGGAGATCGAGACCATCCAGGCCAACATGGTGAAACCCTGTCTCTACTAAAAATACAAAAACTAGCTGGGCATGGTGGCATGCTCCTGTAGTCCCAGCTACTCGGGAGGCTGAGGCAGGAGAATTGCTTCAACATGGGAGGCAGAGGTTGCAGTGAGCCGAGATCGTGCCACTGGACTCCAGCCTGGCGACAGAGCGAGACTCCGTCTCAAAAAAAAAAAAAAAAAAAAAAAGAGTTGGGGGAAAAATACATACACACAGCCAGAGTGCAGTGAAGTGAGGGAAAGAAGATCTATAAGGGATTGACTAAGAAGCTCTGGACACAGTCGCCTTCTTTGGGGCATGCAGGACTACGGTTCTTTTTACCCTTGACTTTGAACCCCAGTTAGGCATGCCCATCCCTCTCTGGGAAAGTATTGAGTAATTATAACTGAGAATGTAATCCTCTTTCAGATGAGACCATGTCGTAATTAGCTGCAATGATAGGAAGTTAATTCATTTGGTTCCCTCTGACAGGTCTGAAACTAGCCTAAGCACGTGGGTCCCCTGTCATCTTTGCCTCTTCTTGTTTATTTCTGTAAGCATTGGTGTTTTGTGGGAGATGCATACTTTGCATATGCAAGATAGAAAGAGCTTTTGTCAACACTGTTGATGCCTGGTGTAAACAAGCATGTTTGAAGAGTTACTGACGAAAGGCAGAAGATAAATTTCAACATGTGCTTTAGCTTGAGAGGAAAAATCAGGAAATTAGAGTGAAAGCTGAAGTGAAAGAGATTCTTCTGAAAGTGTCTTCATTTCATGGAGAGGGGGGAATACACACAAGGCACCCAGTATCTGGCAGTCCTTGCTTCTCCACCAGCAAGGCAGGAGGACACAATAAAGAGAAAAGACTGCAGCTCATCCCCCTGTCTCATAAGGAAGAGTCTGAAAACCCCTGCCTCTTAGAGTTGACTTAGCCAGCAACACTTGCAAATCAAGTCGATAAGAATTTTTTGCACCCCATTGTGTGCCTGCTGCTGTGCTGGTAGATAGGGGAGGGCACCAAATGGAAAAACCGTGCAGGTTGTGCACTGCACAATCCTAGAAGGTGCTGTTCAAACCATAGACATTGTTTATTTGTCTCTTTAGTATGATAATATTCCAGCAAATGGAAGCAAAATGTCTTGAGGAAGACTTTTTCTATTTCTTGGCACCCTGTGGGCTAGTATGGCCTAAATGTGGAGATGAACAGAGAAACAACCATAGTACATCATGATAATGGCCAGAGTGCATGTGTGTGCAAAGCACAGAAGGACTTAGAAGGAACCCTCCATGTGCCTAAGAGTCATGCAGTGGTTCACAAAGGGCCCCTCTTTGGAAGACTATTCCCCTGAGCAGAGAGAGGCAGTGTTGTGGAGTGGCAATGAGATTGTGTTTTACGCCCAGACTGCCTGGGTTCAAATCGCTAATGTGCTCCTTCTCATGTGACCTTGGGCGAGTTATCTAACTTCTCTGTCCCCTACATGAGTTGCTGCTGTTTCCGCAGTGCCCTGAGGTGTGTCTGCCCAGCCAGGCTGTAGTTTAGGAATGTAGTGTTGGGGGCAGGGAGGCATCTCAGTCCTAACACACTCACTGCCCTCCCCTACCAAATGCTCCAGCCTTTTCTTGGTGTCCAGACCAGACAAAGACCAAATAAACCCACCAATAGCAAAATTCATTCTTTGTTTTCCTGTGAACATCAATGTCAGTAAAAGAAATACGAGACAAACATTCAAATGTATCTAAGCCCTTTACCTGATTTCCTTGATGATGGGCTCATAAAAGTGATGGAATATATTAGTTTGCACTTTCGAGCTTGCTGATTGCAGTCCTCAGATAACATTTATCAATTCTACTCTTGTTTCAAGTACAAGGGCAAAGCTGAACAATATTAATATTTGCTGGAAGAAGTAAGCCTCATGTCAAAAGCCAGACATAAACTTGGTTCCCGTGGCTTCTAAAAATACCTCCGTGAGGCAGGCAGGATTATTGAGTGCTAAGTGGGATTACAACTTAATTTAGGAAAGCCATCCACTTTCTAATTGTGATTGTCCTGAAATACATTGATTTATATATCAATAGCCTAAAGTTTTTCCTCTTCTCAGGTATATATTTTTGGTGACAGCCATGGAGATTGTCCCAGCTCTTTCAAGTGACCTAGAGTGGTCCACATACTATGATCAAACTTCCAGCCAGGTAATATAGGCAGCTGCTTCAAGACCATTCTGAGAGCTTGAAAAATCAGAAAATGTCATTCCTTTGGAGATGAGTTAGAATAACCATCCTATATTAGTCAATTTTCATGGTGCTGATAAAGACATACCCAAGACTGGGCAATTTACAAAGAAAAGAGGTTTACTTGGACTTACGGTTCCACATGGCTGGGGAAGCCTCATAATCATGGCGGAAGACAAGGAGGAGCAAGGCACTTCTCACATGGATGGCAGCAGGCAAAGACAGAGCTTGGGGAGGGAAACTCCACCTTATAAAGCCATCAGATCTTGTGAGAATTATTCACAATCATGAGGACAGTGCAGGAAAGACCCACCCCAGTAATTCAATCACCTCCCACTGGGTCCCTCCTACAACACCTGGGAATTCGAGATGAGATTTGGGTGGAGACACAGCCAAACCATATCACATCCCAACAGAAGCAGAGAAACCCTGAAATCTCAGTAGCTTCACCCAGTAGGAGTTTATTTTTCACTCCCACAGCCATCCAGCTTGCATGTTTAGCAGAGATCCTCGCAGGTGGGGACCAGGGAACCAAGGACCCATGCTTCTTCTGTCTTGGGGCTCTGCCATCTTCAACAGGTGGCTTTCAGGTCCTGCAGAAGGGGACGGGGAGTTGAGAAGACACACCTGCTTCTGAAGCACTGAGGCAGAGGTGATGCATGGCACTTGTGATCTGGTTGACGAAGTCCTCTGGGTGAGCAGCCTCTTCTCAGCAGTAAGTGAGGAAGGGCAGCGTCAATCTTTGGGGAACAGCCTACCTTCTTGGCCATGATACAGTCATGCATCCCCGCACACAGAATTAGTTCAAGATGACAGACTTAAAGCTCTGAGAGGACTGGCCAGGCGTGGTGGTTCATGCCTGTAATCCCAGCACTTTGGGAGGCCGAGGTGGGTGGATCACGAGGTCAGAAGATTGAGACCATCCTGGCTAACATGGTGAAACCCCGTCTCTACTAAAAATACAAAAAAATTAGTTGGGCATGGTGGCGGGCGCCTGTAATCCCAGCTACTCAGGAGGCTGAGGCAGGAGAATTGCGTGAACCCAGGAGGTGGAGGTTGCAGTGAGCCGAGATTGCGCCACTGCACTCCAGCCTGGGCGACAGAGCGAGACTCCATCTAAAAAAAAAAAAAAAAGCTCTGAGAGGACTGGCTGAGGCTTGAGGTCTGTAACCCGGACCTCAGAAATCAGGGAGAATTGCCTTCCCCCCTTCTAGATACAGTTAGGGCCAGCCTTTAACCATATTTCAAAGTAGGCATCTCTCATCTATTTATTCTTTCTTGTACATCTTTCTAATGCCCTTCCCTACAGATTCTGCTTAAACCCTCTCCTTGGGCACTGCCCCTCCCCCCCACCCTGGCACATATGTTGTTTTCCTACATTACATGTTTTACATCTCTTCTGCCCAGTCACTCACTTCAGTGCTGCTGATGCCCAGTGTTAAGAGGTAAAGCTGATGGGGCTAGTTTATACTCATCTGTAATTGATTGACAGCTCTTTTTCTCTGAGAAGAATTGCATTTTTAAAGAAGATTTTTGAACAGGCTTCACTCTGGGCGACTGTGTTAGAAAAGAGTAAGTCTTACTGAATTAACAGTGGCATACATAACCTCACCTCCCTGCTGGTAAGAAGCTACAGCTCTGACTCCGCATCTACCCTAAGTCTCGCTGGCATCTGTCGCTATGATCTAATGCTACCATCGTCTCTGGCTGGACTATTGCATAGCCCAGCTGGTCTTGCTTTCTTTTGCTCTTCCCTCACTGTAGCCTCTTCTTATGACAGCCAGAGTGATCTTTCTAAAAGAGGAATCAAATCACACAACTTTTTTTGCTTAAACTGTCCAGACCTTTTATAGTGCAAATAGAACAAAATTTCAAACTCCTCTTTGTGACTAACCATCCCCCATGCATGAAGGCCCAGCAGTCTACCTCTCCTGCCTCCCTGAGCCCCCAGTCCCCATCCATCACAGTGCTCCAGCACACTGGCAGGAAATGTAGACTGCTGGGCCTCTTCCTTTTCTCCAACACAGCAGCATGTCAGCCCTGGCTGTTCCTTGTCCCTGATATCCTCCACCTACAGACTTCTGCATGGGTTTCTTTTTCTGGTCATTCAGGTCCCTGTGCAAATAACACCTCCTAGTGAGGCACTTCCTAACCACCCCCATCTAAAGCATGCATCCCTTCACTCCCCTTCACTCTCCTGCCACACATATGTATCTCAATGCCAACTTTGCTTTTTTCATAAGCTCTGGAAACTATCAGAATGGATCTTAAATATTTGTACGTTCTCTCCACTCCCACCCCTTACTTCATTATGTAATTTTTGTAACAGCAGGGATCACATCTCTCTTGTCCTCTCCTTTATTCCTGTCATCTAGTCCTGGCACATAATAGGTCCTCAGTAAATACCTACTAAGTGAAAATAAAAAGAAAAGAAAAGAATAAGTCTTATACATTTAAATGTAAATAAAAAAGAAATAGATTTTAAAAAGATACTATTCCTGGTGTTATAGGCGGGTACATATCTGCCTTCCTGAAAAGAGAGGCCACACAGTGTAGTGATGAAGTACTTGCTGACTGCCTGGGTACAAACCCCAACTTTGCTACTTGCTGTGCAACTTTGGGTAAGTTACCTAACCTCTCTGTGCCCTTGACTCATCTATTGCAGACCTTTCTTCACTGTCCCAGGAGTGGTGTCTGCCCAGCCAGGCAGACCAGGTTGATCGGTTAGCCCTCCAACTGGGAGTCTATCTCCACCAGAGAAATGATGGGTAAATTTAAGAACAGGCCATAGGAGCTGTTTGTGTTTGTAAAAAAGAGGTAAAACTGAACAATCAAGTAGAAACTCTTCCATTGGCTCCTGACTCTGAGTCATTAGGATAGCAAGGCAGGGGTTACCTGGTACGAGCCTCACTCCAGTAGTGGCATACAGTAGCAAAGGTTGATTATAGCATTAGAACTAGTTTGCAGGGTGTATTAGTCTATTCTCACACTGCTATAACGAACCACCTGAGACTGGGTAATTTTTGAAGAAAAGAGGTTTAGTTGACACACAGTTCCACAGGCTTAACAGGAAGCATGACTGGGAGGCCTAAGGAAACTTACAATCGTGGCAGAAGGTGAAGGAGAAGGAAGCACATCTCACCATGGTAGAGCAGGAGAGAGAGAGAGAAGGGGGAGCTTCCACACAGTTTTAAACGATCAGATCTCATGAGAACCATCATGAGAACAGTAAGGGGGAAATCTGCCTCCATGATGTAATCACCTCCTACCAGGCCCCTCCTCCAATTTGACATGAGATTTGGGCATGGACACAAATCCAAACCATATCATCCCACCCTTGACCCCTCCCAAATCTCATGTCTTTTTCACATTTCAAAACCAATCATGCCTTCCCAACAGTCCCCTAAAGTCTTAACTCATTTCAGTATTAACGGAAAAGTCCAAGTCCAAAGTCTCATCTGAAACAAGGTAAGTCCCTTCTGCCTATGAGCCTGTAAAATAAAAAACAAGTTAGTTATTTCCAAGATACAGTGGGGGTACAGCCATTGGGTAAATGTTCCCATTCCAAAAGGGAGGAATTGGCCAAAACAAAGGGGCTACAGACTCCATGCATGTCCAAAACTCAGCAGGGCAGTCATTAAATCTTAAAGCTCCAAAATAATCTCCTTTGACTCTATGTCTCACAACTAGGGCATACTAATGCAAGGGGTGGGCTCCCATGGCCTTGGGCAGCTCTGTCCCTCTGGCTTTGCAGGGTACAGCCCCTGTGGCAGTTTTCACGGCTGGTGTTGAATGCCTGTGGCTTTTCCAGGTGCACGGTGCACACTCTCTGTGAATCTGCCATTCTGGGGTCTGGAGGATGGTGACCCTCTTCTCACAGCTCCACTAGGTAGTGCTCCAGTTTGGACTCTGTATGGGGGCTCCAACCCAATGTTTCTCCTCTGCATGGCCCTAGTAGAGGTTCTCCATGAGGGCTCTACCCCTGCAGCAGACTTCTGCCTGGATATCCAGGCATTTCCATACATCCTCTAAAATCTAGCGGAGGCTCCAAAATCTCAACTCTTGTCTTCTGCACACCTGCAGGCCCAACACCATGTGGAAGCTGCCAAGACTGGGGGACTGCATCCTCTGAAACAGGGGCTTGAGCTGTGCCTTGGCCCCTTTTAGCCACAGCTGGAGCTGGAGCTGCTGGGACTCTGGGTGCCGTGTCCTGAGGCTGCACAGAGCAGTGGGAGCTCTGGGCCCTGCCTATGAAACCACTTTTCCCTCCTAGGCCTCCAGGCTTGTGATGGGGGGGTCTCTGAAATGCCCTGGAGACATTTTCCCCATTGTCTTGGCTATTAACATTCAGCTCCTCTTTACTATGCAGATTTCCGCAGCTGGCTTAAACTTCTCCTGAGAAAATGGGTTTTTCTTTTCTACCACATGGTCAGGCTGCAAATTTTCCAAACTTTTATGCTCTGCTTCCCTTTTAAACATAAGTTCCAATTTCAGATAATCTCTTTGTGAACACATATGACTGTATGCTCTTAGGGGCAGCCAGGCCACATCTTGAACACTTTGCTCTTAGGACTTTCTTTTGCTAGATACCCTAAATCATCTATCTCAAGTTCAAAATTCCACAGATCCCTAGAGTAAGGGCAAAATGCTGCCAGTCTCTTTACTAAAGCATAGCAAGAGTGAATTTTACTCCAGTTCCCAGTAAGTTCCTCATCTCCATCTGAGACTACCTCAGCCTGAACTTCACTGTGCATGTCACTGTCAGCATTTTGGTCAAAACCATTCAACAAGTCTCTTGGAAGTTCCAAACTTTTCCACATCTTCTTGCCTTTTTCTAAGCCCTCCAAACTGTTCCAACGTCTGCCCATTACCCAATTCCAAACTTGCTTCCACATTTTCAGGCATCTTTATAGCAGTACCCCACTCTTGGTGCCAATTTTCTGTATTAGTCCATCCTTATACAGCTATAAAGAACCACCTGAGACTGGGTAATTTACGAAGAAAAGAGGTTTAATTGACTCACAGTTCTGTGGCTTAACAGGAAGCATGACTAGGGGGCCTGAAGAAACTTAAAATCATGGCAGAAGGCAAAGGGGAAGCAAGTACCTCTTACCATGGTGGAGCAGGAGAGAGAGAGAGAGAGAAGGGGGAGGTTCCACAGACTTTCAAATGATCAGATTTCATGAGAACTCACTCACTATCATGAGAACAGCAAGGGGGAAATCTGCCCCTGTGATCCAGTCACCTCCCACCAAGCCCCTTCCTCCAATTCGGCATGAGATTTGGGCAGGGATACAAATCAAAACCATATCACAGGGTGATCAGATACACTGCCTACAGAGTGATTGTGTGTGTGTGTGTGTGTGTGTGTGTGTGTGTGTGTGTATTTATTTTTTGGCCAGGTGTCTTTCCAGTGTGGATTCAGATAGAAATTATTTCCAATAACCGAAAGTGTTGAATTGTCATGGGATGTTCATATGGTTATATGTATGCTTGTTGCTACAGCAGTGTGTGTGTGTGTGTGTGTGTGTGTGTATTTATTTTTTGGCCAGGTGTGTTTCCAGTGTGGATTCAGATAGAAATTATTTCCAATAACCGAAAGTGCTGAATTGTCATGGGATGTTCATATGGTTATATGTATGCTTGTTGCTACAGCAGTGTGTGTGTGTGTGTGTGTGTGTGTGTGTGTTTCACATCCACAAGGGGGAATAAGTCAGGATAGAAGGGAAAAAAGGGGATGACTAAATTGACCTGGAATTTGAATCTGTTATTGTGTTTGTTGTGGCTAAATTGAGTCTTCTGGGCCTATCTGTTTAAGGAAATGGCTTACTTCATTATTTACTTGACCATCCCAGAATAACAAGCAATAAGTGCCTGTGTGTTGGCAACTGCAGCTAAAGCTCTCCTATCTCTGCAAACATGTGAGTTTATTTTACCTTGGAAGCCTTCATAGGTGGGCTGATTGTTTTAATGATGGCTGTGAGGAGTGAGCCAAGGTAGAAAGCCTCCCATGGATTGGAGCCAGGTCTATGTGGCTTGGGGATGGGTTCTGGCTGTCCTGTTTACAGGCTGAATAGCCTCAGGCAAGTCACTTAGCTTTTTTCAGCCTCAGTTTTCTCATTTGCAAAATAGACATAATGAGATCTACCCTCTAGGTAGTAATTAGGATTAAATAAGATAATGACTTACAAATGTGGATTTTTTTTATTTCTCTACTGGAGTTCACCAGTATTTGTTTTACTTTCTCCATTGTTCTGAAGCAAATTAATCTATACTTGTTCCCCCAACAGGAAGTGTCCCTGGTGGAAAGTTGAAGTAGGGCAGATTTATTTATGAATATCCTTTCCTCAGTGGTCGTGGGGAACTTTCATTTCAGTATCTGTGAATTACAAGTTATGATTGTCCAGACTACATAGAACATCCTAGAAGCTGGAGTTTTCTGAAAGAGAAAAGGTGTGGGAAAGGAAATCTGGCCTGAGGACTGCCTGGCTGAGTCTGCAGGATGAAGGGAGGGAGCCATATATGTTGAGCTGGGCTTTGGCTGGGGTTTCTATAGACAGAGGTGGGACTGGGTCAGGACGGCCTGTGGAAAATAGCTCCTCAGCCAACATGGAGTCAAGTTCAGTCTCCTCAAACCTTTCCAAGCTCAGTCATTCCAGTTGCTCTGGGTCTCTGAGGCCAGGAAGGGGTCCAGGAAGTTGATATCACAACTCCAGAGAGGAAGAGATATTGAGCAACTGGATGGAGAATGGACCTAGGGAAGGAGGTGTGGAGGGGAGTGTCAGAGCCAAGTCCCAATGACCATGCTTCCTGCAAAGCTGAGCAAAGCTGGAGGCTGTTTGAGTCTCTGAAGCATAGTGATGGTGGAGCTGCCTGGGAGCGAGGGATG